>NC_092774.1:41274664-41595186 GCF_047496795.1 Chiloscyllium punctatum | reverse complement strand
ACTGGAGGCCGATGTTAAAAAAAGCCCCCGGGGGTTATTAAAACACCTACCCACCCCACCCTAACCCAATACCCCAACCCCTCCCTAAACCCCGTTAAAATGGGACCCACGTGCGTGCCCCCTCTGCCCCCAAACCCTACCCCCCTCTCCAAATCCCACCGGGAGCTAACAGGAGGTTCGAACAACCCCAATCCTGCCAGCTCCCCCCCCCCCCCCCCCCCCACCCCCCGACTCACCAGCTAACCCGGGTCCCTTTCCTCAGTGGGTAGGGGGGGTAGGGGGGGGAACGGGGAGAGTCAGACGTGCACCCTCTGGTGCCGCAGGAGGTGGGAGGAGCGGGAGAAGCCCTTGCCGCACTGCGAGCAGGAGAAGGGCCGCTCGCCGGTGTGGATGCGCTGGTGGGTGAGCAGGCTGGACGACTGGGTGAAGCCCTTCTCGCAGACGGTGCACTGGAAGGGCCGCTCGCCGCTGTGCACCCGGAGGTGCCGCAGCAGGTGGGAGAGGCAGGTGAAGGCTTTGGCGCACACCGAGCACTTGAAGGGCCGCTCGCCGGCCTGGGCGGGCCGGGGGGCGGGGGATGGCAGCAGCGGGGCGGGGGTCGGCTGCACCCCCTCCCCGTCCCCCTCCTCCTCCTCCGGCGGCTCCTCCTCGCCGTCCGGGTACTTGACCGGGTTGTTCTCGGCGTGCAGGTGCTGGTGGGCCAGCAGCAGGGAGAGCTGGGTGAAGCCGCGGCCGCAGACCGAGCAGCGGAAGGGCCGCTCGCCGGTGTGGCTGTGCTGGTGGGTCAGCAGGTGCGAGGACTGGGTGAAGCGGCGGCCGCAGACCGAGCAGGAGAAGGGCCGCTCGCCGGTGTGCACCCGCTGGTGGGTCAGCAGGTGCGGCGAGCGGGTGAAGCCCTTGCCGCAGACCGAGCAGGTGAAGGGCCGCTCCTCGGTGTGCAGCCGCTGGTGCCGCAGCAGGGTGGAGGAGTCGGTGAACCCCTTGCGGCAGACCGGGCAGGTGAAGGGCCGCTCGCCGGTGTGCAGCCGCTGGTGCCGCAGCCGGTTGGAGAGCTGGGTGAACCCCTTGCCGCAGACCGAGCAGCTGTACGGCCGCTCGCCGGTATGCACCCGCTGGTGGGTCAGCAGGTGCGAGGAGCGGGTGAAGCTCTTCTCGCAGACCGGGCAGGCGAACGGCCGCTCGCCGGTGTGCACCCGCTGGTGCACCCGCAGGTCCGAGGAGCGGGTGAAGCCCTTGCCGCAGACCGGGCAGCAGAAGGGCCGCTCGCCGGTGTGCCCGCGCCGGTGGGTCTCCAGCTCCGACTGGGTGTGGTAGCTCTTGCCGCAGTCGCCGCACTTGTGCGTCTTCTCCCGCGGGCGGCCCTGGCCCTCGCCCGCCCCCCCGGCCGGCGCCGCGGCCCGCCGCCTTGCCCTCGCCCCCCCCCCCCCCCCCCCCCCCCCCCCCCCCCCCCCCCCCCCCCCCCCCCCGGCCCCCCCCCCCCCCCCCCCCCCCCCCCCCCCCCCCCGCCCCCCCCCCCCCCCCCCCCCCCCCCCCCCCCCCCCCCCCTCCCCCCCCCCTCCCCCCCCACCCCCCCCCCCCCCACCCCCCCCCCCCCCCCCCCCCCCCCCCCCCCCCCCCCCCCCCCCCCCCCCCCCCCCGTTCGCCGTCTCCATGCCGCCGCGGCGCGGGGGCCTCCGCTCCTGGGAAGGCTCCGTCAGACTCTCAGCCCGGGCCGCTGGCTCTCCGGTGGGGTCGGTGGGGTGGGGGGGTTCCTGGCCCGCGCACCTCCTCGCTGTCCGGTCCTCTGCGGAAAAGAGAGACTCCCGTCAGTCCGGCAGAGAAACCCGCGGGAAAAGGGGAGAAAGCAGCTCTTGACTAAAAAAAAAGGGGAAAGAAAAACACACACACACACACACACACACACAGGGGGGAAAAATAAAATGCTCAAAGGAGGGGGCCCGGTGGCTCAGTGGTTGAACACCGCTGCCTCACAGCACCAGGGACCCACTGTGGGTGACTGTCTGTGTGGAGTGTGCACATTCTCCCCTGTGTCTGCGTGGGTTTCCTCCCACAGTCCAAAGATGTGCAGGTCAGGGTGGATTGGCCATGCTAAATTACCCATAGTGCCCAGGGATGTGCAGGTTAGGGTGGATTGGTTGTGCTAAATTACCCATAGTGCCCAGGGATGCACAAGTCAGGGTGGATTGTCCACGCTAAATTACCCATAGTGCCCAGGGATGCGCAGGTTAGGATGGACTGGCCGTGCTAAATTACCCATAGTGCCCTGGGCTGTGCAGGTCAGGGTGGACTGGCCATGCTAAGTTACCCACAGTGCCCTGGGCTGTGCAGGTCAGGGTGGATTGTCCACACTAAATTACCCATAGTGCCCAGGGATGTGCAGGTTAGGATGGACTGGCCGTGCTAAATTACCCACAGTGCCCTGGGCTGTGCAGGTTCGGATGGACTGGCCGTGCTAAATTACCCACAGTGCCTTGGGCTGTGCAGGTTAGGGTGGACTGGCCGTGCTAAATTACCCACAGTGCCCTGGGCTGTGCAGGTTCGGATGGACTGGCCGTGCTAAATTACCCATCACTGCAGCAAAACCCGCACAGACATGAGGGAGAAAGTGCAATCTCCACACAGGCAGTCGCTCCGAGGGTGGGATCGAACCCTGGGCTCCCTGTGGGGCAGCAGCGCTAACCACTGAGCCACTGTGCTGCCCTTGTGGCCTGGCGCCAATCCTGCCCTTGTCACCAGCTCCTTCAGGGGGTTTCCTCAACCTGTCAGTGTCAGCCCAGGTGGGCCGTGGGGAACGGACAGTCTTAAAGCTATCAAATCCTGCTCCCCCCCCCCCCCGGCTCTCCCTCCTCTCTGAGCCTGGCGCTTTGCAAGCCCGGGCGTTCCCGACGAGCCAGGTCGCCCAAAGGTTCCTTGCACCGAAGGAATGAATGGGGAACTGTCCCTCGAGCTGATTTGGGAAGCGTGGAGAATTCGGAAGGTGGGTGAAGAACTGGGGGGGGGGGGGGGGGGGGTGAGGTTTGAAGTGTCGAGGACCCGCCGTTTAGAAATTCCAAGTGATTCCTTAACTCGAAGTTGCGGGCACTCAGACGTTCCAGTCTGTTGGAACATACCAACAACAGTAGGCCAGGTGAGAGGGGAAAAATATAAAACGGTTCTAAAGGGCAACTTTTTCATGCAGTGGGTGGTACGGGTATGGATTGAGCTGCCAGGGGAAGTGGTAGAGGCTGGTACAATTGCAACATTTATGATGCATTTGGATGGGATATGAATCTGAAGGGTTTGGAGGGATATGGGCTGGGTGCTGGCAGGTGGGACTAGATTGGGTTGGGATGTCTGGTCGGCAGGGACGGGTTGGACCGAAGGGTCTGTTTCCATGCTGCACATCTCTATGACTCTGACTCATTGTTCTGCTCTGCCAAGCAGCAGCTCCTCTAATGCTAACCTCAACTCCACATGCGTCCCCCCCCCCCCACCCCCAGTAATCTTTCACCCCCATCGAGAATCTACCTACCTTTGTCTTGGAGATATTTAAAAGGTCCTACGTCCACTGCCTTTGGAGGTAGGGAATTGCAAAGACTCTCACCACCTCTGAGAGGGGGCAAGAAGGGGAAGACAAATGTCCCCTCACCTCCCCCCCCCCGCCCCCTCCGCGATCCCTTAATTTTAAGCCGTGACACTTCGTTCTGGAGGGAATAGAGACCCAAGAGACGTCTCCAGACGGAGAGGTGGCAGGAAGATGAAACCAAGGCAGGAGAACAGCCTGGGTCTCAATGCATCGTGCCATAGGCTTAGACAGGGACCAAAGGGTTACCTCTGCTTTTAACTCCTTATGCTTTACAAAGTTTGCGGGGTGGGTGGGAGGAGCGATTCAACCTTTCAGGGTTATGATTGCTGCTCCATGCGCAAAAACTCCCATCACTTCCCCCAGAGCAAACAGAACTCCCTTTATTACAGTCACAAAGCACGGAAACAGACCCTTCGGTCCAAGCAGTCCATAATCCCAAACTAAGCTAGCCTCACTTGCCTGCCCCTGGACCACATCCATCCAAACCTTTCCTCTTTGCGTCCTTATCCAAACGTCTTCACCCCTGTTTCCCCTTAACCACCCAGTACCCCAGATTCCACAAACTAGAGAAAACAAAAGGCAAATCAGGTCACACATTAGGGCGCTGGAGTAGATCATTCAGTAGTCACTCCCTTTCCCATTTACCACAGAAAAGGGTGCCCCCGAGCCAATTCACAGAATCCCGAAAGCGCATTCGGCCCGTCCAGTCTGCACCAACCCTTTTAAGAGTGTCCGATGTTTCCCTACGGCTAACCCACCCAGCCGACACGTTCCCAGGACACGACGGGCCAATTTAGCACGGGCCTAACCACCCAAAACCAACCTGCACATCTTTGGACGGTGCGAGTAAACAAGAGCACCTGGCGCAAACCCAAGCAGACATGGGTGGGGGAGGGGGGTGGGGGGCAAGGAGGGGTGGGGAACAGATCATGCAAACTGCAGTTACACCTTCACCCGAGGCTGGAATTGAAGCGGTGTCCCTGGCACGGTGAAGCAGCGGTGCTAAACCACTATGCCACCCCAACTGACAGAGATCCGGTCTCTGACTAGCGGACTGCCACATCCCTTCCCACCTACCATCCACATTCGGAGACGGGGGTCATTTGGTGCTGAGGTGTCCTCCACCGCCTTCCAGACAAAAGGAGAAGAAAGTTAGGGAAAGCTCTTTGCCCCTTTGGGTCACCTATCAACATGGCAACTGGCTGAAGGGTGGGGGGCTGTACTTTTAAGCACCATCACAGCAGGAGACCCCAGAGTGGTGGGCTCCCTGTAACCCACCCCCCCTCCCCACACACCACCAGCCAAACAGCCTCCATCCTCTGAAAAAGACTGTCCCCTTTAAGAAGAGCCTGCCCCTTTAACATCCAGACACACACCCACCCTCCCAATAAAAAAAATGCAATTGCAGGAGAGAGAAAGGGGGGGGGAAGAAAATAAAAGAGATGGGATTGAGGGGGTGGTAGGGTTGAAAATAATAATAATTCTGGCACGAACCAACCACAGGCTGCAGATTCCTTCAGGGATTGCAAACAGATCTCCCGATCTCTTCGCTTTTTGCTTTGCTTAGAACATTTTTTTTTGCAAACAAAAAAGAAACGTGCATCTATCATGAAAATCTGGGTGCAGGGCCGCAGGTTGCAATGACATGGAGTGGAGGGAAGGGTGGGTTGCACCAACCAACCCCGTCTAGCCACGCCACCCCACCCCCCACTCCTCCCCCCACCCCACCCCAGTCCCCTGCCCACCCTCCCACCCCAAGGCCTGGGCGCCTATGCCTGGCCTGCAGCTGCTGCAGCAGCACCAAGGCCGGGGCCCTGGCACAGAGGCTGCGCTGGGAGACAAAGAGACTCCGGCCTCAGTCTCGGCCGGCCGCGGCAGGTCCCGCCCCCTCGCCGCTCCGCCATTGGCCGCGCGCCGAACAATGGAGCGGCCCGGCACCCCGCCTCCCCATTGGCCGCCGCTCGCTGTCGGTCAGCGGCCGTTCGACCGAGCGGTCCAGTAGGGAAGCTGTTTCGCTCTCTCTCGCCCTCGCGCGCGCGCGCACGGAGAGGGAACGTCCCGCGCGATCGCGCGCAATAGTTGAACGCGCTCCACCGACCCCGCGGTGGGGGAAGTGGAGGGACAGTGACGTCATCGCGCACGCGGCTGTGGGGCCGGTGGCGCGTTGGCACGCGGCGTGGTTGGACGGGAGACGGGCACGCGCACGTCCGCGCCAGCTGGTAAGTAGGCGGGGCCGGGGGGGGGGCCACGTTGCCTGGGAACCGGAGGCCCCGCCCCATCCCATTCCATCCCTTCCCTTCCCCAGCGGCGGCCCCGTGCCGTGGGAGCAACAACTGCACCCAACCCCCCCCTCATTCCCGTGGTGCGCCGCGCGGAGGCAGCCACCGATTACCCACCCCCCACCCACCCTCTCCCCCCACCACAGTCCGTCCCGTTCTCCTGCTCACCCTTTTAAAAAAAACACCGGCTGTTGCGGCCGATCCACCGGTTCAGGGTGAAGTTGTTGTTGTTGGTGGCGGCGGCGGCGGTAACGGACCAAACCGGGCCCTATATCGCCGGGCCGCCTCCGCCTTTGCTCTGTGTGTGTGTGTGTGTGTGTGCGCGCGCAGCCACACGGAGCGGCTCACGGGCCTCGTCCCTATTTTCTTTCCCGGGGGGTGGGGGGGGGGGGAGAGGAGGAAGCTGGGAAAGGGGTGGAGCTACCGCGCAGGCGCAGAGGGATCACCGCGCAGGCGCAGCGGAGCGGAGCAGCGGGCGGTTGAAGATGGACGTACCGTCAGTGTGTCCGGCTGGAGCAGGTAAGAACATTCCCGAGAGAGATAGACACAGAGCGTGTGTTATATACATATATATATATTATGGGTGTGGGGTGGCCCCGTCCTCCAGCTAAAACAGGGTTTTAGTTTTGACTGACTTCCCGCTCCCCGGGCGGTGCTGCGCTTCCCCGTTGCCAGGGACAACCGGCCCGCCATCTTAGCGGTCGGAGCGGGAGACCGGGATGGACGCATGCGCGATTCCGCGGAATCCTGTCGCGTAATGGAGGCCGCTCGGCCCATTGTTTTCGTGACGGCCCCCACCCACACCCCCGTCCTCCTTGTCTCCGTGTCCCCCCCCGTCCTCTTCCCCCCCCCCCCGTCCTCTTCTCCCCCCCCCCCCCGTCCTCTTCTCCCCCCCCCCCCGTCCTCTTCTCCCCCCCCCCCCGTCCTCTTCTCCCCCCCCCCCGTCCTCTTCTCCCCCCCCCCCCGTCCTCTTCTCCCCCCCCCCCCGTCCTCTCTCTTCCCCCCCCCCCGTCCTCCCTCTTCCCCCCCCCCCGTCCTCTTCCCCCCCCCCCCCGTCCTCTTCCCCCCCCCGTCCTCCCTCTTCCCCCCCCCCCCCGTCCTCTTCCCCCCCCCGTCCTCTTCCCCCCCCCCCCCCGTCCTCTTCCCCCCCCCGTCCTCCCTCTTCCCCCCCCCCCCCGTCCTCCCTCTTCCCCCCCCCCCCCCGTCCTCCCTCTTCCCCCCCCCCCCCCGTCCTCCCTCTTCCCCCCCCCCCCCCGTCCTCCCTCTTCCCCCCCCCCCCGTCCTCTTCCCCCCCCCCCGTCCTCTTCCCCCCCCCGTCCTCTTCCCCCCCCCCCCCCGTCCTCTTCCCCCCCCCGTCCTCCCTCTTCCCCCCCCCCCCCGTCCTCCCTCTTCCCCCCCCCCCCCCCGTCCTCCCTCTTCCCCCCCCCCCCCCCGTCCTCCCTCTTCCCCCCCCCCCCCGTCCTCCCTCTTCCCCCCCCCCCCCGTCCTCTTCCCCCCCCCCCGTCCTCTTCCCCCCCCCCCCGTCCTCTCCCCCCCCCCCCGTCCTCTCCCCCCCCCCCCGTCCTCTTCCCCCCCCCCGTCCTCTTCCCCCCCCCCCGTCCTCTTCCCCCCCCCCCGTCCTCTTTCCCCCCCCCGTCCTCTTTCCCCCCCCCGTCCTCTTTCCCCCCCCCCGTCCTCTTTTCCCCCCCCCGTCCTCTTTTCCCCCCCCCGTCCTCTTTTCCCCCCCCCGTCCTCTTTCCCCCCCCCCGTCCTCTTTCCCCCCCCCCGTCCTCTTTCCCCCCCCCCCGTCCTCTTTCCCCCCCCCCGTCCTCTTTCCCCCCCCCCCGTCCTCTTTCCCCCCCCCCCGTCCTCTTTCCCCCCCCCCGTCCTCTTCCCCCCCCCCCCCGTCCTCTTTCCCCCCCCCCGTCCTCTTTCCCCCCCCCCCGTCCTCTTTTCCCCCCCCCCCGTCCTCTTTTCCCCCCCCCCGTCCTCTTTTCCCCCCCCCCGTCCTCTTTTCCCCCCCCCCCGTCCTCTTTCCCCCCCCCCCCGTCCTCTTTCCCCCCCCCCCGTCCTCTTCCCCCCCCCCCCCGTCCTCTTCCCCCCCCCCCCCGTCCTCTTCTTCCCCCCCCCCGTCCTCTTCTTCCCCCCCCCCCCCGTCCTCTTCCCCCCCCCCCCCCGTCCTCTTCCCCCCCCCCCGTCCTCTTCCCCCCCCCCCCCCCGTCCTCTTCCCCCCCCCCCCCCCCCGTCCTCTTCTCCCCCCCCCCCCCCGTCCTCTCCCCCCCCCCCCGTCCTCTCCCCCCCCCCCCCCGTCCTCTTCTCCCCCCCCCCCCCCCCGTCCTCTCCCCCCCCCCGTCCTCTCCCCCCCCCCCCCGTCCTCTCCCCCCCCCCCCCCCGTCCTCTCCCCCCCCCCCCCCGTCCTCTTCCCCCCCCCCCCCCCCGTCCTCTTCCCCCCCCCCCCCCCCGTCCTCTTCCCCCCCCCCCCCCCGTCCTCTTCCCCCCCCCCCCCCGTCCTCTTCCCCCCCCCCCCCCCGTCCCCTCCCCTCCTCCCCCCCGTCCCCTTCCTCCCCCCCCCCCCACCGTCCCCTGCCCCCATTCCACCCACCCACGTCCTCCTTGTCTCCGTCCCCCACCCTCCTTGTCTCCGTCCCCCACCCTCCCTTGTGCCCCCCGTCTCCGTCAGCCCCCCATCTCCGTCCTCCCCCACTCCCATCCTCCTTGTCTCCGTTCCCACCCCCACCCCCACCCCCACCCCCACCCCCACCCCCACCCCTGTCCTCCTTGCCTCCACCTGGAGCGGAATTTAGCACAGTGGTAATTTCACCAGAATGGTACTGCAGAGTGAAGACAGCTGTTATTGGGTTCAAATCTTATTGTGGCAGATCATGAAGTTTTAATTCCATGAAATACGTGTCATTGTCACCTGTGAAATCGTAAAAAATGGTTCATTAATGTCCTTTTTAGGGAAGGGTATGGGCCTACATTACCCAGTGTGGCCTGACGTGTGACTCTTGACCCATAGCAATGTGGCTTACTTTAACTGCCCCGACTGAAACAACCTCCCAGGTCACTCTGTATCAAACCGTTAAATTGTCTGGAAGCATTGCAATGCCACAGACCACTTGCCGACGATGTAGGCTCTGGAAATGGCAGCAGCTAACACATGACAGAGTCTGCAGCGTTCTCCTCGTCCACCTGTGTCTTGCAGATAGTGCCCAAATCGAGAGAGAGTTGTCCCAGAATCCAATCAAACGATCGTTCTGACCAGATGTATTGTCTGAGTCGCACCATAAATAAAATGTCACGGAAATCACCACCACAACTATCCCTGGATATGTCCTGCCCAGCTATAAGGCAGCTGGTGGCACAGTGGTATACAGTCAGAAAGGACATGCCCCAGGAGATTTTCAGCTTCTACTCTGGACACCATGTAGTTCCATGCCATGACCTCAAATCAAACATGAGCAAGGAACCCTCCAACCCACTTCCCAAATCCCATTCTCTGGCTGATGGATCAGTGCTTCTCCATGATGAACATTGGGAGGAGGCACTGAGGGTGGCAAGAATGCACTCGGAGATTTCATGTCCATCTCCAGTAGTGGCTCAGCAGCACTCTTACTGACTGAATTGTTTGAATCCTGAAGGACACAAACTGCTCGACTGGATCCAACGTAAGGGGAAAATCAACCTATTACAGATATATCCATCCAGTGAGAGTTAGTGCTGCATAGCCCCTGTGGAGACAAAGTTCCATCACTACCTTGAGAACAGCCTCCTTTTTACCTCATGACACCACTATCATGCTAAATAGGATAAACTTTGAGCAGACCTAGCAGATAAAAAAACAGGTATTTTTGAGGTGTCAGCAGCAGCAGGATTGTATTCTTCCTTAGTTCAGTCAAGAATGCTGGAGGTATTTCCAGGCATGTCTACCTGGTGAAACAACCACAAACTATTCTAGTCTCCTTGCTTTCTGCAGCAAAGATATTGTGAAACTTAAAAGGGTTCAGGGAAGGTGTGGAAGGATGTTGCCAGGGTTGGACGGTTTGAGAGGCTGACAGGTGGTATTCTCCCTGGAACGTCGGACACTTTACCTTTATAGAAGTTTATAAAATCATGAAATTCATGATTTGGAGATGCTGGTGTTTGACTGGGGTGTACAAAGTTTAAAATCACACAACACCAGGTTATAGTCCAAACAGGTTTAATTGGAAGCACTAGCTTTTGGAGCGCTGCTCCTTCATCAGATTCCTCATCACCTGATGAAGGAGTGGTGCTCCGAAAGCTAGTGTGCTTCCAATTAAACCTGTTTGGACTGTAACCTGGTGTTGTGTGATTTTAAACTTTGTACACCCCAATCCAACACCAGCATCTCCAAATCATGAATCTCACGATTTTTAAATGAGATTCACGGATAGCCAAAGGGTGAATAGCAAAAGTCTTTTGGGCTCCCCTACGCTGGGAAAAACTAGAGGGCATAGGTTCAAGGTGCTCGGGGAAAGTTTTCACACAGAAGGTGGTGCCTGTATGGAGTGAGCTGCCAGTGAAAGTGGTGGAGGCTGGTACAACTGCGGCATTTAAAAGGCATCTGGATGGGTATATGAATAAGAAGGGTTTAGAGGGAGGGAAATGGGTCAAATGCTGGCAGATGGGACTAGATTAATTTGGGATATCTGGTCACCATGGACAAGTTGAACCAACAGGGCTGTTTCTGTGCTGGACGTCTCGACAACTACTTCATTGTCGAAAGGTGGAGACTGCAAGTGATAGATTCTGGGGCAACGTTTTCACACGGAGGGTGGTACATGTATAGAATGAGCTGCCAGAGGCTGGTACAATTATAGCATTTAAAAGGCATCTGTGTGAGTACATGAATAGGAAGGATTTAGAGGGATATGGGCCAGATAGGGACTAGGTTAGGTTAAGATATTTGGTCGGCATGGACAAGTTGGACCGAAGGGTGTGTTTCCGTGCTGTACGTCTGTGACTCTAAGTCAACATTTTGGTTGCAACCCTTCTTCAGGACTGGGGGTGGGGGGGAGGGTGAGCTGGAGTTAGAGGGAGTGATGGGGGCAGGGTGCTGAAGTGGGGAAAAGTGAAGACAGGTACAGGGTACAACCTGGTTGGGACAGTGGGAGGAATGAATTCAGCTGGGAAAGTAGTCGGGGAATGGGAAGGGGGGTTGTTTGAAATTGGAGAACTCAATGTTGAGTCCTCCAGGCTGGAGGCTGCTGGGCGCAAGCTGAGGTGGTGTTCCTCCAATTTGCAGTGTGGTTCACTGTGGCAATGGAGGAGGCCAAGGATGGTCATATTGGAAAGGGAGTGGGAAGGGGAAATAAACCAGCCAGACTCCCTGGCATTGACTGAGGCACCGGAAACAACAAAGGCAGACTCAGCCTGTTAACCCCACAAAATCCTCACAACTGACCTCTGGGGATCATTGTCAAAGTGGAGGGAGCAGTTTCTCAGACTAGTCCAGTGTCAGCCCTATGTTGTAAGGTATGTGCTAGCACTGGAGGCAGTCCAGAGAAGGTTCAGCATGCCGTTCCTGGGTATGAAGGGGCGACCTCATCAGGAGATGTTGACTACTGTAGATTGGGCCTATGCTCACTGGAATATAGAAAATGATAGACACCTCTATTGAGACAAAGTATTATTAGGGCAGCCTGATGGGCTGGATGGGAAGAGGTGGTTTTCCTTTGGGACGGGGGGGGGGGGGTGGGGGGGGGGGAGGGAGAGGAAAGAGTGGTGGTCCAGAGGGATAATTCATGAAAAAGGGTTGCCTATTTAAAATAGAAGGGAGCATTCATTTTTCAGGAAAGTGAATCTGTACAATTCTTTACCAAAGAGGATTTGCTCATTAATTATATTCAAGGCCTACATTTGTTCCTACGTCTTACGGCCTTGTGAGAAGATATGATTGAGAGTACAGAGAACCTAGATTATCCGAATATTGGATTATGCAGCAAGATCGCAAGGTCCTGGTGCTTGGCTACACTATGATATCGGGCATTTGATTAACCGAATGAAATACTCCCTGCTAGTGTCCTTCAGATAATCAAGGTTCCTCTGTATAACTATGACCGACAATACCAGCACCACCATTGGATAGGTTCTGTCTCACTTCGGAGCATAGGAAATAGGAGCTGGAGTAGGCCTTTGGACCTATCCCGCAGTTCAGTACGATCATGGCTGATTGTCTAACTCAGTCCTCTGTTCCCACTTTCTCCCCAAATTCCTTGATCCCTTTAGCCTTAAGAGCTGTGTCTAATTTCTTGAGAACATTCAATGTTTTGGACTGCTGCAGAGCATTCCACCTGCTCGCTGCTGTCATGGGTGAAGACATTTCTCCTCTCTGTCCTGAGTGGCCTACCTCATATTCTTAGAGTGTGACCACTAGATTTGGATCCTCTGTCTTAGGGTAAACCCAAGAAGGATGTTCCCAGTCTAGTCCTATTTGAGATTTATTGGTTTCTATGAGACCCACTGTCCCCCAACTATCCCTCATTCTTCTAAGGTCCAATGCATGTAGACCTTAACCTATCTAGGCTCTCTTCATAATGTCAATCTTGCCATCCCAGGAATCAGTCTGGGGTGCCTTTTTTGCATTCCTTCCAAAGCCAGGCCTTCTCCCTTACTTGAGACCAATACTGCACACAGTACTCTGAGATGTGGTCTTACCAAGACCCTGTACAATTGCAGCAAGGCATTCCTATCCCTGCACTTGAATCCACTCGTGAGGAAGGCCAACACGCCCACCTGCTTGCATTCAGCATCTGATGGACAAAGAGCACCTCCCCATTCGCATTCCCTCACCGATCAGGTAACCTACCTTCCTGTTTTTGCGACCAGAGTGCATAACCTCACAATTGTCCACATGATACTTCATCTGCCAGGCATTTGCCCACTGCCTTAACTTTCTCAAATCACATCTTTGCATCCTCCTCACAGCTCACCTCCTCCCAGCTTTGTGTCGTCTGCATACCTGGTGATATTATATACCGTTTTGTCCAACTCGATCATTAACACCTATTACGAATAGCTGGGACCAAGTACTGATCCCTATCTTGTCTCTGGTTGACACGTGGGGAAAAGGACCATTTATTGTTTCCTGCCTGTCAATCAGTTCTCTGTGTGTGATAGTGCACTACTCCCAATCCCATGCGTTTAATTTTACTTGCAGATCTCTGATTATGCTGTGGCTTTCAGGTTATTTTGTCCTAGTTTTTTTTGCTTTGAAGAGAGGTTGTAAGGAAAGTGTAGAGCAGTTTACCAAAAGCACTAGAGTATACCTGAAGATTTAAGCAATCCTTAAATAAGCAAGTGGATGATTTTGGGATAGTGTAGGGGGACAAGCTGAGAATAGTTCAGTCGGCACAACATCAAGGGCTGAAGGGCCTGTTCTGTGCTGTATTGTTCTATACAGCCTGTGAGACCTTGGGGGTTTGTGTTTAAAGTTGGGAACGATAGAAGCAGCCTGGAGAGGTGAATCCAGCTGTTACAGGCCAAGATTTCTAGTCATTTTTAAAAAGTTTTTAGGTTTAGCTTTAGGCCGATGCTTTTGTGAGTTTGAAGAAGTGGAAGCTGGGTTTTTTTTCCCCCCTTCAACTACAACCAAAAGCTGGGGGTTCTCTTTCTCGATTGCAAGGGAGACGAAATCTGTTTTTCTGAATTTTCCTTTTTGTCAGGATGTGTTTATGGGATGTAACTTCATTGGGACAGTTAACTACTGTATCTATTGTTCTGATAAGTTTTCTGAGAGTGAGGTTATTCTAAATTTCTCTTCCTTTTGGTTGCGTTTTAACTGCAGTATTTAAATAAATTGTGTTTTGCTTAACATAAAATAACTTGACCGGTTATGTTGCACCTGCATCCCGGCAGCTTACATTTGCCTTAAAAGTAAGGTCAAGTTACTGAAATAAGTTAAATCAAGGCTACCTTCTTATAATATTTGGAGGGGGATCTGGTCTGGTCTGGTCCATAACATTTGTTTGTGGGACCTTTTGTCAAAAGACTTCTTAAAGTCCAACTGAATCACATCCGGTGGCTCCCTTTTATCATCGCTACTAATTAAATACCTGAAAAATTCCAGTCGAGTTGTCAAACATTCTTTTTCCTTTTGTAATTCCATGCCGACTATATCCAATCCAGTCACTGTTTTCCAAGTGTCCTGCCCTTTGATCTTATAATGGATTCTAGCATTTTCCTGAGTACCGATGTCGGGCACACCCCCCACCCCACCCAGTCTGTAACTCTGTTTTCTCTCTGCCCTTTTTAAATCATGTCCTCACCCACAGGATGGACTCAGCAGAGGTGGTGGCACTTGTTTGGGAGGGTGTTGCCCTGGAAGGACTCAACATTGACTCCTGAACCCCCCCCCACCCCCACCCCTCTTCCAATTGGGCCTTGTGACATTTGTGCAAGCCTAGGAAAGGAAACTTGCCGACTACCATGTACCGAACCCTGAGCCATCTCTGCTGCTGATTGAGTGCTCCTCCACATTGAACACAAGGTGGAGGAAGCACTGAGGGGAACAAGGGTGCCTTGGCTTGGGGGAGGGGGGGGGTGTTCAATGATCATCGGCGAAAGTAGCTCAGAAGAACCATGGCTGACCAAACTATTTGAGTCCTAAAGGACGTTGCTGCTAGATTGGGTCTGTGGCAGTTTTTGTTTTAACAATAGGTGAAGGAGTAGGCCATTCGGCCCTTCAAGCCAGCACCACCATTCATTATGATCATGGCTGATCATCCACAATCAGTATCCTGTTCCTACCTTATTCCCATAACTCTCAATTCCACTGTCTTTAAGAGCTCTATCCATCTCTTTCTTGAAAGTATCCAGAGACTTGGCCTTCACTGCCTTCTGGGGCAGAGCGTTCCATACACCCACCACACTCTGGGTGATGAAGTTTCTCCTCAACTCTGTTCTAAATGGCCTACCCCTTATTTTAAAACCATATCCTCTGGTTCTGGACCCACCCATCAATGGAATTTTGCCTCCTGCGTCGAGAGTGTCCAATTCTTTAATAATCTTATGTCTCAATCAGATCCCCTCTCAGCCTTCTAATCTCAAGTGTATATAAGCCCAGTCGCTCCAATCTTTCAATGTAAGGTAGTCCTGCCATTCCAGGAATTGTGAACCTATGCTGCACTCCCTCAATAGCCAGAAGGTCCTTCCTCAAATTTGGAGACCAGAACTGCACACAATACTCCAGGTGCGATCTCACCAGGGCTCTGTACAGCTGCAGAAGGACCTCTTTGCTCCTATGCTCAATTCCTCTTGTTACAAAGGCCAGCAAGCCATTAGCTTTCTTCACTGCCTGCTGTACCTGCATGCTTGCTTTCATTGACTGATGCACACTGAAATCTCGTTGTATTGCTCCTTTACCTAACTTCATTTTGATAGTAATCTGCCTTCCTGTTCTTGCCACCAAAGTGGATAACCACACATTTATCCACGTTAAGCTGCATCTGCCATGCATCTGACCACTCACCTAACCTGGACAGGTTGCCCCTTGAAAATGGGGCAACATTAGCCACCCTCCAGTTAGTGAAGGAGCCACTAAGAGGAAAGCAAACGTGCTTGACCTCATAGAATCATGGAGATGTGCAGCATGGAAATGGACCTATTAGGCCAACTCTTCTGTGCTGGCCAGATATCCTAGTCCCGTTTGCCAGCACTTGACCCATATCCCTCCAAACCCTTCCCATTCATATACCCCATCCAGATGCCTTTTAAATGTTGTAATTTTACCAGCCTCCACCACTTCCTCTGTTCCATACAGGCACCACCCTCTACATGAAAACATTGCCGCTCAGGTCCCTTTTAAATGTTTTCCTCCTCACTTTAATCCTATGCCCTCTAGTTTTGGACTCCCATAGGGAAAAGACCTTGACTATTCACCTTGTCCGTGCCCCTCATGATTTTATAAGCCTCGATAAGGTCACCTCTCAGCCTCTGATGCTCAGCCTCAGTGTATTCAGTCCCTCGCTCTAGCTCAAACCCTCAATCCCTGGCAACATCCTTCTAAATCTTTTTTCTGAATCCTTTCAAGTTTGGCAACATCTTTCCTATAGCAGGGGGACCAGAATTGAACATATTCCGACAGTGGCCGAACCAATGCCCTGTACAGCCGCAATGTGACCTCCCAAGTCTTATACCAATGCCCTAAAGGCATCCTCACCAGTCTGTCTTCCACAGTTGCAAGCTTAAGAAGCGCCAAAATATTTGCATTCGTGACGGTTAGTTTGGGGCATTTTGGCAGATTAAAACTGAGTGACTTGCACACAATTATAATTTAGTTTGCTGCAAGTTGCTACTCATTTGGGAAGGAGTGTGTACATTTATTATTGTAATGCTAATTGCATGGTAGCTGAAATATATGCTCCCAATCTGTTCTGAAGTATACTTGGTACAACAGTGCCATCTAGTAGTGTAATGCTCATCACACATACAGCCAGCTGAGAAGGGGAAAGCTTCAAACCATGCCCCTGGACCTTTGCAAAAGGATCATGCACTGTCTGCTCTTTTCAAACTGTTGCACTGGCAATCCAAGATCTCCAGAATCTCGTTTGATCTGGTTCAGTACATCTGTCTTTCCATTCAAACACCTACTGTTTGGCCCATCATGTTTGCACTGGCTATCTGACCGAGTATCGCAACATGGTGCGACTGTCCCGTTCCTTCCTCCCAACCTCGCATGTTATTCCTTCACAAATAACCATCCAATTTCTCTTTGCCTCAACCACAGTCTGTTGTGCAGTCTACACCCTAACCACTCGAGCGACCTGGGCTGTGTACTCCACAACATAACCGCGCAAGTGATCACTAGCACCAAGATAGTCTTGGACTGTGTGCGCCACACCCTAACTTCTTGAGTGAACCTGCCTCCGCCATTGTCTTAAGCTGTACACTCCAGAAGCAAACCATTCAAGTGAACGTTACCCCCAGCCTCCCACAACCATCGGAGTCTCTGAAGTGCTCAATAAATACTTTGAATCAGTATTCACAAAAGAGGCAGACATGGTGGATGGTGAGCTCTCAGAAGCAGCATTTTGATGTTCTGGTGCATGACAATTATACAAAAGAAAACGGTAATTGGTGTTTTAAAAACAGGTCTACAAAGCACGATGGGGTCTTCCCAGAATGCTAAGGGAGGCAAATGAAGAAATTGTTGGGGCGTTGTGTGAATTCTTTGCATCCTCTTTAGTGACAGGAGAAATCCCAGGGAACTGGCAAATAGCCAATGTTGTTCCTTTGTTTAAGGGTCTAAGGATAATCTAGGAAATTACAGGCCAGTGACCACACATCAGTAATTGGGCAACTATTGGAGAAGATTCTTAGGATTTCCTCCAATCTGGGGAAAAATATAGACTTATTAGTGATAGGCAGCATGGCTTTCTGCGGGGGAGCTTGTTGAAGAAGTGACAGAAGTGATTAATGAAGGCCGAGTGGTCGGTATTGACTTTAGCAATACTTTGTATGAGGTCAGGCATGGCGGGCACGCTGACTACAGACCGGAATTACTTGTTATGAGAAAGTGAGAACTGCAGATGCATGGAGATCAGAGTCGAGAGTGTGGTGCTGGAAAAGCACAGTAGGTCAGGCAGCATCCGAGGAGCAGGAGAATGGACATTGTGAGCATAAGCTCTTCATCAGGAAAACATTTATCTTTGACACTTTTGCCTGTTAATTTTAATCTGTGCCTCCTTCAACCCAATCCTTTCACGAGAGCGGGAAGTGTTAGTGGACCAAGAGACCTTGGAGTGCAGGCTCATAGTTCCTTGACAGTGGAGTTGGGCTAGACAAGTTAGTGAAGGAGGAGTTTGATGTGCTTGCTTACTGGTCAGTGTAGGAGTTGGGAGGTCACATTGTAGCTGCACAGGACATTGGTTCGGCCGCTATTGGAATACTGTGTTCAATTCTGGTGTCTCTGCTATAGGAACGATGTGGTGAAACTTGAAAGGGTTCGGAAAAGGTTTACAAGGCTGTTGCTGGGTTTGGAGGATTTGAGTTATAGGGAGAGGCTGAATAGGCTGGGGATATTTTCCCTGGAACAGCGGAGGCTGAGGGGTGATCGTATAAAGATTTGTGAAATCATGAGAGGTGTGGATAGCCAAGTTCTTTTTCCCATCATAGGTGAGTCCAAAACTAGAGGGCACAGGGTTAAGGTGGGAGGGAAAAGATTTAAAAGGTACCCGAGGGGCAGCTTTTTCACATAGAGGGTGGTGCGTGTATGAAACGAGCTGCCAGAGAAATGGTGGAGGCTGGTACAATTACAGCATTTAAAAGGCATTTGGATGGGTATATGAATAGGAAGGGTTTGGAGGAATATGGGCCAAGTGCTGGCAAATGGGACTAGATCAGTTTAAGATATCCATTCAGCATGGACGATTTGGACTGAGGGGTCTTTGCTCATGCTGTACATCTGTGACTGTATATAACTATGATGCTGTAGCTATTACAGAGACTTGGTTGGACGTGGGACAAGGCTGGCAGCTTAATATGCCAGGATTTAGATGTCTCAGGCATGATAGAGAGGAATCTAAAAGGGATGGGCGAGTTGCGTTCCTGATTTGGGAGAATATCACTTCTATACTGACAAGATGACACCTTGGAGGACCTGAGTCGTGAGGCCATGTGGATAAATCATGGGAATAGAAAGGGTGCAGTCACTTTAAGGTTGTACTGCAGGCCTCCCTGGGTCACACATGGCGGACAGACTGATACAAAAGCCACAGTGGATCTGTCGTGAGCTGGGAAGATGGACACAGAACAGAACAGCTTAGTCACAGAGAGTAGTGTGGAAGGACATTTTTCTGGCTGGAGATCTGCGACCAGTGGGTATTCCATGGGGTTCAGGGCTGGGACCCCTGGTGTTGGCAATGATTTGGTGGCCTGATGACTAAGTTTGTGGACAATACAAAAACTGGGGGAGCTGCAGACAGTGAAGTAAATTGCCAGGGTACAGCAGGATATAGATAGGAGAAGCAACAGAATAGAGTTTAATCCAGACAAATACAAGGTGATGCATCTTAGAAGATTGACACCGGAGGTAAGTATACGATAAATGGCAGAACCTTAATAGTATCAATGTACAGAGGGATCTCGGCATACAGGTCAACCATTCCCTGGATGTGGCAACACCGAGTGGATAAGATCATCAAGAAGGCCATATAGTATCGTCTCATTCAATGGTTGGGGAATAGAGTATAAAAATTGACCAGTAAGTTGCAGCTATACAGAACTTCAGTTAGGCCGCATTTGGAATATTGTGTCGAGTTCTGCTCACCACGCTACAAGAATCATGTGGAGACTTTGAAGAGGGTACAGAAGCAGTTTACTCGGATGTTGCCTGGTTTGGAGGATATTAGCCACGAGGAGAGGTTGGACAAACTTGGCTTGTTTTCACTTCAATAAAAGTTTACAGAATTATGGGGGGCATGGATAGTTGAGTCTCTTCTCTTTTTTTTCCCCCATAGAAGTGTCAATTGCTTGGGTATGTAGGTTTAAGTTAAAAGTAGGAAGATTTAAAGGAGATGTGAGAGGTAAGATGTTTTTTTTTCCCAAAAGAGGGTGGCAAGTGCTTGGGATATGCTGCCAGAGTTGGATACAATAGCAGCATTTCAGAGGCATCTTGATGGACATGTGAATAGGCAGGGAATAGATCTCCCCTGTTGAGGCGCCTCGTGATTTTGAATTCCTGCACCAGATCCCGTCTCAGCGTGCATGTCACTTGCATCTCGATTAGCTCCTCCATTGTCTCAGCTGCATCCTTCCCATCCCAAATTTCCCACCGAGTAAGTCCCCACTCCATTCATTTGTCACGGGCAAATTGGGTTGAGGCAAACTTGAATGAGTTTTGTGGTGAGGTGACACATAGTTGATGAAGGGAATTTGCTTGATGTCTGGAAACAGGACTGGCATGTGATCTGCCACCCACCTGGGCACTGGAAGGGACAAAGACCCAGCCCGTCCACTTGTGCCCAAAGGTCCACCTCACTCTCCTGGGTTAACCTGCGGTAAAATGGGCTAAGTCGTCCCAGCTTCCTGACAGAGCTGTATTCCATGACTCGCACCTTCTTGCCGAGGTCCCAGATCCTTCCATCCCCATCCCCATCCTAGTGTGGCTTTTATCTCAGCAGCAGGGCAGCCCCACTGGAGGTGGCAATAGTTCCTCGGTGTGCACTGTAGATGGTGTAGTGCCAATGTCACTTGACTAGTAATCCAGCAGCACATCTGATGCCATGGGGGTGTGGGTTCAAATCGAACCACAAACTGTGGTGGAATTTAGTTTCCATTAATAAATCTGGCAGCTCATCTCCGTGGTGGTGGTGGCCATGTGTCTATCATCTGTTGTTATTAAAACCCTCACTAATACCTCTTAGAATAGGAAATCCTGTTGTAGGTAGGCCAGACCATGTAAGGACAACTCCTGACCCACAGCAATGTAGTTGATTCTTAACACTCCCTGGAAATGGCCCAAGCAACACACTCAGTTCAATGGCAGTGAGAGATGGGCAGCAAATATTTGCCAGTGATATCTATATCCCACGATAGAGAATGTTTTGAAAATGACATTCTTGGTTAACCATGATTGCTAGCTACTGCTAATGTGCAGCACTGTGTGCTAATTGAGAAGGAAGCAAAATTTGCCAAGATCCAGTGTCATCGGACTGTATTGTTGAGTTACTTTGAGTCATTGCAGGACAGAGGAATGAGGCCAGCTGCCTATAGTCTCCGTGGTGTAGTCAAGCCAGTCCCCTTTGTAAAGGCCATGTCTTTCAAACACAAAACAACTGGTGAACTGAAATGAGAAGTGAACTGTTTTTAAAACCAATGATTCTTGAAGGGTTGCTGCACTTCTAAATAAACAAGTAACCAGGTGCTCTTTGTAATTATGGTTTACACAGCTGCTAATTCAAGCAGTAGAGTCATAGAGTTGCACAGCACAGGAACAGACCCTACGGTCCAACCCATCCATCCCAACCAGGTATCCTAAATCAGTCTTCCCATTTTCTGGCAATTGGCTCAGATCCCTCTAAACCCTTCCTATTCATACGCCCATCCAGATGCCTTTTAAATGTTGTAATTGTACTAGCATCCTCCTCCACCTCTGGTAACATTCTGTACACACACCACCATCTGTGTGAAAAGTTGCCCCTTAGGTCCCTTTTAAATCTTTCCCCATTCACCTTAAATCTATGCCCTCCAGGTTGAACTCCCCCAGCCTGGGAAAAAGACCATAGCTATTCACCCTGTATATGCCTCTCATGATCTTATAAATCTCCATAAGGTCACCCCTCAGCCTCCGACGCTCCAGGGAAAGCAACCCCAGCCTATTCAGCCTCTCCATATAGCTCAGACCCTCCAACCTCAGCAGCATCTTTGTAAATCTTTCATTAACCTTTTCAAGCTTCACAACATCCTTCCAATTGCAGTAGTGGAAAGTTTGTAGCCGAGCTGGAGGCGGGGATCATGTACAAATGGGAATTCAGCTGGCAACCGGTAGTTGATTGGTCCGTGGACTAGTGACCAGTTATCAATGACAAAAAAAAAGGTATTTGTCGAAGTACGTTATTGTTACCGTGGTAGCTGAACAGCCTGGGCTTGTGCACAAGAAAGGGAAAGGCCTTCAGGTCTCCACAAATCTCTGCAGCAAAAAGTCACTTTAATCCTCAAGAAAATCCAATACGTTTCTCCCTCAGTTGCTGTGGGCCATGACTTACTTAACAAGTCAGTGATCATTGAGTGTGAATGAGTCACCCTGTCCCTCCTGCAAACCAGTGAGCGCTTTCTGAGAGAAAAAATCAAAAAGCAGCATTCTGTATCAACACAAGAGACATCTCAGTGGTTGTGAACCTTCCCAGCCTTTCCGTCTGCCCATAACACTCATGGTTTTATTTCCTTTGTGTGTTTGCAAAGGGAGTCTCTAACAGGACTAGAGTATTAATTTGTGGAGTTATATGTTGACCATCTATTCATTTGTAATAAGTAGTAATTACCAAGTATGGAAATCTGGGAGTGATTTCTGTAAACCTGGGTCTAATGGACAGGAGAATTGGGGATTCTGTGTATTTTTAAAGACCTTAAAGTTTGTGATGCCTCTGGGAATAGCAGAGTCTGATTTCCAGCGCATCACCTCAGTGAGGCTTGACACTTGCTTACGTTTTGTTCCCATTGTCTGTAAGTTTATTCCCCTCAAGTACTCAACTGGTTTCTTTTTAAGTCCGTTCATCTCCCCCTTCCACTACCCTCCAGACAGCTAATTATAGAGTCATAAAGATGTACAGCATGGAAACAGACCCTGAACAAGGGCTCATGCCCGAAACGTCGATTCTCCTGCTCCTTGGATGCTGCCTGACCTGCTGCGCTTTTCCAGCAACACATTTTTCAGCTCTGATCTCCAGCATCTGCAGTCCTCACTTTCTCATAACAGACCATTTGGTCCAACCCGTCCATGCCAACCAGATATCCCAACCCAATCTAGTCCCACCTGCCAGCACCCGGCCCATATCCCTCCAAACCCTTCCTATTCATACACCCATCCAAATATCTCTTAAATGTTGCAATTATACCAGCCTCCACCACTTCCTTTGGCAGCTCATTCCATGCACGTACCACTCTGTGTGAAAAGTTGTGCTGGCAGTCTCTTTTATATCTTTCCCCTCTCACCCTAAACCTATGCCCTCTAGTTCTGGACTCCCCAACCCCAGGGAAAAGACTTTGCCTATTACCCTATCCATGCCCCTCATAATTTTGTAAACCTCTATAAGGTCACCTCTCAGCCTCCGATGCTCCAGGGAAAACAGCCCCAGCCTGTTCAGCCTTTCCCTATAGCTCAAATCCTCCAACCCTGGCAACATCTTTGTAAATCTTTTCTGAGCCCTTTCAAGTTTTGCAACATCTTTCTGATAGGAAGGAGACCAGAATTTCACGCAATATTCCAACAGTGGCCTAACCAATGTCCTGTACAGCCGCAACATGACCTCCCAACTCCTGTACTCAATACTCTGACCAATAAAGGAAAGCATACCAAATGCCACCTTCACTATCCTATCTACCTGCGACTCCACTTTCAAGGAGCTATGAACCTGCACTCCAAGGTCTCTTTGTTCAGCAACACTCCCTAGGACCTTACCATTAAGTGTATAAGCCCTGCTAAGATTTGCCTTCCCAAAATGCAGCACCTCGCATTTATCTGAATTAAACTCCATCTGCCACTTCTCAGTCCATCTGAGGTAACCCTCTTCGCTGTCCACTACATCTCCAATTTTGGTGTCATCTGCAAACTTACTAACTGTACCTCTTATACTCTCATCCAAATCATTTATGTAAATGGCAAAAAGTAGTGGACCCAGCACCGATCCTTGTGGCACTCCACTGGTCACCGTGGAGATCCTCCAGTCTGAAAAACAAACCACCACCACCCTCTGTCTTCTACCTTTTCAGCCAGTTCTGTATCCAAATGGCCAGTTCTCCCTGTATTCCGTGAGATCTAACCTTGCTAATCAGTCTCCCATGGGGAACCTTGTCAAAATCCTTACTGCAGTCCATATAGATCACATCTACCACTCTGCCCTCATCAATCTTCTTTTTGCGGGTGGGGGGAAGAAAGAGGAGGAAAGACAAAGGAGTCACCAATTTAAAACAGAAGCTGTCAGAATTATTTTCTCAGGGAGTTGAGGTTCTTTTGGAACTCTGCTTTCACTGCCTTTTGAGAAGGAGAGTTGTACACGACGGAAGCCGATCCTTTCGTCCAACTGGCGCATGCTGACCAGGTTTCCCAAACTAGTCTTATTTGCCTGCAATTGGCCCATAACCCTGTCAACCTTTCCTATTCATGTACCTGTCTAAATGTTTTTTAAATGTTGTATCTGTACCAGCCTCTACCACTGCCTTTGGTAGTTCATTCCATAAACGCACTACCGTGTGAGAAGGTTGTAGGTCTTTCCCTTCTCGCCTTGAATCTATGCTTCCTAGTTTTGAGCTCCCTCATCCTGGGGTAAAAGACCTTCTACTATTCACCTTATCTCGAACATTTTTAAGGCACAGGTCAGTTCTTGATAAACAAGGGGTTAGAAGGTTTTCGGGGATAGGCGGGAAGGCATAATCCCATCAACCGAATTGTTGTTGAACGTCTGATCAGGTTTGAGGCACCGAGTGGCTTACTCCTGCTGTGATTCATATGTTTAAGTTCCAGGGTGGTCATCACTCACTGGGGTGGGTTGGAGGGGCACTTGGAGATAATCCTCTTCTCAGCCTTCCTACACCTCTTGCCCAAAAACCTTACACCTGTGTCCCCTGCTCCTCGTACCTTCAACTGGGGTAATTTTAATTGGTTGTTTTGTGCGTGTGTATTATGTATAATCCCTTCCTTTATTTGGGAACGCTAAGCTGAGCTGCATTCTTACTGAAAGCTGGTTTGTCACCAGTAGGATGCGCATTTCAATCATTGCTGTCAATGCGTTTTGTAAAAGGGCAACACAGTGGCTCAGTGGTTAGCATTGATGCCTCTCAGCATCAGGGATATGGGTCGGATTCCGCCTTCGGGTGGCTGCCTGTGTGGAGATTGCACCCCCCCCTCCCAACAATGTCTGTTGGGTTTCCTCCCCCAGTTCAAAGATGTGCAGGTTGTGTGGATCAGCCATTGCAAATACGGAGTTATAGGGTTTGTCTGGATGGAATGTTCATCGGAGCGACAGTATGGCCTGCTTCCACACTGTAGGGATTCTATGATTTGAAATAATTTAGGTGGCATGGTGGCTCAGTGGGTTAACACCGCTGCCTCCCAGCGCCAGGGACCCGGGTTTGATTCCAGCCTCGGGCAACTGTGTGGTGTTTGCATATTCTTCCCGCTCTCCTCGTGTCTGTGTGTGTTTCCTCCCACAGTCCAAAGGTGTGCAGGTTAGGGTGGATTGGCCATGCTAAATTGCCCCACAGTGTTCAGGGATGTGTAGGTTAGGGGCATGAGTCAGGGTAAATGTAGAGTAATAGGGTAAGGATGCGGGTCTGGGTGGGTTACTCTTTGGAGGGTCAGTGTGGACTCGGGCCAAATGGCCTGTTTCCACACTGTAGAGCTACTATGATTCTTTTCAAGCATGAATGTGTGCATGATTTTAAAGGTCTGATTTTGAGACCAGTCATGAGGTCAGCCTTTTCTCTTCGTCCTATCCATGGAGTTTTCAAAGGGCTGTTCAGTGTCACTGATAGGCCAGATGGAGTAAAGAAGCAGATTTCCTTCCCTCAAAGAGCAGAAGTGAAACAGTCTTTATAACAATCGATGATCGTTTCATGGTCACAATCAACGAGAGTAACTTTCAATTCTAGATATGTTCATTGAAATCGCCAGTTGTCATTGGTGAGATTTGAACCTTTTGACCTTGGCATATCAGCCTTGACCTTTTTTGTTTGGATTGCAATTTCACTGCACCATGGTCTCTATCTGGAAGCTACTACATCACAAGATGAACCGGTCTGCTCGGTTTGGGCCCAAGTGAAATCCGACAGAAAAAACACGCAATGGAATAATTGCCAAACCAAAAACATTAACAAAATCGTACCAGTTGGATCGGCTGAACACTGTAATACTTCCAATAAATCAAAGCAGAACTTGAGCTGAAAAACACTTTAAGCAGTTACTTCCCGGTATTCATTTCCATTGGTATTTGGAGATACACCGTGACATCTAATCTTTAACGTCTTCAGGGTTATGTACTGCAGTGTGACAATTTTTGGACTTGTCTCCCTAAGAAGATCGGGTCAACTTTTACACAAGATCTATGGACACTTACAGTCCTTAAGGCCAAAAGTCACAGGGGCATCTTTGACCCAAGTGTGCACAGTGACTGAAATTTGTTTTTCTTAAATTGACTGGTTTTGCAGCAGGCAGATTGTTGGTTTGTGTATTTTGAAATATTCAGGCACCACATGTGTAAGGAACAACTGAGCTGGTTCCTTTAGAAACCCCACAGGGGTCTGTTTGCTAACACAGTGAGTGGAAGTGCACAATGGTAATTCACAGAGCGACCAGCTTCCACCACCACTTTGTAAGTCACTCTCAGTGTGGAAGCTTTCTTTCTTTTCTATGCCTGGCGTGACCCCGTGATGGAAGTCTTCCAATTTCTTGTGCAGTTTGAGCTGGTGTTGGGTGAAGCGCACTGAGGCAAAGTGGCAGTGACATCCAGATTGGGCTAATGGGACCGAAAGGGGAACAGAATTGGGAAGGCTTTGTTGGATCCAGTATTCTTCCCGCGTTCGTGGGAAGGGGGCGTCACTGGCAGGCCCAGTGTTTATTGCCCATCTCTAGTTGCCCTTGCAGAAGGTGGTGGTGAGCTGCCGCCTTGAACCGCTGCAGCCCGCGTGCTGTAGGTTGACCCACAATACCGTCCTGAAGAAGTTCCAGAATTCTGACCCAGCCACACTGAAGAACGCTAATGTGCTTCCAAGTCACAGAAACCTACAGCACAGAAAAAGATCGTCAATCTATTGCATCCATGCCAGTTAAAAGCAACCACTAACCATTCTAATCCCATTTTCCAGCACTTGGCCCATAGCCACGGATGCTGAGTGGCTCGGAGGGGATCCTGCATCTGCTGCCCTTGCTCCCCTTCCAGGTGGAAGTAGTTGTGGTTTTGGGAAATGCTGTCTTAGGAGCCTTGGTGAATTTCTGCTCTGCATCTTGCAGGTGGCACTCACTGCGTGTGAGTGATGGAGGAAGTGGATATTGTCAATCAAGTGACTGTTTAGCCCTGGATGGGATCAAGCAGGTTGTGTGGTTTGATCTGCATTCATCTGCAGGCAAGTTGAAAGTATTCCATCACATACCTGACTTGTGCCTTGCAGATTGTCAATGCCATTGAACGTCAAGGGGCAGTGGTCGGATTGTCTCTTATTGGAGATGGTTTAATGCCTGGCATTTGTACGCCATGAATTTTATTTACTACTTGGAGAAAGTGAGGACTGCAGAAGCTGGGGAAGTCAGTCGGAAAGGCTTGTGCTGGAAAAGCACAGCAGGTCAGGCACGTCTGAGGGGCAAGAGAGGCGATGTTTTGGGAATAAGCTCTTCCTCAGGAAAAGTTGACTCTCCTGCTCCTCGGATGCTGCCCAACCTGCTGCACCTTTCCAGTGCCAACCCTTTTCGACTCTTTTTTTTTTGTGTGTGAATCCAATTCTGTATATTGTCCAGATCTTGTTGCATTTGAACGTGGCCACCTTCAGTATTGTGACTGGTGCTGAACATTGTGCAATCATTGGTAAAGTTCACTGTTGCTGACCTATAAGATGAAGCAGCTAGGACACTAACCTGAGGATCTCCTACAGAGATGTCCTGGAGCTGAGGTGACCGACCGACCGACTTCCTGTGGTGACAGCAATCCCTTGAACTAGCAGAATGTCTTCTGCGTGATCCCCGTTGACGCCAGTATTTTTCTCCGGCTCCTTGATGTCAAAGGCAGTCACTCTCACTGGATCTGGGTGCGATGTCCTTCCTGAGTCTGTGTGAGCTGAATGACCTCTTTATGCATTATAGGGATTCTATGAAATCAATGATAAAACGCTCCCATATCACTGGATTTGTTGTATAGATAAAGGTGACCTGCAGAGCCTAGTGAGAGAAGGAAAGCACTAACTTTATTTCACAAACATCTCATGGTTCCATTTATTGGGATAAGAGCTTGAACATTGCTGAGAGTCACAGTTTAGCCTTGCATTCAATACTAGGTCATCAGAAGAACAGTAATGTAAAGGAAATAACAGGCAACATTGATACTAAGAATGCAGTTCCAGCAGTGAGCGAGGGGCCCGGTCGGTTTAGACTGGAGCGGGGGGGGGGGGTCGGGTCAGACTGGAGCGGGGGGGGGGGGGTCGGGTCAGACTGGATAAAGCTGTTTGACTATGGGGGTTTTTTTTTTGAAATTGGTGAACTTGCATGTTCCTGTTCCGGGCAACATTTGATGTTTGCACAATTTGTGCTCAATGGACTGGCCTGCTCTCTTGGAATTTGATCCATGGTGCCCAGAGGATTGACCTCTGCTTGTGGCTTACAGATCCATTGGGATAATCTCTTGGCAAACATTGTGTCCTTTGCTTGCTCCATCATTCCCTAAAATGGGACGTGACTTACCTCCGCCCCCAGCCCCAGCTCCTGCGCCTTGCCCCTTGGGCGAGTTCCTCTCTTCAACCCATTTGCCATCCTGCCTTGCAGTACGTCACTTTTCCTTCTGGGTCACTTGATCAAAGTGATGAAACACCCTCTGAGTGCACTGCAGTGATCAGCTTGCAGCACTTCAGGAGGGTCATCGTCGTCATTGATCCCTCACCCTCTCAGGCTGAGTCAGTAGGTGGTTGTGTGGACCAGTGCGGCTTCCACAGGTTCTGTTACATTTGGGGCAGAAGGTGATCATGGGAAGGAGTGGCTGGGGTATTGCTGTGGCAGTACGCTCCTTTCCCTGTGACTCAACGCCTTCCCAGATGCTTCTCCTCCGTTTTGGGCAGGCCTGGGGCCAGTGATTCCCCAGCATCTGTGGGAATGGCACTCCTGACCGGTGAGGCCTTGCGGATATCACCTGCAGGGCTCCTCCTGCCTGCCCAGGGGCTTGCCTGCTGATTTGTGAAGCTGGGAGTAGAGCACCTGCTTGGGGGAGCCTTGTCGACAGATGACATGGCCAGTTGGGGGTAGTTAGTACCACGATGCTGGCCTGGTCGAGGACGGTGGTGTTGGTGCTTGCCTCTTGTGCTAGCAGTGTTGGGATTGCTGCAGCGCCTTGAGGTGAATGTTATAGATAGCTAGAGAGGACCACAGGTCAGTGTACCGTTACCTTGGTGTCGAATCTGATGTCGTTGTCCTCTAGAGACCAAAGGCTGTACCAGCAAACTGGAGGCAGTGCTGGCTCCCTTCTTCAATAGCTGCTTTGGCTGACAGGACCCACCCCAGCTATTGGAAGTGGCTGACATTCTCTTAAGTCCTCCCCGTGGACCTTGATGATTAGGCGGGGGGTGGTGTTGGGGGGGAGGGGTTCGCTCCTCAATGCTGGGCCAGGTCGGCACAGGACCTTTTCCTTGTGGGTGACAGGGTGAGACCCATGCGCTCACATGCCTCCGTACTGGTGCTGTCGATGGTCTGGAAGTGCATCCCCTGAGACTGAACGGACGCAAGCATCGTTCACATACTGCAGCTCAATGGCACTGGATTGGGGTGGCTTTGGGTTCGGCTTGAAGGCGGTAGGGGTTGTACGGTTTCCTGCAGGCTCTGTCGGTTAGCCCCGCTCCAGCGGGGAGCTTGCTGGCGGTGAGGTGAAGCACCGCAGCGAGGCAGGTCGGGAACATTGTTGGGAGGGGCGATGACACAGCCCTGCTCGAAACCGGTCTGATCGTGCAGTGGGTCGATGGTGGAGCCACTTGTCATTGTCACAACTTCCATGTCATGGTGGAGCAGGCACCAGACGGTGACACATCAGAGTGAAGGACGCTCTGTGATGCTTCCTGTTTGATGGTGTTAAAGGTGACCGTGCATTGGGAATAGGTTCTTTTTGCTGCATCTCTCCTGCAGCTATCGTGCAGTGAAAAAACACAAAGTCACGAAAAGTCAAACTGCGATTCCAGGCAGAGTTCCTCAGCCACAGGGAGGAGACGGTTGAGCAGGTCATTGGCAATGAGTTTTCCAACGGTCGTCAACGTGGATTTTCCCCTGTAGTTACCACAGTTGGACTTGTTCCCTTTTCTGAAAATGTTTGTGACTGTGTCATTTCTCAGCTCTCCTGGGACACGGTCTTTCCAGTAAAGGTAGACCAAGGATGTATAGCTGCAGCACATTCTCTTTGGCTCCACGCTTTAACGCCTCAGTGGGGAACCATCTGCTCCAGCTGCATTGTTTTTTGTCCTTCTTTCTTTTGTTTTCTGTGGCGATCCTAAATCTCCTGTACATTTATTAATCCCCTGTTCATTTTTTTTTGTAGTCCTTATATTGTCCCCAGCCCCCGTGTGTGTGTGTGCAGGTGTGAGACACAGTTGAGAGACACAAGGTGTACAAATCTTTATTCAGTTTCCATCATCAGGAAGATAGGAAACATCCGAGTGGCCTGTGAGAAGCAGTGTCCTTCACATCAAAGGGCAATGCTGTGTGATCAAACAGTGAAGGGGAGGGCAGGGACTAAATCAAAATAGAATTGGAGGGGGAAATAATGCACTCCACTCCCTGCGGCGCCCACCTCTCCCAGAACATCTCGAGGATGTTGGTGGAGACCGCGTGCTCCTTCTCCAAGGACACCCAGGCTCTGATCCAGCAGCCTTGTTGTTCTTAAGCTGGCGAATGGCCTTTTCTACTTCAAACAAGAACAAAGAACAACGTAGCACAGGAGCAGGCCCTCCAGCCCTCCAAGCCTGTGGCAGCACATTTTGCCCTTCCACACTAAAACTGACTTTGCTTACAGGATCCATATGCCTCTATTCCCTTCCCTTCCTATTCATGTACCCGCCCAGGTGCTTCTTGAATGCTGCTGTTGTGTCTGCTTCCAGCACCACCTCTGGCAGTGCGTTCCAGGCACTTCACACCCTTTTGTGTGTGACAACTCTGCCTCGCATGTCTCTTTTAAACATCACCACCCCCCCCCCCCCCCCTTACTAACTGATCCCTCCACCCGGGGAAAATGCCTCCTGCTTTGCACTCAGGAATGCCGTGCCTGTCTGGCTTAATGGTTTGTGGACCTCCTGATCATTCTCATCCAACCAAACCAGTGTTGGTGTTTCCCAGTTGAAAGTCCGACTGAGTCTTCTTTGCAGGCGTTGATGGTGGTCTTTAGGTCGGGCCAGAGACTTTTGGGATCCTGCAACTCTGTGTTGCTGAGGGTGGCTAGGTTTATGGAGAGGAGCTGGTTGCATGAGGCGGTTTTCTTTTCTTTGGTCTTTGCCTAAATGTTACATGTTTTGCGGCACTTCCTGTTGTGTCTGCTGCGGGGCGGGGGGGGGTTACATTAGTGTTGATACTGACTCGGGTCAGGTGATGATCTTGTCCAGCAACGGTTGGCTCCTGTCGTGACGTGGGTAATTTTAACATCTTTCCCATCCCTCACTCTGACAATGACGTAGTCCACACATTGCCAGTGTTTGGAGAGCGGGTGCTGTCACATTGTCTTGTTTCTGTTCCTTTGGTGGAACAGTGTGTTGGTGATGAGGATGTTGTGTCTGTGGAATTTGGTCAAGTGAAGGGTGCCGTTGGAGTTTTGCTTCCCTTCTGTCTTTCCTGGTTTAGATTAGATTATCTACAGTGTGGAAACAGGCCATTTGGCCCAACACATCCACACCAACTCTCTGAAGAGTAACCCACCCAGACCCATTTCCCTCTGCCTAATGAACCTAACGTTATGGGCAATTTAGTGTGGCCAATTCACTTAGCCTGCATATAGAGTCATAGAGATGTACATCATGGAAACAGACCCTTCGGTCCAACCCGTCCATGCTGACCAGGTATCCCAACCCAGTCTAGTCCCACCTGCCAGCACCCAGCCCATATCCCTCCAAACCCTTCCTATTCATATACCCATCCAAATGCCTCTTAAATGTTGCAATTGTACCAGCCTCCATCACTTCCTCTGGCAGCTCATTCCATACAAGCACACCCTCTAAATGAAAAAGTTGCCCCTTGGGTCTCTTTTATATCTTTCCCCTCTCACCCTAAACCTATGCCCTCTAGTTCTGGACTCCCACACCCCAGGGAAAAGACTTTGCCTATTTACCCTATCCACGCCCCTCATGATTTTATAAACCTCTATGAGGTCACCCCTCAGCCTCCGACACTCCAGGGAAAACAGCCCCAGCCTGTTCAGCCTCTCCCTGTAGCTCAGATCCTCATCTTTTGGTCTGTGGGAGGAAACCAGAGCACCTGGAGGAAACCCACACAGACACAGGGAGAATGTGCAAACTCCAAATTGATGGTGGTCTTGAGGGTGGAATCGAACCTAGGTCCCTGGCGCTGTGAGGTAGCAGTGCAAGCCACTGTGCCATCCTTACATTATACACTTTGAGAGGAGCTGACCACCAGCTTCTCAAGGCCCTTGAATAGTGCCCAACTTTTACAGTGCCCACCCCTCTGCCAATAATTTAAAATATTGCCTTGCTTGTTCTTGGGGTCAAAAGTCTTATTGAGCACAGTACTGTCCTCACTCAGCAGCTGCTCACCCACAACTCCCATATGCCCATCTAGATGCTTTTTAAATGTTGCAATTGTACCAGCCTCCTGCACTTCCTCTGGCAGCTCATTCTATACACGCACCACCCTCTGAGTGAAAAAGTTGCCCCTTAGGTCCCTTTTAAATCTTTCCCCTCGCACCCTGAACCTATGCCCCTCTAGTTCTGGACACCTCCACCCCAGAAAATAACTTGCCTGTTTACCCTAACTCTGCCCCTCATGATTTTATCAACCTCTATCCGATCGCCCCTCAGCCTCCGACGGTCCAGGGAAAACCGCTTTAGCCTATTCAGTCTCTCCTTTGTGGCTCAAATTCTCCAACCCTGGCAACATCTTTGTAAAATGTTTCTGAACCCTTTCAAGTTTCACAACATCTTTCCGATAGAAGAGAGACTGGAATTGTCCGCAATATTCCAACAGTGGCCTAACCAATGTCCTGTCCAGCCGCAACATGACCTCCCAACTCCTGTACTCAATACTCTGACCAATAAAGGAAAGCCATAGGGTGACACGGTAGCTCAGTGGTTAGCACTGCTGCCTCACAGCTCCGGGGACCCGGGTTTGATTCCACCCTCTGGCAACTGTCTGTGTGGAAATTGCACATTCTCCCTGTGTCTGTGTGGGTTTCCTCCGGGTACTCCGGTTTCCTCCCACCGACCAAAGATGTGCAGGTTAGTTGGATCGGCCATGCTAAATCATCCGTAGTGTTAGGTGCAGGGGTAAATGTAGGGGAATGGGTCTGGGTGGGTTACTGTCCGGAGGGTCGGTGTGGACTAGTTGGGCCGAAGGACCTGTTTCCACTCTCTAGGGAATCTAATCTGACCTAATCATACCAAACACCGCCTTCACTATCCTATCTACCTGCGACTCCACTTTCAAGGAGCTATGAACCTGCACTCCAAGGTCTCTTTGTTCAGCAACACTCCCTAGGACCCTACCATTAAGTGTATAAGTCCTGCTAAGATTTGCTTTTCCAAAATGCAGCACCTCGCATTTACTGAAATTAAACTGTATCTGCCACTCCTCGGTGCATGAGCCCATCTGATCAAGATCCCATTGCTCTCTGATGTAACCTTCTTCCCTGTTCACTACCCCTCCAATTTTCCCACTAACTCTACCTCCTCGATTTGCATCCAAAAAGTTTATATAAATGATGAAAAGTAGTAGACCCAGCACCAATCCTTATGTCACATCACTGGTCCCAGGGTCAAGTCTGAAAGGCAACTCTCTACCACCATCCTCTGTCTCCTACCTTCAAGCCAGTTCTGTATCCAAATGGCTAATTCCCCTTTAATCCACGAGATCTAACCTTGCGAACCAATCTCCCATGGGGAACGTTGTCGAACGCCTTACTGAAGTCCATTTGATCATATCTACCACTCTGCCCTCATCAATCTTCTTTGTTACTTCTTCAAAAATCTCAATCAAATTTGTGAGACATGATTTCCCACGCACAAAGCCATGTTTACTATCCCTTGTCAGTCCTTGCCTTTCCGAATACATGTTCATCCTGTCCCTCAGGATTCTCTGAAACAACTTGCCCACCACCGAGGTCAGGCTCACTAGTCTATAGTTCCCTGGCTTGTCCTGACCACCCTTCTTAAACAGTGACACCACGTTAGCCAACCTCCAGTCTTCCGGCACCTCACCTATGACTATCGATACAAATATCTCAGCAAGAGGCCCAGCAATCTCTTCCCTAGCTTCCCACAGAGTTCTGGGGTATATCTGATCAGGTCCTAGAGATTTATCCACCTTTATACATTTTAAGATATCCAGCACCACCTGCTCTGTAATATGGACATTTTTCAAGATGTCACCATCTATTTCCCTACATTCTATATCTTCCATATCCTTTTCCACAGTAAACATTGTTGCAGGAAGGGCTCATGCCCGAAACATCGATTCTCCTGCTCCTTGGATGCTGCCTGACCTGCTGCGCTTTTCCAGCAACACATTTTCAGCTCTGATCTCCAGCATCTGCAGTCCTCGCTTTCTCCTAAGGATTCACTCGATCTATGCTGTCTATACCTGACATATGCTTCCTTCTTTTTCTTAACCAAACCCTCAATTTTTTTAGTCATCCAGCATTCCCTATACCTACCAGCCTTTCCTTTCACCCCCATGAGAAAATACGGTCTCTGGACTCTTGTTATCTCATTTCTGAAGGCTTCCCATTTTCCAGCCGACCCTTTACCTGTGAACATTTGCCCCCAGTCAGCTTTCGAAAGTTCTTGTCAAATAGTCTCAAAATTGTTCTTCATCCAATTTAACACTTTAACTTTTCGATCCACTCTATCCTTTTCCATCACTATTTTAAAACTAATATGGTTGGGGCGGGGAGGGGTGGCTAAGTTGCAGCTGTACAGGACATTGGTTAGGCCACTATTGGAGTGCTACATGCAATTCTGGTCCCACTGCTTTCAGAAGGATGTTGTGAAACTTGAAAGGGTTCAGAAAATATTTGCAGGGATGTTGCCAGAGTTGGAGGGTTTGAGCTCTTGGGAGAGGCTGAGTAGGCTGGGGCTGTTTTCCCTGGAACATCGGAGGCTGAGGGGGTTCCAGCATTTGACCCTATCCCTCTAAACCTTTACTATTCATACACCCATCAAGATGTCTTTTAAGTGTTGCAATTATACCAGCCTCCAGCACTTCCTCTGGCAGCTCATTCCATACCTCTGTGTGGGAAAGGTTGCCCTCGGGTTCCTTTTAAATCTTATTCCTTTCATCTTAAGTCAATGTCCTCTACTTTTTGGACTCCCCTACCCTGGGGGAAAAGAACCTTGGTTAATAACCCTATCCATGCCCCTGATGTTTTTATAAATCTCTGAGGTCACTCCCCCCCTCTTTCTCTCCCCCCCCCCCCCCCCCCCCAAACACTGTGGGGAAAACAGCCCCAGCCTAGTCAGGTTCTCCCTGTAGCTTGAACCCTCCAACCCCAGCAACATCCTTTGTAAATCTTTCCTGAACTCTTCCAGGTTTCCTTGAAATTCCGGAGTTTCCTCCTTGCCTGGCATGAGGTGAAGGTGACGCCGCTGTTCGGTTGCCCCCTGAGCAGCTTCCCCCTGAATTGTGTGACCTCACAGTGTCCTACAATAAACTCTGTCTGCTAAGGTTTTCTATTCCCCCACCCTCTCAATCTGTCTCTATGCCCTTGTTGGTTCCTTTTGACCTCATCGCAACGTACCCTCCCCCTTATTTTTGTACTGTCCACAAATTTGGATGAGTTACACTGTGCTCACTCCTCTATGTTATTGATACAGCTAGTTCTAGGGCCCCTATACTGTGCAATTCTGGTCTCCTTCCTATCAGAAAGATGTTGTGAAACTTGAAAGGGTTCAGAAAAGATTTACAAGGCTGTTGCCAGGGTTGGAGGGTTTGAGCTACAGGGAGAGGCTGAACAGGCTGGGGCTGTTTCCCTGGAGCGTCAGAGACTGAGGGGTGACCTTTATAGAGGTTTTTAAAATCATGAGGGGTATGGATAGGGTAAATAGACAAAGTCCTTGCCTTGGGCTGGGGGAGTCCAGGACCAGAGGGGATCGGTTTATCGTGAGAGGGGAAAGATATAAAAGAGTCCTAAGGGGGAACTTTTTTTGCACAGACTATGATGCGTGTGTGGAATGAGCTGCCAGAGGAAGTGGTGGAGGCTGGTACAATTGCAGCATTTAAAAGGCATCTGGATGTGTATATGTATAGGAAGGGTTTAGAGGGATATCGGCCAAGTGCTGGCGAATGGGACGAGAATGGGTTAGGATACCTGATCGGCATTGGTAAGTTGGACCGAAGGGTCTGTTTCCGCGGTATAACTCTGACTGTATGACTGAATCTCGCCGTTCCGATCTGAAAAAGGCTCATTAATTCTAGTCCTCTGTCTTCTGTGTTTTTACTAATCCTCAGTTCAGCTAATCTATCACCTCCAGTATCATAAGTGCTTGTTTTATGCAATGATCTTACATATGTGTCCTCATGGAATAGCCCCCCCCCCTGGAAATCCACATACACTACAGCCAGTTAGGTCTTCCAGACTTCTGCTCTTCCCATTGGCTGGAGGAAGATTGTCCCACCAGCTCCTCCAAGCTCCTGCTGCTCCCACCAGGTCCTGTAGGCTCCTGTACCTGGCTGGAGTTCTTGTTTATTTCTTGTTGAAACGGACTCATGGAGGTCACCGTGGTAAAGAGAATGAATTAATCGATTGCAATGCAAGCGTTTAAAATCATGCATGAAGAAAAGAAGACGCCTTCCTCAATTTGTGCTGGTGAATTTGCTCAAGGGTCAGTTTCAGTTGTGTTGAGATCCTCCGCTTCCCGCCGGTTACAATGGTCTGTTTTAAAATAGAAAGCTCAGCGGAGAGAACACGAGGGAAGGTTTCCCCGATACCATCAGTGACGTCACCCGCTGTGAGGTCACGGGGGAGGTTTCCCCGACACCATCAGTGACGTCAGCCGCTGTGAAGTCACGGGGGAGGTTTCCCCGACACCATCAGTGACGTTACCCTCTGTGAAGTCACGGGGGAGGTTTCCCCGACACAATCAGTGACGCCACGCAAGGTCGGAGAGGATCCATCCTCGCCCTCTGTGATGTCATTGGGGAGGTTCTCTGTCACCCTCTGTGACGTCATTGGAGAGGCTCCCCACCACCCTCTGTGACGTCATTGTGGAGGTTCCCCATCACCGTCTGTGATGTCATTGCAGAGGTTCCCCATCACCCTCTGATGTCACTGGGGAGTTTCCCCATCACCTTCTGTGGTTTCATTGGGGAGGTTCCCCATCGCCCTCTGTGATGTCATTGGGAAGGTTCCCTGTCACCCTCTATAATGTCACTGCAAGAGCATCCATCATGGCGATGTCACAGGGACAGGGAGTATCCCCATCACCCTCTGTGATGTCACTGGGGAGTTTCCCCATCACCTTCTGTGGTTTCATTGGGGAGGTATCCCATCACCCTCTGTGAGGTCCCTGCGGGAGCACCAATAGCAGTGACATCACAGGGAGAATCCCCATAGCTCTCTGGGATATCACAGGGGTTTGGGGAGGATCCCCACCACATTCCATGATGTTTCTGTGGGGATGTGGAACTTGGCACTCCCACATATCTGCTGCCATCTTCCTTCTAGAGGGTTATGTTTGTGGGTTTGGAAGGTGTTATTGAAGGAGCCTTGATGAATTCCTTCAGTGCACCTTTCAGAACGTATACAATGCTGCCCCTCAGTATCAGCAGTGGAGGGAGTGGATGTGTCAATTAAGCAGTTGCTTTGTCCCGGATGGTGCCCACCTGTCATTGGAGCAGCTCTCATCCAGGCCAGCGGGGAGTAATCCATTCTACCTTCTGATTTGAGCTTTGTAAATTATAGACTGGTTTTGGGGAGTCAGGGATGCATGTCTTGGTGCAGTAACCTCTGACCTGTTCAGACGCATTGCTACACACCTCTGGAGCAGGTTGGACTTGAACTGGGCTTCCTGGTTTAGAGGTAGAGATACGACTGCTGCACCATAAGAACCCTAACTTTAAAAGGTAGAGACATTTTAACAAACCTGTTCAGACATGTTATGACAGACCTCTGAATCAGGTGGGTTTCGAACCTATTCCTTCTGGCTCAGAGACCTGCTGTAGCCGTAGCATTATTATAGCTGGTTCAGTTCAGTTTCCCATCAATGGTAACTGCAGTTATGGCCTGTCCATTCACTTTTATCCATCTCCCTGGTGCTTGGATACCAAGAGGAATTGTAAAGAGGTGTCTTTTTTGTGTTCATGTATTCCAAAAACTCTGAAGGGCAATGAGAAAAGCACTGTTTGAAAACCACAGCTTACAAGGACTGCTATATGATTGAAGAGCAAGTAACCTATTGCTCATTGTCAACAGTGTTTGTACAACGATGGATTACAGTAATGATTGCAGACGAATTGGAGACAAAGGGTTGGATACAAGTGGAGCTTGGGTTGGCAACAACTTGTGGATTGGTTAGTGGGCTTCTACTTATGACCAATGACAAAGAAGTCTTCCTGCCAAATACAATTTGATTGGTTTTCAAGTATCTGAACAGCTTGAGGTAATGAATCAGATGGAGAGAGCTTTCAATAAATCACTGGTTTAGAAACTCTCCCTGTTTCCACACACCCCCGCTCCTCCCCCCCCCCCCCCCCCCCCCCCCGAAGTGATTTTAAGCCTGACAAAGAGAGTTTATGCCCTTCAGTTGCTGTAAGCCCTGCTTTTTGATGAAGAGGCCTTTTATAAGTGAACCAGCTACCCTGTGCCTCCTGCAAACCAGTGGAAATATCCAGGAAAGGATGAGTGAGAAGCAGCTTTCTAACCAGCGCACAAGTCATTAGAATCATCTCAGCAATCATGTGAACAGGAACCACTGTACTGCTTCCCCAGTTTTGTGTGTGTTAGGGGAAGTTTATGGGGGATTTAGAGTTTTAATTAGTGGAGTTATGTGACAACTGCTTGGTTACGTATAGAGTCCAATTACTTGCAGTAAATAGTAACTTGGAAGCACAGAATGCTTTCTGTAAATCCAAGACTAGAAGACAGGAACATTGGTCAATTTAGCATAGTTTTAAAAGTCTTTAACTTTAGTGATGAGTCGGGGAAGAGCAGAATTTGGTTTCTGGTGCACTGACCCAGTGAAGTGTGACATCTTCTGCAGCAATACAATGAGGGATCGACACGTCTGTGTGCTTGAGACCAAGTTAATTTATTTGATTTACATTCAGAGCATCTGGCCCAGGATTGGGTGGAGGGGCCAGTTGTCAGCAGTTGCACCCCCTTGATTTCATGCAGAGCAACTCTGTGGGTTCATCAGCGGGCTAGAAATCCGAGTCGTCGTAGGTTATGCTAATAATCCGGACAAGTGTTGGAGGCCAGCTGGACCATTGCAGCTGGACGGTGCACTGCTCTCTACTGTCTTCCCAGTCTCCCGACAAGCAGGAAGCTCTGTGATTGTTGCCAGGCCGCCTGGCCTGGATCTGGCTGACATCTGACTCCAGACCAGGCTCAGCCCTCTACAGCTGGAGAAATCACTCCATTCTCAGAGGGAAAGGGGAGAGGGGACGTCTCACCTGGGACATCACTTCATGGGTCAAGGAGGGAGTGAAGGAGAGAAGGGGAAGGGACAGGAGGGAAGGGGACGATGGAGGAGAAAAACAAAGGGAGGGGAAGGGGTGAGGGGATGGGCGAAGGGAGGGGAATGGGTGGGGGGATGGGTGAAGGGAGGGGAATGGGTGGGGGGATGGGTGAAGGGAGGGGTGACGTAGGGCAAGAGACAATAGGAGGGGAGAGGGTTAGGGGAGGGGAGAAATGAGGAAGGGGTGATGGAAGAGGCGTTAGGAGGGGAGAGGGTATGGGGAGGAGGGGAGAGGAAGGGACAATAGGAAGGGAAAGGGTGAGAGGATGGGAAAGAATTAGGGTAGGGGAGAAATGGGGACAGGGTGGCAGAAGAGGGAGAAGTAGGACAGGGAAAGGAAGGGGGAAAGGGAGGGGAGAAAGGGAGAGGGGAAGGGGGGAAGAGAAGGTGGGGTGAGGATGTGGGAGGGAAGTGAAGGGAATGGGGAAAGCCAGTCGGCGGTGGGGGGTGTAACCCGTGAAGGGCTCAATCCTGGGCAGCCGGATCCAAGGGTGAAGCTGTTGGTGCCGCAGCAGGTAGGAGGAGGTGAAGGTCTGGCCACAGCGGCTGCAGAGGAAGGGCCGCTTGCCGATGTGGGTGAGGGTGAGGGTGAGGAGGTGCGAGGGCTTGGTGAAGCCCTTGCCCATAGGCGGTGCAGACGAACAGCCTCCTGCCGGTGGATCTTGGACGGGTAGCTGCAGGCGTGGGGCCACTCCCAGCCACATCTCCATCTCCTGATTGCACAGCAACGCCTCCCCTCCCAGGGTCATTTGGGGGGGGGGCACCCTCACTCCTGACAGCTGACCGCAAACCCTCCATCTCTCCCCCGCGCTCTCCCCCGCGCTCTCCCCCGCGCTCTCCCCCCCTTCACTCACCACCTCACTCACTCACTCACCTCCTCACTCACTCCCCTCCCCCCTCACTCACTCACTCACCTCCCCCCTCACTCACTCACTCACCTCCCCCCTCACTCACTCACTCAGCTCCCCCGCACCCACCTCACTCACCTCCCCCGCACCCACCTCACTCACCTCCCCCTCACTCACTCACCTCCCCCTCACTCACTCACCTCCCCCTCACTCACTCACCTCCCCCTCACTCACTCACCTCCCCCTCACTCACTCACCTCCCCCCTCACTCACCTCCCCTCACTCATTCACCTCCCCTCACTCATTCACCTCCCCTCACTCATTCACCTCCCCTCACTCACTCACCTCCCCTCACTCACTCACCTCCCCCTCACTCGCCTCCCCCCTCACTCACCCGCCTTCCCCCTCACTCACCCGCCTTCCCCCTCACTCACCCGCCTTCCCCCTCACTCACCCGCCTTCCCCCTCACTCACCCGCCTTCCCCCTCACTCACCCGCCTTCCCCCTCCCTCACCCGCCTCCCCCTCCCTCACCCGCCTCCCCCTCCCTCACCCGCCTCCCCCTCCCTCACCCGCCTCCCCCTCCCTCACCCGCCTCCCCCTCCCTCACCCGCCTCCCCCTCCCTCACCCGCCTCCCCCTCCCTCACCCGCCTCCCCCTCCCTCACCCGCCTCCCCCTCCCTCACCCGCCTCCCCCTCCCTCACCCGCCTCCCCCTCCCTCACCCGCCTCCCCCTCCCTCACCCGCCTCCCCCTCCCTCACCCGCCTCCCCCTCCCTCACCCGCCTCCCCCTCCCTCACCCGCCTCCCCCTCCCTCACCCGCCTCCCCCTCCCTCACCCGCCTCCCCCTCCCTCACCCGCCTCCCCCTCCCTCACCCGCCTCCCCCTCCCTCACCCGCCTCCCCCTCCCTCACCCGCCTCCCCCTCCCTCACCCGCCTCCCCCTCCCTCACCCGCCTCCCCCCTCCCTCACCCGCCTCCCCCTCCCTCACCCGCCTCCCCCTCCCTCACCCGCCTCCCCCTCCCTCACCCGCCTCCCCCTCCCTCACCCGCCTCCCCCTCCTCACCCGCCTCCCCCTCCCTCACCCGCCTCCCCCTCCCTCACCCGCCTCCCCCTCCCTCACCCGCCTCCCCCTCCCTCACCCGCCTCCCCCTCCCTCACCCGCCTCCCCCTCCCTCACCCGCCTCCCCCTCCCTCACCCGCCTCCCCCTCCCTCACCCGCCTCCCCCTCCCTCACCCGCCTCCCCCTCCCTCACCCGCCTCCCCCTCCCTCACCCGCCTCCCCCTCCCTCACCCGCCTCCCCCTCCCTCACCCGCCTCCCCCTCCCTCACCCGCCTCCCCCTCCCTCACCCGCCTCCCCCTCCCTCACCCGCCTCCCCCTCCCTCACCCGCCTCCCCCTCCCTCACCCGCCTCCCCCTCCCTCACCCGCCTCCCCCTCCCTCACCCGCCTCCCCCTCCCTCACCCGCCTCCCCCTCCCTCACCCGCCTCCCCCTCCCTCACCCGCCTCCCCCTCCCTCACCCGCCTCCCCCTCCCTCACCCGCCTCCCCCTCCCTCACCCGCCTCCCCCTCCCTCACCCGCCTCCCCCTCCCTCACCCGCCTCCCCCTCCCTCACCCGCCTCCCCCTCCCTCACCCACTCACCCCTCCCCCCACTCACTCACTCACCCCTCCCCCCTCTCACTCACTCACCCCTCCCCCCTCTCACTCACTCACCCCTCCCCCCTCTCACTCACTCACCCCTCCCCCCTCTCACTCACTCACCCCTCCCCCCTCTCACTCACTCACCCCTCCCCCCTCCCCCCTCTCACTCACTCACTCACTCACCCCTCCCCCCCCCTCACTCACCTCACCCCTCACCCCTTACCACTCATGTACTAATCCAAACATCTTTCAAATGTTTATAATTGTGCTCATATCCACCACTTGTACAATCATAGAGATTTACAGTACGGACACTGACTCTTTGGTCTGACTCATCCACGCTGACCAGATATCCTAACCCTTCAGCCTCCGACATACCAGGTAAAACAGCCCCAGCCTATTCAGCCTCTTCCTGTCGCTCAAACTCTCCAACCCTGGCAGCATCAAAATCTTTTCTGAACCCTTGCAAGTTTCACAACATTCTTCCAATAGAAGGGAGAGCAGAATTGCACACAATATTCCAAAAGTGATCTCACCAATGCCTCAGGAAGTTCATTTCAGAAGTGAACTACCCTCGATATAAAATATTTTGCCCCTCATGTTTTTTTTTAAGTCTTTCCTCTCCTGTTAAAAATGTGCTCACATGAAATCCCCCATCCTTGGAAAAAGACAACTACCATTAACTCTATCTATACCCCTCATTATTTTATAAACCTCTATAAGGTCAACTCTCAACCTCCTATGCTCCAGTTAAAAAAGTTCCAGCCTTCCTTTATAACTCAAACCTTTCGTCCCCAGCAACATTCTGGTCAATCTTTTCCGAACCCCCTCCATCTTGTTCATGACATTCCTATAACTGGATACAGTATTCCCGAAGAGGCTTCACCAATGTCTTCCTAACTCCTATACTCAAAGGAGTGAGCAATGAAGGCAAGCACGGTAAACACCTTTTTAACCACCCTGTCTATCCGTGGGCATCCACGAGTGGCATGGATAAAGTGAATAACAAATGTCTTTTCCCTCAGCGGGGTGATTTCAAAACTAAGGAAATCTTTATTTCAGGGTGAGAGAAGAGAAATTTGAAAGGGATCTGAGAGGCAACCTTTCTCACACATAGGCTGGTTTGTACGTGGAATGAACTGCCAGAGGAACTGGTAGGTGCAGGTACAGTTCCAACATTTGAAAGACACTTGTACATGAATAGGAAAGGTTTAGAGAGATATTGGCCAAATGCTGGCAAGTGGGACTCGTTTGGTTTGGGAACCGTGGATGCGTTAGACTGAAGGGTCTCTATCCGCGCTGTATGACTCCTATGAGGAAGGATTTCTTATTCTTTAGGTGCATCAGTTAGAAGGTTAATGGGGTGCTATCCTTTTTATTATGAAATGAATTGAAGCTAAAAGTAAGGACGTTATGCTTCAGCTGTGCAGGCCATTAGTGAGACTACATCTCGGATATAGTGTGCAGGATTGGTCTCCTGACTGAGGAAGGATGCAAATATGTTGGGAGGCAGTTTTGCTGGGTTGTCTTTGTGAGGATAAGTTGGACCAATCATGCCTGTTTTCACTGACATTTAGTTGAGAGAGGGCTGACTCGATTGAAGTGTCTAATTTCCCGAACCGTCTTGACAAGGTGGGCATCGGAAGGACGTGTGAGTGAGTCCAGAACCACCTGGGAAACTTGTACTTGAGGTTACAGTCAGATCAGGCAGCACCTTAGTCAATGGTGGCACAGGCTCAAGGGGCAAAATGGCCAATCCTGCTCCCGATTTGTATATTCGTTCCAGAGGGCACAGTTTTCAAGTGTGGGATTGCCCTTTGAGCACAGGCAAGCGGAGAATTTCTATACCAGAGGGTTTTGAGACTTTGGAAGGCATTGGAGGGATGGGTCATTGAGTGTATTTCAGAGAGACGTGGATAGATCAGCAGAGGAGAGAGAGAGAGAGAGAGAGAGGCTATTAGAGCTACATGGGAATGTGGGATTCCAAACCTAAATATCTCAAAACATCCTATTGAATAGGCAGAGCAGGCTCAAGGGGCCGAATGGCCTACTCCCACCCCCAGCTCCTATTTCATATGTTCACATGCTTGTTTCTGTCGAAGTCGAACAGCACACGGTTCATTTTGGAAATGTGGGGAAAGTTCTAGAACATAGAAAATTGGAGCAGGAATAGGCCATAGCCCTGGGTATCTGTCCTGACATTCAAAATTATCACGGCTGACCATCTGACTCAGTCCCCCGTTCCTGCTTTCTCCTCCTCCCCTCTCCCCCCCCACACACCCTTCCCTTTGATCCCTTTCAGCCCTGAGAACTATATCTCATGCCTTCTCGAAAACCTCCTTCGCACCCAGAGGCGACCATTTCAGCCAACTGTATCCGTGTGGGCCAGAAAAGAAACACAACCCTACTCCCGTCTCTTTCTCTGTCGGTTACAGCTCCTCAAGTTCGATCTTAAGTGTTTTGTTTGAATGCAAGAACGGTTTCTGCCTCTATCACACTCTCATGCCGTGAGCTCAAGACCTTCTGGGTGAAAAATATGTTTTTCAAACAATGCCTAACCCTTCCGTTAATTATTTGAGATCTCTGTCCCCCAGTTACTGTCCTCTTGGCTCACAGGAATAGGTCCTTTTTATCCCCTCTCTCTGATCCTCTCCCCTTGGGCTCCTCTGTTTTCAAAGATCACTGCCCTAGCCCCTAGCCCAGCCAATCTGTCCTCATTGCCAATCTGTCCATCCCAGGTAACACCTATATGAACCTCTTCTGATCCCCCTGTCGTGCAATTCAATCCTCCCTGTCTTCCAGGACTGCACGCAGTATTCTAGCTGTGGTCCGACGAGTGTTCCAGCATAACCTCCCTGCTGTCAGAGTTGCAGAGGTGTAGGGCACGGTTTTAAAAGGCTATTCAGTCCATCAGGACTGTGCCGGTAAAAAGAAAGCCACCGAGTCACTCTAAATAAAAACCAACCGAACTGCAGATCAGAGACAACAATAGAAATTGCTGGAAAAAGCTCAGCAGGTCTGGGGCAGCATGTGTGAAGAGAAATCTGACCTCTAATTTCTCGCCATAGACACTGCCCGACCCGCTGAGCATTTCCAGCGATTTCTAACGTTGTGCCAAATTATTCCAATCTCATTTTTCAGCACGGGGCCCACAGCTTTGTATTGTGATGCTGCTGCTCCTTTAACAAGGTTCGGCTGCCCTTGGGGTGTTTTTTTTTTCCCCAGAGAGGCTGTAAGTGACACAAGACTCTGAAAAGTCTAAGTTGAAGGGTTTTGGGGACAATTTGATTACAGCTAACAGATACTGCCTGAGGAACAAGGCTTACGCGTTAAAATAAAACACTTGGACAATGACAGGGGAGTGGCCAGTTCTCCCAGCTTTGATTTGATTTTTTATTTTGGGCAGTCTGGCTGTTCACTGATAGTAGTCAGACCCAAAGAAGCAGGCCCACCCTGCTCCTCTCTCTATGACTTGTCTCCTGTAGGACCCTGTGTTTGATTTTACCTCTTGTGCCAAGGGGTGTTGGTGAGGATTGTTGTAAGTATTGGCAACAGCATCATTCCGTTGGGATGATCTGTTGGGTTTTTGGAGAGGTTAAGTTATTCAGCGTTCTGTTCTCTTTTGTCTGTGTTTCATTGAGTAATCTTGTAAATGAATTCTGTTTTGTTCAAAACGAAGGGGTTTCACCAGCTGCATCCCTCCAGGAATATCTGTGATACACTTGCTTAAAATGCACATTTGGAACAAAGAGGGTGGCACGGTGGCTCAGTGGTTAGCACCGCTGCCTCACAGCGCCAGGGACCAGGGTTCAATTCTACCCTCGGGCAACTGTCTGTGTGAAGTTTGCACCTTCTCCCTGTGTCTGCGTGGGTTTCCTCAAGGTGCTCCTGTTTCCTCCCACAGTCCAAAGATGTGCAGGTTAGGTGAATTGGCCATGCTAAATTGCCCACAGTGTTCAGGGATATGTGGGTTATGTGCATTAATCAGAGGCAAATGTGGAGTAATAGAGGTAGGGGAATGGGTCCGGCTGGGATACCCATCAGAGTGGACTTTTTGGGCCAAATGGCCTATTTCCACACTGTAGTGATTCTATGAACTAGCAAAGTTAACGGCCGGGCTACTTTCTTGAAATGTTTTGAGGGGGTCTGGCCTGGTCTGTAACCATATGCCTCCTGCCTCTTTTATTTTCAAAGGGTAATGCTAAAACTCCCCTTTTTCTTTTTATTCTTTTTTTTTTCTTTAAACCCCCACACTTATTTTTTTCCCCAGCCCCCATGGTGTGTGTGTGCAGGTGTGAGACACAGTGAAAGACACAAAGTGCACGAATCTTTATTCAATTTCCACCACCAGGAAGATATGAAAAACACCCAAGTGGCCAGTGACGAGCACTGCCCTTCACATCAAAGGGCAATGTTGTGTGATCAAAACAGAAATAATGCACTCCACTCCCTGCGGCGCCCACCTCTCCCTGAACAACTCCAGGGTGTTGGTGGACACTGCGTGCTCCTTCTCCAAGGACACCCGGGCTCTAACGTAACCCGCCTCTTGCCTCTTAAATGTGTGTCCCCGGTCCTCCTTCAAGGGGAAAGTTCCTTCCTATTTACCCAGTTATGCCCATCACAATTTTATACATCTCTATCATCTCAATCTCTTCTGCCTCCAAGGCATAGAACTGTCTTCACAACTGAAGTTCTCCAGCCTAGGTGCCATCCTGGTAAATCTCCTCTTTCCCCCTCTCCACTGCAATCACATCCCTCCTACTTGGTGGATTCCAAAACCGCACACAATACAATTCCAGCATGATCTCCCTTGCACTTATTCTAGGTCTGTTAGAGGTCAGTATCCTGCTACTCTTGTTAACCTGCTCATCTACCTGAGCCGCTACCTTTAGGCTTCTGTCAACGCCACCCACTCCAAGCTCCCTCTCCACTTCTCGCTGTCCTGCCCTTCAGTGGGTGCAGCCTGGCCTGGAATGCCCTACCCCAAATGCCCTGCAAATTTCTGTTTTGCTCAAAAAAGCACACAATGTGCAGATAGTCAGTGCAAGCGGGTCAATCCATGTAATAGACAATAGACAATAGATGCAGGAGTAGGCCATTCAGCCCTTCGAGCCTGCACCGCCATTCAATATGATTCCCAATCAGTATCCTGTTCCAGCCTTATCTCCATAACCCTTGACTCCACTATCTTTAAGAGCTCTATCCAATTCTTTCTTAAATGAATCCAGAGACTGGGCCTCCACTGCCCTCTGGGGCAGAGCATTCCACACAGCCACCACTCTCTGGGTGAAGTAGTTTCTCCTCATCTCTGTCCTAAATGGTCTACCCCGTATTTTTAAGTTGTGTCCTCTGGTTCGGCACTCCCCCATCAGCGGAAATATGTTTCCTCCTGCCAGAGTGTCCAATCCTTTCATAATCCTATACGTTTCAATCAGATCCCCTCTCAGTCTTCTAAACTCAAGGGTATACAAGCCCAGTCGCTTCAGTCTTTCTGTGTAAGGCAATCCTGCCATTCCAGGAATTGACCTCGTGAACCTACGCTGCACTCCCTCAATAGCCAGAATGTCTTTCCTCAAATTTGGAGACCAGAACTGTACACAGTACTCCAGGTGTGGTCTCACCAGGGCCCTGTACAGCTGCAGAAGCACCTCTTTGCTTCTATACTCAATCCCTCTTAGCATGCTGGCCTTCATAACATTAGCCTTCTTCACGACCTGCTGTACCTGCATGCTTGCCTTCATTGACTGGTGGACAAGAACACCCAGATCTCTCTGAACAGCCCCTTTACCTAATTTGATACCATTGAGGTAGTAATCTGCCTTCCTGTTCTTGTCACCAAAGTGGATAACCATACATTTATCCACATTAAACTGCATCTGCCATGCATCTGACCACTCACCCATATTTTACAAATTCCTACTTTGGAAGATTCAAGATTGGGAGACAGACGGACTCTAACCTTAACGCATTGGCGGAGCTGAGATGTCACTTTCTTAAAATAAAGTTATGGCGAAAATGTGACTTCGAAAAAGCTCTTGGATTTACATATTAATGAACGCACACCTGCAACCCACTCTCAAAAACGAAAGACTTAACAGCAAACCAGGTTTGTTCAATATATAGTTTCAGTTGCATGACACTGTAATGTTTTGCTATAAATTTTGTGTCTTCTGATCTTGCTCTGCGGCTACCCAGTGAAGGAGCAGCGCTCCGGAAGCTAGTCATTCCAAATAAACCTTTTGGGACTATAACCTGGTGTTGTGTGATTTTAAAAGGTTGCAATGCTGAACATGGGTTTTAAACTTTGTCCTCCAGCAAATGCATCACCCAACTCTTCGCCGGACGACCCTGATTTGTCGGTCTAGACTTTGGTCATGTTTGACCGTGTCGCAGGCGCCCAGTCAATGCCACTTGGGAGTTGCTCTCGCCTCTCAAGCCAACAGGCAGGGGGCGGGGCCTCACCGGACCGCGCCTGCGCGCCAGGCCCTCCCGCTGTGATCAATAGGGCGGATTCCTTCCCGCGGGGCATGCCGGGTAGAGCAGCCGACCATTAAAGGGGAGGGGGGGCGGCTTCCAAATGGGGAAAACAAAAGGCTCATTCGTTCGCCTCGGGATATCACGCCACGGCAGAGGCTCGGCGGATGGATGGAGGTCCGGTCTAAAGCTGCACAACCATTCAGTGCAAGATCAGTGATAAGGTTAAGGAAAGTCATGAGACTTTGGTCTTCTACAGAGAGATAACGGGAAAGCGGAGCGGGGTAAACCTCCCCCTTGCCATTGAGGACACGGGGGGGAGGGGGGGAGGAGGATGAAAAGGGAGTTCCTTTTCTCTTTCAGCATCAATACGTTTTATTTGAGGCTGTGAATGCGCGTCTTTGCACCTCGCAGGACAATCCGAGAGACTCTTTAACATTAAAATGTTAAAACCTCCTGTTAAAATCGCAAACCCGCACCCCCCCCCCTCCCCAAACACACACAAAATGTTTTACTCACAAGGTCATTTTCTTCAATAACAAAGATCAATTTTAAAGAAAAAAGGTTCTTTTCAAATGTTAACGAATTAGAATATTTAAAAGAAATTACGCAAGCGATTGGGAGGGGAGGGAGACAATCTCCTGTTTTTCGCTGCGGCTGTTCACACAGAATTGACGATGTAAACCCCCACCCCCTTCCCATTCATTCAGACAAAGGGAGTCGGGGCCCGGAGCCACTGGGCCCCCGTCCAGCCGCTTCCCCCTTGGAGCAGGGCTGGTGTCAATCATCGGTCAGCGCCCCCTCTCCATCGGGCCGGGAAGTGCAGCAGGGCCTGTGTTTCTCTCCTACCCCACCCCCCCCAATCCCTGTTATCTCCGTTCGCCCCAAGCAGGGAAGCCAAGCAATGGCACAAGGTGCTCCCGGGCTCCCCCTGCACCCCTGAAAACCACCGGAGCATCCCTCCCCTCACTGTAGGGCCTGACTTCTCGTTTCTCTTCCTCGGCCTGCTCTGAATCTTTCCATCGTTCTCACCTTCTGTTTTAAAAACCAACCACCACCAATCTCGGTGACAGAGATGACCATTCTATGCCTCGACTTTCAGCTACGATGGCTCAGTTGCTACCTCACAGCGCCAGGGATCCGGGTTCAAATCCGGCGCCTGTCTGTGTGCAGTTTGCACATTGTCTTCTCCCTCCTCCCTCTCCTCCCTACACAGGCAACAATCCAAGGAAAATCTGCAGGTTAGGTGATTTGGCTGTGTGTTCAGGGAAGTTGGGCGCCTTTAGCCAGGAGTTAAAAATAGAGTGAGTGACTCGGTGTTGATTCCTGAGGAAGGGCTTTTGCCCGAAGTGTCGATTCTCCTGCTCCTCGGATGCTGCCTGACCTGCTGTGCTTTTCCAGCACCACTCTGATCTAAACTCCGGTTTCCAGCCTCTGCAGTCCTCACTTTTGCCTTGTTGGGCTGAAGGGCCTGTTCCCACCCTGCAGGTTCTCCATGTATCTCGTATCCCCTTTTACAAAAATTTAAAAGTTACAAAAATCGGTTCCCACACTGTACAACTCCATGTACAACAGCTGCTCAAACACTCGGGGTGTGTGTGGAGGGGGGGGGGGGGGGGGGGGGCTTTTACCCCCACCATCACGTTTGGCCACCTTCATTTGATTTCCACAAACACCAGGGGTTAGGGAGAGAGCTCCCTGGACAAATTTCTACTCACTTCACAATCCTGGCCATCCCAGGAACACCTACCACCGTGTTCTGGACCACCAACGGGAGCAAATAGTCCCGCAAACATTTTCAACCCTTCTCTAGGAAGGACGCTGTGAAACTTCAGAGGGTGCACAGAAAGATTTACAAAGATGTCGTGGTTGGGACCGGAGGGTTTGCCTTACAGCGGAACAGGCTGGGGGTATTGTTCCCAGGAGCGTCGGGGGCTAAGGGGTGACCTCATAGAAGTTTGTAAAATCTTGAGGGGCATGGATAGGAAAAACAGCCAAGGTCGTTTTCCAAGGTGGGGGTGGAACGAGAGGGCATAGGTTTAGGGTGAGAGGGATGGACCTGAGGGAAAACCTTTTTCACACAAAGAGTGGCACATGTATGGAATGAGCTGCCAGAGGAAGTGGTGGAGGCTGGTACCAGTGCAATATTTGGAAGGCATCTGGGTGGGTACATGAATAGGAAGGGTTTAGAGGGACATGCTGGCAAATGGGACTAAGTCAGATTTGACAAAGGGTCAGTTAGACTCGAAACGTCAGCTCTTTTCTCATCTTACTGCCAGACCTGCTGAGATTTTCCAGCATTTTCTCTTTCGGTCGAATTCAGATTGGGATGTCTAGTTGGCACGGACATGATGGACCGAAGGGTCTGTTTCCATGCTGTATGATTCAATTACTCTGGAGTTCGTAGCAATGAGAGGTCACCTTATTGAGACACAGAAGATGTTTGGGGGATGCAAAAAGGTGGGTTCCCCTGGTGTGGGAGAGTGGAGGACCAGAGAGACATCATCTCAGAATGAGGGGTCACCCACTGAAGATGGAGATGAGAAGGAATTTCCCTCTCTCCGAGGGGAGTGAACCCGTGGAATTATTTACGGCAGAGGGCTGTTGAGGCTAGGTTGCCAACTATACCCAAGGCCGGGATAGAGCAAGCACAGGAAGCCAGGGTGAGAGGGGAGAAGCAGGCAAGTGGAGCTGAGAATAATCAGATCGGCCCATATCTCACTGCATGAGAGGAAGGGCTCGATGGGCCGAATGGCCTCACTCTGCTCTCACGTCCTATTTGAGAGCAAGGAGGGGGAAGGTGAAAAATCGTGGTGTTGTTGAACGGTGGGGGGGGGGGGAGCGGGGCGGCTCAGCTCAGGACGGGAGACTGACAGTGGATCGCTGCCCGCTCCAGGACCACCCCCTGCTCTCAGTGCTGCTCCTGCACATCGCCTGAGGGGTTTCAAGCAGAAACTGTCGAGAGGTTGACAGATCCTAAGGGTGGCCGACCCCCAGCTGGAAGGCACCAATAACTCTCACAACTGCTCTGTCCGTAAGACTATATAAGAGCAGAAATTAGGCCATTCAGCCCAACGAGTATGTTCCACCATTTACTCCTAGCTAATGAGTTTCTCAACCCCATTCTCCTGCTTTCTCCCTGTAACCCTCGATCCCTTTGATACTCAAAAACCGATCTATCTCAGCCTTAAATATCCTCAGTGACCAGGCCTCCCCGGCCTTTTGTGGCAATAATTTCCATAGATTCCCCACTCTCTGGCTGAAGGGGTTTCTCCTTATCTCCGTCTAAAAGGTCTTCCCTTTTCTCTAAGGCTGTGCCCTCAGCTCCTAGTCTCTCCTACCAATGGAAACATCCTCCCAGCGTCCACTCTGTCCTGGCCATTCAGTATTCTGTAGGTTTCACATAGAACCCCCCCCCCCCCCCCCCCCCCCCCCCCCCATTCTTCGAAACCCCATCGAGTATAGTCCCGGAGTCCTCAAATGTACCTCATATGTTAAGCCTTTCATTCCTGGGACCATTCTGGTGAACTTCCTCTGAACATACCCTAGGGCCAGTCCATCCTTCCTGAGATATGGGGCCCCAAACCTGCCCACGATACTCCAAATGTGGTCTGACCAGACCCTTATGGAGCCCTAGAAGTATATTCAAGTCCTCTCAAACTAAATGCCATCATTGCATTTGCCTTTCTAACTACTGACTCAACCTGCAAGTTTACCTTGAGAGAATCCTGGTGTAGAACTCCCAAGTCACCTTGCACTTCAGATTTCTGAATTTTCTCCCCATTTAGAATATAGACCATGCCTCTATTCTTCCGGCCACAGTGCATCACCTCACACTTTCCCACACTGTATTCCATCTGCCACTTCTTTGCCCACTCTCCTACCCTGTCCAAATTCTTCTGCAGCCTCCCCACCTCCTCAATGCTACCTGCCCCTCTACCTATCTTTGTATCATCTGCAAACCTAACCAGAATGGCCTCAGTTCCTTCATCTAGACTGTTCATGTATAAAGTGAAATATCAAACATCACAGGGGTGTATATTCAAGGCTGAGGGAAGGTGTTTTGGTTTCTTTTCTCTCTAGGAGAAAGTGAGGACTGCAGATGCTGGAGATCAGAGCTGAAAAGGTGTTGCTGGAAAAGCGCAGCAGGTCAGGCAGCATCCAAGGAGCAGGAGAATCGACGTTTCGGGCATCAGCCCTTCTTCAGGAATGAGGAAAGTGTGTCCAGCAGGCTAAGATAAAAGGTAGGGAGGAGAGACTTGGGGGAGGGGCGTTGGGAATGTGATAGGTGGAAGGAGGTCAAGGTGAGGGTGATAGGCTGGAGTGGGGTGGGGGCGGAGAGGTCAGGAAGAAGATTGCAGGTTAGGAAGGCGGTGCTGAGTTCGAGGGATTTGACTGAGACAAGGTGGGGGGAGGGGAAGTGAGGAAACTGGAGAAATCCGAGTTCATCCCTTGTGGTTGGAGGGTTCCCAGGCGGAAGATGAGGCGCTCTTCCTCCAGCTGTTGTGTTGCCATGGTCTGGCGATGGAGGAGGCCAAGGACCTGCATGTCCTTGGCGGAGTGGGAGGGGGAGTTGAAGTGTTGAGCCACGGGGTGGTTGGGTTGGTTGGTCCGGGTGTCCCAGAGGTGTTCTCTGAAACGTTCCGCGAGTAGGCGGCCTGTCTCTCTGCCCAGACGTGTTACCATATACAACTGAGTGGAAGGTTCATTTCATCTTCAGTGGGCCTCAGGCGAAGCACTGTACGTGACTCCTGCTTTCTATCTCTAAGTTTGGGTTTCTTTGGGTTGGTGACGTCATTTCCGGTGACGTGACAAGACATGACATCGCCACAGGAAATGACATCGCCAACCCAAAGAAACCCAAACCTATAAATAGAGAGCAGGAATCACGTACAGTGTTTCGCCCAGAGGCCCACTGAAGATGTTACCTAGTAGGGTGACAAAACGTCTGGAGATGAACCTTCCAGCTCAGCGAGCAATCCCACATCCAGAACCTCAACCTGAGCTACAAATCATCTCAAAACTTGCTACAACTGGGTGATCTTCCCACCACCAAAATCATCTTAATTCTTTTCTGCCTGTTACTTTAACTAATATTCACCATCAGTAAAGTCAGCCCTGTAGTTAATTACATGCAGAGTCCATTACAGACAATGCAAACCATCCAAAGTGAAGGTGGGAGTTCGGGATGGGGTTAAATCAAAATGGAGTCAGAGGGGAAAATAGAGCACTGCATTCCCCCCCCCCGCACGGTCCCCCACCTCACTCTAAAGAGCATTGACAGACATCACGTACCCCCTCTCCAAGGACACCCAGGAATGAGTATAACTGTTGAAGAGGGAGAGGCAGCCAGTAGACACGGCCCCCTCCACAGCCCACTGCCCGTCCTGTTTACAGCTGGCCTGGCCAGGCCCTGAAACAGACCTGCAGGGAGATCCTGCCCACGGGAGATGGGCAGGGAATCGAAGCTTGAGGACGATCTCACGGAATGGCAGAGTGAACTTGGAGGGGTCGAATGGCCTCCTTCCATTTCTATATCTCTTCAGCTTGCCTTTGGTCATCTACTGTTGGTTGTAATATACGTAAATGATCTGGAAGAGGGCACTGTTGGTCTGATCAGCAAGTTTGCCGATGACACAAAGATTGGTGGAGTAGCAAGGGACTGTCGGAGGATACAGGAGGATATCGATAGACTGGAGAGTTGGGCGGAGAAGTGGCAGATGGAGTTCAATCCAGACAAATGTGAGGTGATCCATTTAGGGAAGTCTAATTCTAGAGTGAATTATACAATGAATGGAAGAGCCTTGGGAAAAGTTGATGGGCAGAGAGATCTGGGAGTGCAGGTCCATTGTACACTGAAGGTTGCTGCACAGGTGGGTAGAGTGGTCAAGGAGGGATATAGTATGCTTGCCTTCATCGGACGGGGTACTGAGTATAAGAGCAGGTCATGTTAGAATCGTACAAGTCATTGGTTCGGCCGCATTTAGAATCTTGTGTACAGTTCTGGTCGCTTAGGAATTGGGCGACAGGTTTAGACAGTAGATTTGGATCGGCTCAGGCTTGGAGGGCCCAAGGGCCTGTTCCTGGGCTGTAAATGTTCTTTGTACTTTGTACAATGTCCCTGGCTAGACCCTCCCTTGGGTTCAGTACACTCGAAGGCTTTGGAGTAATTGAAGAGATTGTCAAGAATGGTTCCAGGGTTGAGGAACTTCCGTTGTCAAGGTCATTTGGAGAGTTTCTTCTTTGGACAAGGCATGGCCGAGAGGGGCTCAGAGAGAGGGATTCAAAACCATGAGGGGGGGGGGGGGGGGGGCCTGGACCGTTTTGTTTTTTAAAGTTTGAGATATTTGCATCACTGGCTGTGCCGAACATTTATTGCCACCCCTTGGGAAGGTGGGGGTGAGTTGCCTACTGGAACCACTGCACTTTCCCTCCAAAGTAGACCCACAATGCCCTTAGGGAAGGAATTCCAGGATCCTGACCCCGCCACACCGAAGGGACGGCCGACACATTGCCAAGTCCGGGTGGTGGGTGAGCGACTCGGAGGGGAACTTGCACGGGAGTGGTGTCCCCGTGCATCTGATTCCCCTTGCCTTTCAGGGGAGGTGATGGCTCGAGTGGTATTATCGCTGGACTGTTAATCCAGAGACCCAGGTAATATCCCGGGGACCCGGGCGCGAATCGACCCACGGCAGATGCTGGAATTTGAATTCAAGAACAACGTCTGATGGGTGACCATGAGTCGATTGTTGGAAAAACCCCCATCTGGTTCACGAATCTCCTTCGGGGGAAGGAAACCGACCTGGTCTGGCTGACTTGTGACTCCAGACCCACAGCAACGTGGGGGCCTTTCCAACTGCCTTCTGGGCAATTAGGGAATGGGGCAACAAATGTTGAGTTCAGCCCTCATCCCAGGAATGAGTTTAAAATAAGATGGAAGTGGTGGTAGGTTTTGGAAGGTGCTGACTCGGTGAGTTTCTGCAGTGTGGCTTGCCGATGGTACCCACCAGGCATCAGTTGGTGGAGGGAGTGGGGGTGCGGTGCCAAGCTAAGCAGGGGCTGCTTTGCCTCTGGATGGTGTCAAGAGTGTTGGCAGAGCTCCCCCACATCCAGGACAAATGGGGAATACCTGCCTTGTAGATAGCAGGACAGGGCTTTCAAGAGATGGGGGGAGAGGTGAGCTACGCTCTGCAGGATTACTAGGCTCTGACCTGCTCTTGCAGCCACCGTATTGATGAGTCCACTCCACTCTCCTCCTGTTTACATAGGTGACCACAGACATCCAGCTGACACCAACCTCCAGGACGCGGGAGGTTCACTCAACACTAAATTTGGGTGGAAGCATCATTTAACCCTAAAAATAAACCCGAAACACGCGTTGATGCCACTTCCAGGGAACGTCAGGTCACCCTGGAGATGCAGCCCCCCCCCCTCTTTCCATCGCTCTTGGAATTGTTGTGGCAAAGCCAGGTAAGCCATTCTGCCCATCACGTTTGCGCTGGCTGTCCAAACGAGCAATCCCAATAGCCCACCCGGCGCCTCTCTTGCGTGACTCGATTGAACCGGCCTCTGCCACAGTTCCAGGCTGTGCACTCCGCACCCCGATGCCCGAGTCACCCGGTCTTGGAATATTAGCTCGCTCTTTCTCTCCACGGGTGCAGTCCGACCCGCTGTGACCACCAGCATTTGCTGTCTCTCAGTACCCTGACACTCGCTGAGTGAGGAGGAGGTTTCTCTCACTTCAGGTTTGGCAAACCGAGTTCAACCGGGTGGCCTCTTTCGGAGCGGGCTCGGCTTCCCCTCTGTCCGGCTCACACCTGGTTTTAAAACCTCATCGGATCTGCTCCAAAACCTCCTCCTCTCGAAGCCGCAACTTCTCGTTCGACGGGAGCGGCTCAGGACGGGGGAGATGCCGTAATTGGTCAACTCCTCTCAGTAACCTGTCGGAGTCACGGGTCGGTAAAGGGCAGCGTTGTTTCTTAAGTGTTGGGGGGACATTTGGGGAATCCAGCAGCGACTCGACAGCGCAACCCTCTCCCCTCCCCCGGAATCGATCGCCTGTCTCTCCCCACCCCTCATGGGCTTTCACCCCGGCATTGCTGGCCAATCCGGGGCCTGTCCCCCTGGGCTGAGTTAACCGAGTGGGCAAGGGGGAGCAGGATGTGGGGAGGCAGGAGCACTGGTGTCATTTAAACCGGTGCAAAGCTGTGACACAAGGGAGAAGTGGCTTCCTGCTGTTCGTTTGCAGGGTGACAGCATCACTGCCGAGGCCAGTTATTTATTGTCTGTCCCTCATCACAGGTCAACCACAGAGGCAATGCCCCAGTGGTATTATCACTAGACTGTCAACCCAGATAATGTTCGGGGTACCCGGTTCAATTCTCACCCACAACGAGTGGTGGAATCTGAATTCAATTTAAAAATCTGGAATTAAGCGCTGAATGATGACCATGGTCAGGGGAAAAATAAAAACCATCTGGTTCCTTCACGCCCTTTGGGGAAGGAAACGGCCATCCTCACCTGTTCCGACCTCCGCGTGACTCCAGACCCACTGCAAAATCTTAACTGCCTTACCAACTTGATAGAGCTCTTCGAGGAAGTGACCAAGTTGATAGATGAAGGAAGGGCTGTTGACGCCATATACATGAACTTTAGTAAGGGGTTTGATAAGGTTCCCCATGGTAGACTAATGGGGAAAGTGAAGTCACATGGTGTGCAGGGTGTTCTAGCTAGGTGGATAAAGAACTGGTGGAGCAACAGGAGACAGAGAGTAGTCGTTGAAGGGAGTTTCTCGAAATGGAGGAAGGTGACCAGTGGTGTTCCACAGGGGTCAGTGCTGGGGCCACTGTTGGTTGTAATATACGTAAATGATCTGGAAGAGGGCACTGTTGGTATGATCAGTAATTTTGCCGATGACACAAAGATTGGTGGAGTAACAGAAAGCATAAGGGACTGTCAGAGAATACAGGAGGATATCGATAGACTGGAGAGTTGGGTGGAGAAGTGGCAGATGGAGTTCAATCCAGATAAATGTGAGGTGATACATTTAGGGAAGTCTAATTCTAGAGTGAATTATACAATGAATGGAAGAGCCTTGGGAAAAGTTGATGGGCAGAGAGATCTGGGAGTGCAGGTCCATTGTACCCTGAAGGTTGCTGCACAGGTGGATAGAGTGGTCAAGGAGGGATATAGTTTGCTTGCCTTCATTGGTCTGGGTATTGAATACAAGAGCTGGCAAGTCATGTTAGAATCGTACAAGACATTGGTTCGGCCGCATTTAGAATACTGTGTACAGTCTGGCCATAACATTACCAAAAGGATGTGGACGCTTTGGAGAGGGTGCAGAGAAGGCTTACGAGGATGTTGCCTGGTATGGAAGGTGCTAGCTATGAAGGGAGGTTGAGTAGGTTAGGTTTATTTTCATTAGAAAAAAGGAGATTGAGGGGGGACCTGATTGAGGTTTACAAACTCATGAAGGGTATAGACAGGGAGGATAGAGACAAGCTTTTTTCCCCAGGGTGAAGGATTTAATAACGAGAGGTCATGCTTTCAAGGTGAGAGGTGGAAAGTTTAAGGGGGATATACGTGGCAAGTACTTCACACAGCGGATGGTGGGCGTTTGGAACACGTTGCCAGCAGAGGTGGTAGAGGCAGGCACGGTAGATTCATTTAAGATACATCTGGACAGATACATGAGTATGTGGGGAGCAGAGGGATACAGATGTTTAGGAACTGGGCGACAGGTTTAGACAGTACATTTGGATCGGCTCAGGATGGGAGGGCCGAAGGGCCTATTCCTGGGCTGTAAATTCTCTTTGTTCTTCTGGACAATTAAGGACAGGGCAATAAATGCCCACTTCCTATCAATGAATAAAGAAAACATCACTGTGAGGTCTGGAGTCACATCCAGGTCAGAGGATAGCAGTTTCCTAGCCGAAAGGCCATTAGTGAACCACAGGGGTTTTTTTTTTCCCCCTGATCATAGATTCGTGGCCATCAGTAGATTCTTAAATCCAGGTTTTGTTTTTAATCATTGACTTCAAATTCGACCATCTGCAGTTCCCAGAACATTATCTGGGTCTCTGGATGAACAGGCAGGAAGCCAAGTGGAACATTGGCCCTTATTTTAAAGGATTTGGAATGCAAGAGGAGGATGGTCTTACTGTCAAAGGCACTGGTCAGACCCACATCTGAGGAGGGGGCTGCTTTGGTTTCGTTTAGTTCCGAAAAAGAGATGGTTTGTTTGGAGGCCCGTTCACAGAAGGTTCACTCGGGATATTGACCCGGTGCCGAGGGAAGGGCGCTTAAAAACAAGGTGACACAAACAGGAAGGCTTCGGAGAAATTCATTCAACAGGAGAGAGTTTCATCAAATGGTGGAAGAATCCGAGAGACAGAGGGAGAGAGGAGAGAGAGAGAGACAGAGGGGGGAGAGAGAGAGAGAGAGACAGAGGGGGAGAGAGAGAGAGAGAGAGAGAGACAGAGGGGGAGAGAGAGAGAGAGAGAGACAGAGGGGGAGAGAGAGAGAGAGAGAGAGACAGAGGGGGAGAGAGAGAGAGAGAGAGACAGAGGGGGAGAGAGAGAGAGAGAGAGACAGAGGGGGAGAGAGAGAGAGAGAGAGACAGAGGGAGAGAGAGAGAGAGAGAGAGACAGAGGGAGAGAGAGAGAGAGAGAGAGAGAGAGACAGAGGGAGAGAGAGAGAGAGAGAGAGACAGAGGGAGAGAGAGAGAGAGAGAGACAGAGGGAGAGAGAGAGAGAGAGAGAGAGAGAGAGAGACAGAGGGAGAGAGAGAGAGAGAGAGAGAGACAGAGGGAGAGAGAGAGAGAGAGAGACAGAGGGAGAGAGAGAGAGAGAGAGAGAGAGAGACAGAGGGAGAGAGAGACAGATAGAGGGAGAGAGAGACAGATAGAGGGACAGATAGACAGAGAGGAGAAAGAGAGAGAGAGAGAGAGCGCGAGAGGTCCAGGAAAGGCACACCCTGTGTGTACCTGCTGAATGGGGGTGTGCCCCAGAGAATGGGAGAGTGGCTACTGTCGGGAACGGTGGGCCAGGAACAGAATGCAGAATCCCTACAGCGGGGAAGCAGGCCATTCGGCCATCGACTACACACGACCCTCCGAAGAGCATCCCATCCAGACCCGAACCACCCGGCCGTTCATTCCTGCCTTCCCCATGGCTAACCTACTGAGCCTGCACACCCCTGCCACACCAGGAGCAACTTGGCACGATTCAACTGAACAGAGGAACTCGGGCCTGTTAGAGAGGAACACCATTCAGCCTGTTACACACAAACATAAGGCCAATCAGCCCATCGGGGCTGTTCTGTGTTTCAATTACACCCAGGCTGGTGTCACACAAATTCAGTCTCGACTCGGTCAATCCTGTCCAGCGATGGGACATTATGGAACCGCACACAGGAGGGTGTTGGGGATAAGGTCAGGTCAGGCGGAATTGGATCGGAGCACAGGAATCGGGTGTCAATCACGCCTCACTGGGGTAGTGCGTTGGAAATCATGACAGGAGGTCAAGCTGATTTTGCAATATTTACCGACTGGTCGACTCAAATGAATGGAAAACACAAACCAGCTGTCTGTATTGAACAAGAATTGCTATCTGTCACAAATAGGCAGGCCAGAGCTCCACTTGCCAACCATGAACACAAATTGCAAGAGATTAAACACTAACTCCCTCAGAAAAAACACACACAGACACAGAGCCAGGCAAAAACACACAGGCAGGGAGAGAGGCACATACACAGGCAGAGAGAGAGAGACACACACACACGCACAGACAGAGAGAGAGACACACAGGCAGAGAGAGAGAGACATACACACACACACGGGCAGAGAGAGAGAGAGACACACACACACACAGGCAGAGAGAGACACATACACACAGGCAGAGAGAGAGACACACACAGGCAGAGAGATGATGACCTTACTCCATCAATCTTACCAGGACTTATACACTTAATGGTAAGGTCCTAGGGAGTGTTGCTGAACAAAGAGACCTTGGAGTGCAGGTTCATAGCTCCTTGAAAGTGGAGTTGCAGGTAGATAGGATAGTGAAGGAGGTGTTTGGTATGCTTTCTTTTATTGGTCAGAGTATTGAGTACAAGAGTTGGGAGGTCATGTTGCGGCTGTACAGGACATTGGTTAGGCCACTGTTGGAATATTGCGTGCAATTCCAGTCTCCTTCCTATTGGAAAGATGCTGTGAAACTTGAAAGGGTTCAGAAAAGATTCACAAGGATGTTGCCAGGGTTGGGGGATTTGAGCTACAGGGAGAGGCTGAACAGGCTGGGGCTGTTTTCCCTGGAGCGTCGGAGGCTGAGGGGTGACCTTATAGAGGTTTATAAAATCATGAGGGACATGGATAAGGTAAATAGACAAAGTCTTTTCCCTGGGGTTGGGGAGTCCAGAACTAGAGGGCATAGGTTTAAGGTGAGAGGGGAAAGATATAAAAGGGACCTAAGGGGCAACTGTTTCACACAGAGGGTGGTGCGTGTGTGGAATGAGCTGCCAGAGGATGTGGAGGAGGCTGGTACAATTGCAACATTTAAAAGGCATTTGGATGGGTATATGAATAGGAAAGGGTTTGGAGGGATATGGGCCGGGTGCTGGCAGGTGGGACTAGATTGGGTTGGGATATCTGGTCGGCATGGACGGGTTGGACCGAAGGGTCTGTTTCCGTGCTGTACATCTCTATGACTCTGAGGAGAAAGTGAGGACTGCAGATGCAGGAGATCAGAGCTGAAAAATGTGTTGCTGGAAAAGCGCAGCAGGTCACGCAGCATCCAGTTCCAATTCCTGAAGCAGGGCTTATGCCCGAAACGTCGATTTCTCCTGCCCCCCCTTGGATGCTGCCTGACCTGCTGCGCTTTTCCAGCAACACATTTCAGCTCTACGACTCTGCCGGGAAGTGGGGAATGTTCTCCAGTGATCGAACAACGCTCAGCGCCATTCACGATTCCTCAGACAATCCATCCCCTACACAGAAGCAGTCCACATTGAATTGCAGCAAGAGGCCGGACAGTACCCACGGCTTGGGGTGAAAAGTGATAAAGTAACGTCTGGGAAACGACCATCTGCAATCCGAAACAATCGAAACATTGCCCTTTGACATTCGATGGTGTTATCGTCACTGAATCACTCCCCCCACCCCCCCACCATCAAAACCCTGGGTGGTGGTTTGGGGGGGGTGGTAGGAGGGGAAATTGAGCTGTGGCTGAACGAGACGAACTGTCTAATGACACTGAGCAGGTCAGAGACAAGCTCCCACAGCCTGTCCCACCATCTCCAAGGCACAAGTCAGGAGTGGGATGGAATATTCCCCACTTGCCCCGGATGGGGGGGGGGGGGGGGGGGGCAGCTCTGACAACGCTCGAGATGCTCGACACTATCCAGGACAAACTAACCCCCAATTTATTGGGACCGCAACCATTCCGTCCATCACTGGCTCGTAGGAGCGGCACCATGTACCATCCTGCAGACACTCCCAAGGCTCCTCACACAGTACTATGCTAGGTGAGTGGAGAAGGGGTTTATTATGTATGTAACCCCATTGAGGGGAGTTACAGAGGAAGGCTCCCTCTACCGTATTATATTGAAAATAAAGCTTTCGCCACTCTTAAATTGAAAGTAAAGCCACGGTCAAACACTCCCAGCACAGGGACAGCACGGGGTTAGATACAGGGTAAAGCTTCCTCTACACTGTCCTTCCCACCCCATCAAACACTCCCAGGACAGGTACAGCATGGGGTTAGATACAGAGTAAAGCTCCCTCCCACTGTCCCCCCACCCCATCAAACACTCCCAATGAAACTGAAACAATAAAGGCTGAATGTATCTGGCAGCACACTGGGGACAGGAATCAGGGTTACTGCTCGTTCAGCAAAGGCAGTTCTTGTTCATTTAGCATGGCCAATCCACCCTAACCTAGACATCCCGGGGCACTATGGGTACATTAGCATGGCCAATCCACCCTAACCTGCACATCACTGGGCACTATGGGTAACTTAGCATGGCCAATCCACCCTAACCTGCATATCCCTGGGCACTATGGGTAACTTAGCATGGCCAATCCACCCTAACCTGCACATCCCTGGGCACTATGGGTAACTTAGCATGGCCAATCCACCCTAACCTGCACATCCCTGGGCACTATGGGTAACTTAGCATGGCCAATCCACCCTAACCTGCACATCCCTGGGCACTATGGGTAACTTAGCATGGCCAATCCACCCTAACCTGTGTATCCTGGGCACATTGGGATATGTTAGCACACACCATCCACCCTAACGTGCATATCCCTGGATACTATGGATAAATTAGGAAGGCCAATCCATCCGAACTTGCACATTCCTGGACACTATGGGTAATTTAGCATGGCCAATCCACCCGAACCTGCACATCCCTGGGCACTATGGGTAATTTAGCATGGCCAATCCACCCTAACCTGCACATCCATGGGCACTATGGGAATATTTAGCATGGCCAATCCACCCTAACCTGCACATCCCTGGGCACTATGCGTAATTTAGCATGGCCAATCCACCCGAACCTGCACATCCCTGGGCACTATGGGTAATTTAGCATGGCCAATCCACCCTAACCTGCACATCCATGGGCACTATGGGAATATTTAGCATGGCCAATCCACCCTGACCTGCACATCCCTGGGCACTCTGGGTAATGTAGCACGGCCCAATCCACCCTAACCTGCACATCCCTGGGCACTATGGGTAATTTAGCATGGCCAATCCACCCTAACCTGCACATCCCTGGGCACTATGGGTAATTTAGCATGGCCAATCCACCCTAACCTGCACATCCCTGGGCACTATGGGTAATTTAGCATGGCCAATTCACCTAACCTGCACATCCCTGGGCACTCTGGGTAATTTAGCGTGGCCAATCCACCCTGACCTGCACATCTTTGGACTGTGGGAGCACCCGGAGGAAACCCACGCAGACACGGGGGGCGGGGGGGAGACTGCCTGTGTGTGGCGTTTGCACAGAGGCCAGAATCGAGCCTGGGGGTCCCTGACGCTGCGAGGCAGCGGCGCTAACCACCGAGCCACCGTGCTGCCCCTGTAACAGGGGGGCAACCAAGATTGGAGACCGTATTCCAGAAGCGGCCTCACCAACGTCCTGCACCCCCCCACCCCCCTGCCTCCCATACTCGAGAAGTGTTCGCAATGAAGGCGAGCGAGTGGGTACGCCATTCTAACCGTCCCGTCTAGGTCTCAGCAGGTTGTATCTGAGGGTGACTCTCACCCCCCCATCAGGAGCAGGCGAACTCACTGGTGTTTCAGCAGGCGAAGGGTCCCAGGGGATCCCGTCCCGCAGCCGAAGCAGAGGAGGGGCCTCTCTGGCCCGTGTGGACCCGCCGGTGGGTCAGGAGGGTGGAGGACTGGGTGAAGCTCTTGCCGCAGACCGAGCAGCTGAAGGGCCGCTCCCCGGTGTGGACCCGCCGGTGGGTCAGCAGGTGGGAGGACTGGGTGAAGCCCTTGCCGCAGACCGAGCAGGAGAAGGGCCACTCCCCGGTGTGGACCGCCTGGTGGTGTCTCAGGCTGGACGAGTCGCCGAAGCCCCGGCCGCACTCGGAGCAGACGAAGGGCCGCTCGCCGGTGTGGACCCGCCGGTGGGCCAGCAGGTTGGAGGACCGAGTGAAGCCCCGGCCGCACTCGGAGCAGACGAAGGGCCGCTCCCCGGTGTGGACCCGCTGGTGCCGCAGCAGGGTGGAGGACTGGGTGAAGCCCTTGCCGCAGACGGTGCAGGAGAACGGCCGCTCGCCGGTGTGGACCCGCCCGTGGGACAGCAGGTTGCACAGCAGAGTGAACCCCATCCCGCACTGGGCGCAGGAGAACGGCCTCTCCCCGGTGTGGACCCGGCGGTGGGATTTCAGGTTCGACGACTTAGTGAAGGCCTTCCCGCACTCGGAGCAGGCGTACGGCCTCTCCCCGGTGTGGACCCGCTGGTGGGACTTCAGGTGGGACGACTTTGTGAACCCCTTCTCGCACACGAAGCAGGTGAACGGCCTCTCCCCGGTGTGACTGCGCCGGTGGATCTCCAGCTCCGACGGCCACTGGAACCCCTTCCCGCAGTCCCCACACTTCCATGGCTTCTCCAGGGCGCACACCCTCGCACGGCCAGTCAGTCAGTCAAAGCCTCTCCCCAACCCCTCTCCTCAGCCCGGTGTTTGCTCCTCCCAGTCAGCGCACTCGGAATGCTTGTCCAGTCACACAGAAGGTCCGAACCTTTTGAGCCGGGGCAAACGTTCCTCCTTCCAGATTCCAAGGCCGACGGTATTCAGGTCCTGACGGATCCGGTGAGTCAGCCGGATCGCGAGCGGCCGTTTGATTCGAGATTTCCGTCCACAAATCGTCTCTTTCCAAGATCCTGCAAGAGGAGTCGACAGAAGTTAGAACGGGGTTTAACGGCGCGGGTGAATCTTCAGGCCAAATGGGCTGCTGATATTTATCATATACCAAAACAATACTAAACTGTTGCGTTACACAATTGTCTGGGGCAATTGTGAGAAGCGCTGAAAACAGATGAACTGCTAGTTCCCAGTTTTGATCAACAGAAATGAACCTCAAATTCACAACAGGAGACTCTGGCATCTATGGAACCTCTCTCCATTATTTGTGGATCCACTTCCTGATAATACTAGGCTTCTGTTGGATTGAGTGACCCTGCGGCATCCTCTGTTTTGAAACACTGACTGTGTCCAAGGGGTTAGGTGCAGTGCTTAGGGCTCAAGGGATCAGAGGGCACGGGGAGAGAGTGGGAACAAGATATTGAGTTGGATGACCATCCGTGATTGGAAGGAGTGCGGGGCAGGCTCCAAGGGCTGAACGGCCTAGCCCCTGCTCCCTTTTTGTTTCAAATGTTTCCCTGCTTCCAGAATCTGCCCCCTCCCTGGAATCACCTCCTTTCCCTTCAACTCAGCAAACTGGTGCCCAGAGTAATGAAAGAGAGGGTGTTGTACTCACAGACAGAGGGAGGAAGTTGCAGTCTGGGCTCAAGCTCAATCTTCATTCAGAGAGAGAGAGAGAGGAGCAGCAGCAACTTCAGAAGCTCATGGTCCAACTTCCGCATTCAGACAATGGAGGAGGCGCTGATTGGCAGGAGGACCGAACTCCTTCCGGTCCTCCAGGGCTCCGCATTGCTCCGTCTCCACATGACGGGCCCGGGAGAGGGGCCAATCGGGATCGCGGTGACCGATTGTGACGTCTCGGGTTCCAAGGCGCACGGGCACGGCAGGCCTCGCCCCCCAGCTTTATCTCCCCACCCCCCCCTCCGGGCCAGGCTCGCCGAGACAAAGGTTTCCAGGGTAACCGGCTGGCGGCTCGGGCCAGAGCCCCGCCCCCTCCTTGGGGAGGGAGGGAGGGAAGGGGTTGCTCCTCCCCAGCCGCGGCGCTCGGGACTGCGCCTGCTCTGGACGGTGGGCCCACACTGCGCCTGCGCTGCCCTCCAGCTCTGAGAGTGTTGGAGAAGAAGGAGAAGGGGGTCAGGGGGATGCAAAAGGAGGTCACTTTGCAAAATCATTTCCTCCAAGTTCAGACAAAAGCACAGCGTCTGATTTTGCCTTTGCACTCACTGGACCTCCCTTCCCCAGCCCACAACCTCTAAGTAAAACACCCCTTGATTCCTATGTCCAGGACAGGAAGAGAGGTGAGTGTGGGGGTGGGGGTTTGTCAACCAGACCCTGAAGGAGAAGGGGATATTAGATGCAGCAGAGTGGGGACAGAGGGATAAGTGTGTGGGATAGGGGTATACAGCTCTGAGTGAATCAGACACTTCAGGAGACTGGTGTTGGAGGGGGGGGGGGTGTTGCGAATATTAGAAACCGCAGAGGGAGAATTGGAGGAGGGCATGTGGGATGGAGACTTTGCAGTGTCTCCCCGTTCTCCTTCGGGCTGGACCAATGTTCGGCACAGGGCGAAAGTGAGGAAAGCGCCGGAGATCGGAGTCGAGATTGCGGCGCTGGAGGGAGCACAGCAGGCCAGGCGACATCTGAGGAGCAGGAGGGTCGATGTTTCGGGCACGAGCCCGTCATCAGGAATGAGGTATGCAGGACGGGACGGTCAGAATGGAAGGAAGATGCTTGTGCTGGAGGCTTGCAGCTTTTAGGGGATAAAAGAGGAAAGAACTTTGCACAGAATCGTCTGTTCTGAATATCTGTCTTGTACTGACAGCAATGCCTTTTTGGAATCTCCTTTTACAGGGCTTGCGCACACAAATCTCCAAAGCAAACACCAAATGAGGATCGGAAAGAGTCACTCGATTCATCAAGACTGGTTATCGTTGAATCTTGATGGAGAAATCTTCGTCTGTCCAATCTACCTTGAAAGCTACAGCAAGGCTGGAAATGTCCCGAGACATCAAAGTCAAGTGAGGATAAAGGGGCGATAACCACTTACAAAGCCTGAAGAAACATCTCCCCGTTCAATACAGGGAAACCGTGGAAGAGTTCTGGGGTGGGTGCAGTTCCAACTGGGCTGTCGGACCTGGACAGACACGAGGGCAACATGGAGAAACCGTGGAAATGTGGGGACTGTGGGAAGGGGTTCAAAGTCCCTTCGGAACTGGAGATTCACCGGCGCAGCCACACCGGGGAGAGGCCCTTCATCTGCTCCGAGTGCGGGAAGGGCTTCACTGAATCGTGCAACCTGCTCCGGCACCGGCAGGTCCACACCGGCGAGCGGCCGTTCGTCTGCTCCGAGTGCGGGAAGGGCTTCTCTCAGTCGTCCCACCTCCTGACCCACCGGCGGGTTCACACTCGGGAGCGGCCGTTCGCCTGCCCCGAGTGCGGCAAGGGCTTCACCCAGCTATCCAGCCTGCTGCGGCACCAGATGGCCCACACCGGGGAGCGGCCCTTCAGCTGCCCCGTCTGCGGGAAGGGCTTCACTCGCTCGACCAGTCTGCTGTCTCACCGGCGGGTCCACACCGGGGAGCGGCCCTTCACCTGCTGCTTGTGCGGGAAGGGATTCACCGAGTCCTCCAACCTCCGAAAGCACCGCCGCATTCACACCGGGGAGAGGCCGTACACCTGCTCTGTGTGCGGGAAGGGATTCACCGAGTCGTCCACTCTGCTGAGACACCAGGGCAGTCACACCGAGTAGAGACCCTTTTTTATTTTTTTAGAGATGTCCGGATTGTGGATCATAACTGTCTCAACTTAAATTATTTATATACGTCGGCGAGGGCACGGATTGGATGGTTCATTGACTGCACGCAGAGGGACACTGACTGACAAATGGTGTGGACGCAAGACGTATATACCTGTCGTGTTTGCCTGTGTGAATAAATCTACTTTAAGAATGTTGCCAAGGTTGGAAGGTTTGAATTGTTGGCTGGGGCTGCTTTCCCCTGGAACATCGGAGGCTGAGGGGTGACCTTAGAGAGGTTTATAATCTCAAGGGGGGTCTAGACAGGGTCAGTGCATAAGGTCTTTTCCCTGGGGTGGGGGAGTCCAGAACTAGAGGGCACAAGTTTACGGTGAGAGGGCAAAGGTTTAAAGGGGCAACTTTTTCACGCAGAGGGTGGTACGGGTATGGAATGAGCTGCCAGAGGAAGTGGTGGAGGCTGGTACAATTGCAACATTTAAAAGGCATTTGGATGGGTATATGAATAGGAAGGGTTTGGAGGGATATGGGCCGGGTGTTGGCAAATGGAACTAGATTAGATTAGGATATCTGGTCGGAATGGAAGAGTTGGACCGAAGGGTCTGTTTCAGTGCTGTACATCTCTCTGACCCTCATTAAAACTTGGCTCCAGTTTCTTCCTCTCCCCTCAGGGCTTGTCAATACTTTAGACGGTGGCAGAGAACATTTGCACTGAACATATGTTGAAGTGTCAGACACTAGGATGTGGTCCTGAAGAGAAACTAACTGGGGTCCTGGTCCAGAAGAGGCCAGCGCATCAGAGGGGGATCATCGGGCACCCACAGCCCACAGGGGTGCGAACCTATTCAAGTCTCTCAAGGCACAAACGATTTACAAGGAGGTTGCCAGGGGTTGGAGGGTTTGAGCTGTAGGGAGAAGGCTGAATAGGCTGGGGCTGTTTTCCCTGGAGCGTCGGAGGCTGAGGGTTATAAAATCATGAGGGGGCGTGGATAGGGTGAACAGCAAAAGTGTTTTTCCCCCCCCGGGTAGGGGAGTGCAAGACTAGGGAGGGAATAGGTTTAAGGTGAGGGGTGAAAGATATAAAAGGGACCTAACGGGCAACTGTTTCACACAGAGGGTGGTACGGGTATGGAATGAGCTGCCAGAGGCTGTGGTGGAGGCAGGTACAATTACAGCATTTAAGAGCCATTTGGATAGGGATATGAATAGGAAGGGTTTGGAGGGATATGGGCCGGGTGCTGGCAGGTGGGACTAGATTGGGTTGGGATATCTGGTCGGCATGGACGGGTTGGACCGAAGGGTCTGTTTCTGTGCTGTACATCTGTACGACTCTTAAATTAATCACTTCACAGGATTAAATTCCATTTGCCACTGTTCGGCCCATCTATACTGTCCCACAGTCTCGGACTTTCCTTGCTCTTTACCATCTATCTGTCAGCTTCCTGCCCATGCCTTGTGTTATCCACGCTTGGATCATTAAGGCACACAAGGTGGAAGTGGGGGACTTGCAGATGCTGGAGATTAGACTCCAGATCAGATTGGTGCTGGCGAAGCAACAGCAGGTCAGGCAGCATCCGAGGAGTAGGAAAACCGTCCTCTTCCACACGCCTCGGTCACCCCTGGTCAGCTCTGTCGGACACCATCTCTCCAACAAAGCCACGGCCGACGGGTCTTTGATTCATCCTCGCTGACTCCACCACCTCCCAGGGGAGGGGAGGTTAGGTCTGCACCCCCCCCCCCCCCCCCCCCCCACACCCACTTTCAAAGTGCAAGACTTAATCGGTGTGTCCATCCCACTTCGACTGTTAAACTGTAAACATCCGAAACAGTAAACACTCCACCATTGCTCACTAGAATCCCCATAGTGTGGAAACAGGCCCTTTGGCCCAACCAGTCCACACCGGCCCTCTGAAGAGTAACCCACCCAGGCCCATTCCCCTACCCTATTACTCTACATTTACCCCTGACTAATGCACCTAACCTACACATCCCTGTGACACTATGGGTAATTTAGCGTGGAATCCACCCTAACCCAGAGGGTGTGTGGGTGGGGGTGTGTGCGAGGTGTGTGGGTGGGGGTGTGTGTGGGTGGGGGGGTGTGTGGGTGTGGGGCTGTGTGTGTGTTTGTGTGTGGGGGTGTGTATGTCTGTGTGGGGTTGGGTGTGTGTGGGTCTGGGGCGTGTGTGTGTCTGTGCGGGGTGTGTGTGTCTGTGGGGAGTGTGTTTATGTGTGTGTCTCTGTATGGGTGTGTGTCTGTGGGTGTGTGTCTGTATGGGTGTGTGGCTGTGTGTGTGGGGGGAGTGTCTGTGTGTAGGGGGGGTGTGTGGGTCTGTATGGGTGTGTGTGTGTAGGGTGGGTGTGTGTGTGGGTGTGTCTGTAGGGTGGGGGTGTGTGGGTGTGTTATGTGTGTGGGGGGGGATTGTGTGGTGGGTGTGTGTGTGAAGGGTGGGTATGTGGGTGTGGGGGTGTGTCTGTGTGTTCAGATTACAGAGTGGGACGATGCAGGTGGAATGTGTATGTACATTGCTGTTTTGGATTGTTTTGTGGGGTGTGCGTTGCTGGTGAACACCAGCGTTTATGACCCGTTCCTAATTGCCTCCAGGGAATATGGGGAGGTGGTGAAGCTGCCTTCATGAAGGGCTGCAGTGCATCCAGTTCCTGGTTTTTGGAGTGGATTGACACAGCTTCGTGTCTTGCTGGCCTATTTCAGAGGCCAGACCTGGTGAAGACAATGGATTTCCCTCCCGCACGGACATCAGGGAAGCGGATGGACAGGGATTTGCAAAGATTCAGCACCCTCCCCGAAGGAAGACAGTTCCCCTCATCTCAGTCCAAGATGATTATCCCTTTTATTCCCCTGAAACTGTATCCCTACGTTTGAGATCCACCCCTGCCACCTTGCAGTTTGGTCGGAAAAATGGGAAGGCGACGTATTATCCGAACGGGGAGAGACTTCGGGGCGCTCTGGTGCAGAGGGATCTGGGTATCCTTGTTCATGAGTCATGGAAAACTCGCGTGCAGGTATAGCAGATAATAATGGGAATGGGTTTTATAAGATTAGATTCCCTACAGTGTGGGAACAGGCCCTTCGGCCCAACCAGTCCACACCGACCCTCCAAAGAGTAACGCATCCAGACCCATTTCCCTCTGACTAATGCACCTAACACTATGGGCAATTTAGCACGGCCAATTCACCCTGACCTGCACATCTTTGGACTGTGGGAGGAAACCGGAGCACCCGGAGGAAACCCACGCAGACACGCACCCGACCCTGGTGCTGTGAGGCATCAGTGCTAACCACTGTGCCACCCTGGCAAAAGGTAAGGAACATACAGGTCAGGAAGGATTGTTGCAACTTTACAAGGCATTGGTGAGACCGCACCTGGAGTATTGTGCGCAGCTTTGATCCCCTTATTTGAGGAAAGATATAGTGACATTGGAGGCAGTTCCCAGGAAATTCACTCGATTGGTCCCAGAGATGAGGGGGTTTGTCATATGAGGAGAGAGAGATTGAAACGTTTCGGCCGATACCCTCTGGAATTTCGAAGGGCGAGGGCAGATCAAATTGAGGCGTTCCAGATGATAAAAGGTGTAGACGTGGACCGGAAGCTTCCTGTTGTGAGGAATTCCAGGGCGAGCGATCAGGATAAGGGGGAGCAAATTGAAAACAGAGGTGAGGAGAAACTGCTTCTCCCGAAGGGATGCGAATCTGTGGGATGCTGGGACAGTGAGTAAATTTAAGGAAGGAAGTTAGATTTTGAATTGGTGAAGGGTTATGGGGAGAAGGTAGGAAAATAGGGGTGAGGAGCACGAGCCATGGAGGAGCAGATTTGATGGGCCGAATGACCTCATTCTGCTCCTATATCTTATGGGGGGGAGGGGGGGGGGGGACCGCTCAGTGTTAAGTCTTCAGACTCTAACCCTGAATATGCTTTGACCCACTCCATTTGCTGACCCACCCTCCCTGGGTAATGTTGTCAAACAGAGAGAGACTAGGGGTTCAGGTACATACTTGAGGTAATTCAGTTTACATAAGGATCCTGAACAGCATTGATGTGCAGAGGGATCTTGGGGTCCAAGTCCATAGCTCTCTGAAAGTCACCACTCCAGTCGGTAGGGTGGTAAGGAAGATGTATGTCTTGCTTGCCTTTACTGATCGGGGAGTTGAAGGTTCAGGATGTCATGTTGCAGCTTTATAAGACTTTGAGCCACAGTTAAGGAAGGTTGTGCTGGTTTTGGAGAGGGTGCAGAAGAAGATGCTGCCTGGATTAGAGGGTAAGAGCTATAAGGAGAGGCTGGAAAAACTCAAGACGATCTTCTCCAGAATGGCGTTGACTGAGGGCAGACTTGATAGAGGTCGATAAAATTATGAGATGCACAGATAGGGTTGACGGTCAGAATCTTTTTCCCCCTCAAGAGTTGAAATGTTTAATACTGAGGGAGGGGTGGGGGGCAAGCGTTTAAGGTGAGGTGGAGGGAATGTTCAAAGGAGATGGCAGGGGCAGGGTTTTTTTTTTAACACAGTGTGGCATGAGTCTGGAACACACTGCCAGAGCTGGAGGTAGGAGCAGATATGATGGGGGCATTTAAGGGGCTTTTAGATAAAGCACATGAATTTGCAAGGAATGAAGGGATATGCACCAAGGGCAGGCGGAAGTGATTAGTTTAATGTGGTGTCATATTCGGCACATCCAAAGGGCCAATTGCTGCGCTGTGCAGTTTGATGTTCCATAATTCTTTGAAATTGGCATCACATTACAGACAGGGGGGGGGGGTTAAGAAGGTGTTTAGCACACTTGTCTTTATTGCTCAGACCTTTGAGAATAAGAATTAGGACATTAGGTTTGACTAGATAAGATTCTCTACAGTGTGGGAAACAGGCCCTTCGGCCCAACAAGTCCACACCGACCCTCCGAAGAGTAACCCACCCAAGACCCATTCCCCTACCCTATATTTACCCCTGACTAATGCATCTAACACGACGGGCAATTTAGCATGGCCAATCCACCCTGACCTGCTCATTCCTGGGCATTATGGGTAATTTAGCATGGCCAATCCAACCTGACCTCCTCATCCCTGGGCACTATGGGTAATTTAGCGTGGCCAATCCAACCTGACCTGCACATCCCTGGGCATTATGGGGAATTTAGCATGGCCAATCTAGCCTGTCCTGCACATCCCTGGGCACTATGGGGAATTTAGCATGGCCAATCCACCCTGACCTGCACATCCCTGGGCATTATGGGGAATTTAGCATGGCCAATCCACCCTGACCTGCACATCCCTGGGCATTATGGGGAATTTAACATGGCCAATTCACCCTGACCTGCACATCCCTGGGCATTATGGGGAATTTAGCATGGCCAATCCACCCTGACCTGCTCATCCCTGGGCATTATGGGGAATTTAGCATGGCCAATCCACCCTAACCTGCACTTCTTTGGATTGTGGGAGGAAACCGGAGCACCCGGAGGAACCCTACACAGACACGGGGAGAATGTGCAAACTCCACACGCACAGGGTCACCCCAGGCTGTACGGGACAGTGGTGAGACCTCATCTAGAATACTGGGTCCAGTTCTGGTCACCCTGTTACAGGAAGGATATTGTTAAACTGGAGAGGGTTCGGAAGTTTTCCCGGGACGTTGCTGGGAAGGAAGGGTTGGATTTCGGAGGAGAGGCTGGAACGTTTTTGACTGAAATGTAGGAAGTTGAGGGGTAGAGGTTTATAAACTCATGAGGGATACAGGTAAGGTGAATAGCAGGTGCTTTTTCCGTAGAGTTGGGGATTTCAACAGAAGGGGGACATATTTTTCGGTGAGAGGAGAGAGCTTTAAAAAAGGCACGAGGGGCAACTTTCTTTGCACAGAGGGGTGGTTCGTGTGTGGCATGAATGTCCAGAGGAAGTGGTGGACGCAGGTGCAGTTGGAATGTTTAAAAGCCATTTGGATAAGTACATGAATAAGGAATGTTTGGAGGGACATGGACCAGGAGCAGGCAGGTTGGAGTAGTTTATTTATGGTCAGCGTGGACTGGTTGGTCTGAAGGGTTTGTTTTTGTGCTGTACGACTCAACCTCAAACTCCTTGGAAGCATTCAGTGCTTGGGCATCAGCCACTTCCTGTGCCAAGGGATTCTACAGGGTCCCGTCTCTCTCGGTGAAAACGTATTCTTGCTGGTCACCTCTGGTGGGCTTCACACCTTTGAGAAACGTACCTGTTCCCAACAACTCAACCATTCGCTGGTAAGTTGGCGGTTGGAAGTTAATTCTCGTTTCCCGTGAGCTCATGCCAAGCTGCGGCTGTGTTGTGCAGGAAGTCCTCCTCCCTATTCAATCAGAGGTCCCGGTCTGTTCAAAATATCTCATTGCACTGTTGGTTTCCAATGGTGTCTGGGACAGTCACTACAAATTGGCTTTTACTTTCAGGAATGGGACTATGCTCTGACGTCCCACTGTGAGCTGCGTGTGGTGGGTGGGGGGGATTTCATTTGGCCAGTTAAATTCATCTTGTATGCTGCACCTAATCTGCTGACTGGACTTTCAGCGAATCTCTACAGTGTGGAAACAGGCCATTCAGCCCAACAAGTCCAGACCCATTCACCTACCCCTCTTAATCTACATTTTCCCCAGACTAATTAATGCACCACACCTACACATCCCCGGGCCCTCTGGGTAATTTAGCATGGCCAATCCACCCTAACCTGCACATCCCTGGGCACTATGGGTAATTTAGCATGGCCAATCCACCCTAACCTGCACATCCCTGGACACTATGGGTAATTTAGCATGGCCAATCCATCCTAACCTGCACATCCCTGGGCACTATGGGTAATTTAGCATGGCCAATCCATCCTAACCTGCACATCCCTGGGCACTATGGGTAATTTAGCATGGCCAATCCATCCTAACCTGCACATCCCTGGGCACTATGGGTATTTTGGCATGGCCAATCCACCCTAACCTGCACATCCCTGGACACTATGGGTAATTTAGCATGGCCAATCCACCCTAACCTGCACATCCCTGGGCACTATGGGTAAATTACCCATAGTGCCCAGGGATGTGCAGGTTACAGTGGATTGGCCATGCAATAAGGTAGGAGGGAGTCTGGGTGAGATGCTCTTCAGAGGGCCAGGGTGGCCTTGATGGGCTGAATGGCCTGCTTCCTCACTGTAGGGATTCTATATTTCATTAGCCAATGGGGGACACAGCCAGTCCCACCATACCCATATTTTTACCAATCTGTACCTGCGGAGACAGTGAGGAACAGCAGATGCTGGCGATTAGAGTCGAGAGTGTGTGGTGCTGGAAAAGCACAGCAGGTCAGGCAGCATCCGAGGAGCAGGAGAACCGACGTGTCGGGTATAAGCCCTTCATCAAGGAATGAGGCTTGGGGGTTGGGTGGGCTGAGAGATAAATGGGAAGGGGGAGGGGGAAGGTAGCTGAGAATGCAATGATTGAGGTGATTGGTCCGAGAGGAGGGTGGGGCGGATAGATAGGTAAGACGATAGATAGGTCAGGAAGGCAGTGCCGAGTTGGAGGCTTGGGTATGGAATGAGCTGCCAGAGGAAGTGGTGGAGGCTGGTACAATTGCAACATTTAAAAGGCATTTGGATGGGTATATGAATAGGAAGGGTTTGGAGGGATATGGGCCGGGTGCTGGCAGGTGGGACTAGGTTGGTTTGGGATATCTGGTCGGCAGGGACGGGTTGGACCGAAGGGTCTGTTTCCGTACTGTACATCTCTATGACTGGGATAAGGTGGGGGGAGGGGAGATGAGGAAACTGGTGATATCCACATTGATCCTGTGTGATTGCAGGGTCCTGAGGCAGAAGGTGAGGCGTCCTTCCTCCAGGCGTCGGGTGGTTAGGGTTTGGTGATGGAGGAGGCCCAGGACCTCGGCGGAGTGGGTTGGGGGGGAGTTGAAGTGTTCAGCCACGGGGTGGTGGGGTTGGTTGGTGCAGGTGTCCCAGAGATGGGTGGCACAGCGGTTAGCACTGCTGCCTCACAGTTCCAGAGACCAGGGTTCAATTCCCGCCTTGGGTGACTGTCTGTGTGGAGTTTGCACATTCTCCCCATGTCTGTGTGGGTTTCCTCCGGGTGCTCCGGTTTCCTCTCACAGTCAGAAGATGTGCAGGTCAGGGTGGATTGACCATGCCATATTGCCTCATAGTGTGAGGTGGAGGGGAATGGGTTTGGGTGGCTTACACTTCAGAGGGTGGGTGTGGATTGGGCCTGTCTCCACGCTGTAGGGAAGCTAATCTGTCTCTCTCAGATGTTTCTTCTCGTCTCTTCAGGGACCGTCCAGCCCAGCAAAGTCCAGAATGCTGCAGCTTACCCACACTGCATCAGCTCATCGTCCTGTAGCTCTCCGTCCGGCTGGCAGGGACCTGAAGGGCTGAAGGGCCTTTCTCTGTGTGACCCAGCTCCAAGAGCTGAGTGTGATCTCCCTTGACCTTTCTTTGGCCGTGCACTAGCTGTGACTACCTTCTGCAGGGCCTGAAGTTTGCTCAATACTTGGTGTGCTCGTTGGTTCTGGTCCAAGTAACCGAGCAACACAGCAGCACCTAGCCTGAGACACCGGCTTGTCTGAAAGAACAGTCGGCAACATAATTGCTACTGACCCAGAGCACAACTGCCAGCCTTCAGCAAGTTAATAAACTGCCAATCTGTGCCTCTCTCTCTGATGAGGCTGGAAAGACCGTGTACCGAAGCATTGTTCCCGGTTTGCGGAAAAAGAGATTCCTCTCCTCAATGAAAGGGACTCCCGGGCAAGCAGCCAGTCGCTGCTTGGATGCTGCCACCAACGCAATGTTACCTTCGCCCCTGCACCACAGAGAGGGTGGGGGGGTGGGGGGTGGGGGGGGCAACCCCAAGTTTACGGCCCTGCCTGGCAAAGGGGACAGGCAGCCCTGAGCATTGGCAGACGGTCCGGCTCCACCAGTTAGGGTGTTCCCTGGCAGGCCGCTTCAGGTGGGTAAAGGGGTTGGGAAAGCAATATGGGACCCTTACCTTTAATAGCTGAGTTTAAGGGGGGGGGGGGGGAGGTGATGCCTGAACAGCACAAAGCATGGTTGAGGTGATGAGGTGGGATTTACCTATTGGACCAACAGATCCACATCAGATGCCATATCACTTGCCCTTCACTCCTTCCTAGAACACCTTGGCACCAAGAACAGCGATGTAAGAATCCTGCTCATTGACTACAGTTCAGCCTTCAACACTATGATCCCCTCGAGACTGATTACTAAACTTAGTGATCTTGGACTAATCCCCACTCTCTGAACTGGATCCTCAGTTTCCTGACCCACAGGCCACAATCAGTGAAGACTGGGGACAATATTTCATCCTCATTAACACTCAACACTGGAGCCCCTCAGGGGTGCGTACTCAGCCCCCTAATGCATATACCCAGACTAATACCACCATAGCCAGATGAATCTCAGATGGCGATGAAACAGACTACAGACGGGAAGTGGAAAACCTGGAAAAATGGTACACTGAGAACAGTTCTGAATGCTAGCAAAACCAAGGAACTCATTATTGACTTTCGGCGGGATGTTACTCATGCACCCCTACACACTAACAGCACAGAGGTGGAACGAGTGGACAGTGTCAAGCGCCTGAGAGCGGTCATCAACATGTTCTCGGCCCGGACAATCACAAAAGCCAATCTCCCATCTATAGAATCCATCTACCAGGCCCGCTGTCAAGGAAAGGCCGTCAGCATTCTCAAAGATCCATCCCATCCCGGCAATGCTTTTCTACAACCTCTACCATCGGGGAGAAGGTATAGACGCCTGAACACACGCACCAACCAGTTTCAAAACAGTTTCTACCCTCCTGTTGTTGGAATACTGAATGGATTCACAAACTCTAGATATTTGCCTGTACCTGTGTTTTGGTTTTTGCCACTGTTTACCTATTATTTACCTATCTCTGCTATTTAACAATGTGATCTGCCTGTGTTACTCGCAAGACAAAGCTTTTCACTGTGCCTCTGTACATGTGATAATAAATTGAATTAAATTCAATCCCATTTCTACAGTAGTAGGAATCGGAGCTGATCATTGGTCAAACTCCACATACCCGCCTCTGGTCCGTACCCCTTCATCAATTCGTTTAACAAAACTTCTGAGACTTAGAAAGTGAACAACTGACATACTTGTGGAAGAGAGGTCCAAATATTTGTCGCAGTTTCTAAACTTGCGCCATAAATTCTGTGTCTTACGATCTTATACCCGTCAAACGCTCGATGAAGGAGCGTCGCTCCGAAAGCTAGTGTGCTTCCAATTAAACCTGTTGGGCTATAACCTGGTGTTGTGTGAGTTTTAACTTTGGACTGGGGTGCACAACACCGGCATCTCCGAGTCATGGCTACCATCGACACCACGAACTGCCGGCTCAAAGTGGAGAGGATCGCCAAGAAGATCGAACATATCGACACAGACATCAAGCAGGGTGGCACAGTGGCTCAGTGGTTAGCACCGCTGCCTCACAGCACCAGGGGCCCAGGTTCGATTCCAGCCTCGGACAGACTGTCTGCGTGGGTTTCCTCCGGGTGCTCCGGTTTCCTCCCACAGTCCGGAGATGTGCAGGTTAGGGTGGGTTGGCCTAAATTGCCCGTAATGTGAGGTGCATTAGTCAGAGGGAAGTGAGTCTGGGTGGGTTACTCTCCGGCGGGTCGGTGTGGACTGGTTGGGCCAAAGGGCCTGTTCCCACACTGTAGAGAATCTAATTTTAAAAAAGTTTCTATAAATCCCATGTCTTATGATCCTGCTCCACAGTTTCCTGACGAAGGAGCAGTACTCTGAAAGCTAGTGCTTCCAAATAAACCTGTTGGACTATAACCTGGTGTTGTGTGAGTTTTAACTGTGTCCACCCCGGTCCAAAACCGGCACCTCCAAACCACAATCTCCAAAAAGCAAATAAAGACAGTGGAGAAGGTGCCACGCAGAGCCGCAAGGATAAAAGAGAGCTGAGAGCATGTCACCCTCAGGAAAAACTGCCGAGCTTCTCTCGAGAAAAGTCAAGACTGCAGGGCGATGGGAAGTCTTGAAGCTGATGAATAGGGATTTCAGGAGAATCATCATTATCCAGCGAAGGGGTGAGAATGTGGGATTGACTCCCACAATGAGTGGTCAAGGTAATGAAGAGAAATACGTTTAAGGAAACGTCGACTCAATGGAACAGAGACAATTCTATCTATTTTAGATCGACCTGAAAGGTAGGGAAAGAAAATAAAGTGCTATGTTCCATCCAGGATCAAACCAGGCCAGGATTTACTTCATGAATATCACGTGCAATTCTGGTCTCCTTCCTATCGGAACGATGTTGTGAAACTTGAAAGGGTTCAGAAAAGATTTACAAGGATGTTGCCAGGGTCGGAGGATCTGAGCTACAGGGAGAGGCTGAACAGGCTGGGGCTGTTTTCCCTGGAGTGTCGGAGGCTGAGGGGTGACCTTATAGAGGTTTACAAAATTATGAGGGGCATGGATAGGGTAAATAGGCAAAGTCTTTTCCCTGGGGTGGGGGAGTCCAGAACTAGAGGGCATAGGTTTAGGGTGAGAGGGGAAAGATATAAAAGAGACCTAAGGGGCAACTTTTTCACACAGAGGGTGGTACGGGTATGGAATGAGCTGCCAGAGGAAGTGGTGGAGGCTGGTACAATTGCAACATTTAAGAGGCATTTGGATGGGTATATGAATAGGAAGGGTTTGGAGGGATATGGGCCGGGTGCTGGCAAATGGGGACTGGATTGGGTTGGGATATCTGGTCGGCATGGACGGGTTGGACTATGTGTTTTTTTTGTGCACCCTATCAGTGGGAATGTAGAGTCCTGGGCTCAGACAGCATCAGCCCCACTGGAAGCAAAGTGGGTGAGAGCGGCCAGTCCAACAGAAACTAATCCACTGCCCCCCACCCCCACCCCCACCACTCTGTGTCAGGATGGTTCAGTCTTTAGCGTGATTCACACCAGCAGAGCCAGCAGAATTCAATTGATCACTTGCGAACCTGCTGGTGTCTCACCAGACTGGAGGACTGAGTGAACCCCTTCCCGCGCGTGGCGCAAGGGAACGGCCTCTCCCCGGTGTGCACCCGCTGGTGTCTCCGCAGGCTGGACACTATCCTGAAGCTCTTGGCGCACTGAGAGCAGGCGAACGGCCCCTCCTTGGTGTGAAGGCATCGGCAAACCTCCAGTTGAGACGGGAATCTGAATTCCTTCCCACAATCCTTGCAATCCCACGGTTTCTCCATCCTGAGTCTCTCCCAGGTTAGGGTCTTGCCTCCGCACAGAACGTCTCTCGCCTCGGCGAGATGCATTTTTCCAGGCTGCTTAACCGGTGAAAATTCCTTCCGCCGTCAGTCTACTGGGACACACACACACACACTCCAGTAGGTGCCCCAGTGTCTTCCCAGTCGCCTCAACGTTTTTCGAAATCTTTGCTGCGGTAGCCAGAACAGACAAACATTTTTTTGTCTTCTGACTCAACGGCCGATCACATTCAGATCTCCAAAGAACCAAGTGTCCCCAGTCAGGCCTCGACGTCTGGTTTGAGATTTCCACCCACAAATCCTCCCTTTCTAACGTCCTGCAAAAAGGAGATTGCCAAAGTCAGCGTCTTCAGTGCAATTCAGTTAAAAGTCACGCAACACCAGGTTAAAGTCCAATAAGTTTATTTGGAAGCACTAGCTTTCAGAGCACTGCTCCTTCGTCAATAGCTACCTGCTGAAGGAGCAGCGCTCCGAAAGCTAGTGCTTCCAAGTAAACCTGTCGGACTATAACCTGTTGTTGTGTGATTTTTAACTTTGTTCACCCCAGTCCAACGCCAGTTCCTCCACATCATAATTCAGCACAGGCAATTCTAGTTTTGGACATCCATTTCCTCCCTCATTCCCCAAAATCTGTAAAATTCCATCCTACACACTCTCCCTCCATGCTGGACTTAATCCCCCCATCCCCTTTCTCCTGAAGGGGCTAACTGATGCTGACTGACAGATCCACACTCACCTCCTCCTACCCTGGACCACAAGGATCTGAAGACCATTACAAACAGGAAGTGGACGAGGCCCTCAGACTGAGTCTGGGACTCACTGAGACTGCGCGTGCACGCGGGGCTGTGGTGGGGGGCAAGTGGAGGGGGAGGGAAAGGGCGAGACACTGAGCTTGCGCGCACCGACCTCATATACGGTCACTGATAGGGGGCTTTCAGCGGCGCTGTGTCCTCTGGGTAATTACGGCGCCATTTACAGCCTCCGTCGATGACGCCAACGCTTCGCCGACTTCCTCGTGGCGAGCGGGAGGGGGGGGGGAGGGGCAAGACGATTCGAAGGAGCTCAATGTCGAGCACAATTCAACGCCACCCTCCCCAACACATGCGCAGTTCTCCCAGCGCCCCCCCCCCCCCCCCCCCCGCCCGGAGGACAGCAATCCCAGCAGAAGGAGGACAGCAATCCCAGCAGAAGGTTTCGCTGCAGACTGTGTCAGTCTCCTTTGAAAGGACAGCACTTTGCAATGGGATAGACTCAGGAGCACAAGACCTGCCCAAGACAGGGGGGCTCACTTACGCACAGATGGCTGGAGGTGGCAATGTGACCCGTGGACCCCCAAAGACCAGTAAGGTCCACCCAGACAGCAGGGAAACGGAGTCTGGTGGCACCCAGAAAGAAGAACAGGCTGGAGTGGAGGAGGCAGCAGCCAGCGGAGAGACACAGCAGCTAATCCTAGCTCTAGCTGGGCGGATGGAAGAAATGGAGGAGGAGGTAATCAAGCAGGCAGAGGAGTGGATACCTGTTAAAAACAGGAAGAGGAAATCCTGCCAGGCCCCCAAAGCCTCCCAGCAAAGACAGCTGCATGAGGGAGGGACGGCCAGCTCTTCGGAGGGGGAAGATGGGCGAAAAGAAGGTCATCATCACCAGAAGAAGAGACAGAGCGCCGTCGGTAAAGAGGAGGGCATTTCCTCCCAACCAGGAAACAACGGACCCCCCGAAGTCTACCCTCCACCCAGTGAGAACCAAGAGGTACCCACTGGCCCACAACTACAGGTAACTGAGAGCTGTGATCCTCTGACAGTCCCACTGTCAGACCCAGAACTGGACGGTGCAGACCCTTGCCTTGGCTCAATGACACCAGAGCGGGTATATGACCCCAGTGAGGAGCTGGATAGCTACCTCAGCCCAGCGAAGGTCCAGCAGTTCGTGCTCACCATGGGGATGTAGACAAGCTACCCCAGAGACAGGACAGTCAAATGGACAATGGTAACCCCATAAACTGGGAGTTAAAGAAGGTTCCTTTGCTATCGTATAACAGGGGGCCCACTCACTAGGTGGGTTCCGCTGAAGCCACAGCTAAATAATAAGAGACTGGATGGTTAATAAAGGGAACTGTAAATAGGATAACTGTAAATTCGATTAATTCAATCTGTTCTTTGTAATGTTCAGACATGCAATGTATATATCTATGAACGACATGGCAAATTGTACAAGTACCAAAGAATTATTTCTATGAATAAAGTATATTTTGAAATAAAAAGTTTGCAACCAGGGACCAGCATCAATGCACACTGGTGTTTGCTGCATTTTACCTTGGAATATGGCATTGAGGGTCAGCTACGATTATTTATGAATGCCTGAGAGCTAAATGGGCCTACTCCAGCTCCCAGTTTCTATTCCTCAACCAGCTGCCCTTGGAGTCTCAGCTATTCCTGTCCGTGAGATGTTTCATCGCCAGTCTGCACAATCCTTTACATTTCCCTTCCACTTCAACAAAATAGCTTGCTTTGCTCGTTCAATGTTTTTTTTAGATTAGATTCTCTACAGCGGTCCAACCAGTCCACACCAACCCTCCAGAGAGTAACCCACCCAGTCCCATTTCCCCCTGACTAATGCACCTAACACTATGGGCGATTTAGCATGGCCAATTCACCTGACCTGTACATCTTTGGACTGGGGGAGGAAACCGGAGCACCCGGAGGAAACCCACACAGACACGGGGAGAATGGGCAAACTCCACACAGACAGTCGCCCGAGGCTGGAATCGAACCTGGGACCCTGGTGCTGTGAGGCAGCAGTGCTAACCACCGAGCCACCATGCCACTCTTGATTGATTCGAGCTGGACGTGGGAGAAAAGACGGGAACCAGGTCCAAAAAGATTGCAGTCAAAAATTTACTGATGTCTCAGATACAAGGAGGAAAGCAGTTCTGAGGAGACGACAAGGAGTCTGCAAAAGGATAGTGACAGGTGAAAAGACTGGGCTAAACAAAATTGGAAGTTGGCTTTTACTGTGGGACTTGTGAGGTTGTCCACGTTAGCAGATGTATCGGAAAGCACATGAAGAGAGTTTGGAAACAGGTCCTTTAGCTCAAAAAGTCCACACGGACCCTCCGAAGAGTAAATCACCATGACCCATTCCCCTTACCCTTGACTACACGACCCTGAACACTATGGGACAATTTAGCACAGCCAATCCACCCTACCCTGCACATCTTTGGACTCTGAGAGGAAACTGGAGCAAACTCGTGCAGACACAGGGAGAATGTGCAAATTCCCTGCAGGCATGAGAGATTGGAATTGAACCTGGGTCCCTGGCTCTGTGAGGCAGCAGTGCTAACCACTGGGCCACTGTGCTGCCCCACAGTGGCAGAATGAGATAAGAAGTCTGAGGTGGCAGAATGCTGCAATACAGAGATATCATACTGAAATCTCAATATGTAGAGGTGAAAAACAGCTAATGAAGAATCCTGTTTAATATTGTCCTTTACTGCAAGAGGGGTGGAGCGGAGAAGTAAAAAGTCCTTGTTACAACGGTGTTTAGGAAAATGATAGGACTACATTTGGAGTATTGAGGACAATTCTAGTCTCCTTTCTTATAGGGGTAAAGAATCATATTGGAACAGTTCAATGAGGGATCACTGCTCTACATCCTGGGCAGAAGTTACTGTCTTTTGAGGGGAAGGTGAGCAGTTTGGGCCCGTAGACATTAGAGACTTAAAATAACAATAGGAGTACCCCACCCAGCCCCTCTGGCCATGAGATAATGGAAGCCAGGCAGCATCAGGAGAGGGAGAAGTCAACATTTCTAGTGTAACTCTTCCTCAGGACTGGGGGTGGGTTTAGGGGAAACTGCAGATAAAGGGGATGGCAGAGGCAGGGTGGGGGGAACTGGGAAGAGGTGAAGAGAGGTAGAGGGTATGACCTGGTTGGTCAATGGGAGGGATGGATCCGCCAGGCAGCAGGATGCAGTGGAAGGGAGGGGGATGGGCAGGGAAGTTATTTGAAATTGGGAAACCCGACGCTGAGCCCTCCAGGCTGGAGGCTGCCCAGGCACAAGGTGAGGTAGTGTTCCTCTGATTTGCGGTATGGTTCATTGTGGCAATGGAGGAGGCCTAAGATGGTCATGTCAGAAAGGGAGTGGGGAAGGGGGATTAAAATGGGCGGTGACTGGGAGGTCCAGTCGGCCTCTGTGGGACGCAGTTGAGATGGTTGGTGAACCTTCCCGAAGTTTACGTTCGGTCTCCCCATTGTCGTGAAGACCACATCGGGAGCACCTGATGCAGCAAACAAGGTTTGGAAGAGAGGCAGGGTGAACCTCTCTCTGACCTCGAAGGACTGTTTGGGGTGCCCTGGACAGAAATAACCTCCCTCATCATCCCAGCCCCTCTCCCCCAACCCTTCCACTGCTCCCTGCCACCAAGGGGACCCATTCCTCCCATTGACCAACCAGGGCGTATGTATTTAACCAGGCCCTGTGTTTAACGTCATACCATCCAGAAAGTACCCTGATCTATATATGTGTTGTACAACATGGATAACCTCACAACTTGCTGACATTGAGCTCCATTTGCCACAGTTTTGCCCATTCACCTCCCCTTTGCTGTTACCTACTCTGGAGAAAATGCAGAGGCGTGGGATTGAGGGGGATTTCGCAGTTTGGATTAGAAACTGGCTTTCTGAAAGAAGGCAGCGAGTGGTGGTTGATGGAAAATATTCAGCCTGGAGTCCGGTTACTAGTGGTGTTCTACAAGGATCTGTTTTGGGACCATTGCTCTTTGTCATTTTTATAAATGACTTAGGCGCAGGCATAGGTGGATGGATTAGTAAATTTGCAGACAACACTAAAGTTGGTGAAGTAGTGGACAGTGTGGAAGAATGTTACAGGTTGCAGGGGGACTTGGATAAACTGCAGAATTGGGTTGAGAGGTGGCAAATGGAGTTCAATGCAGCTAAATGTGAGGTGATGCACTTTGGGAAGGATAACAGGAAGGCAGAGGACTGGGTCGATGGAAAGATTCTTGGTAGTGTGGATGTGCAGAGGAATCTTGGAGTCCATGTACACAGATCCCTGAAAGTTGCCACCCAGGTGGATAGTGCTATTACAAAGGCATACAGTGTGTTAGGTTTCATTGGTAGACGGATTGAGTTCTGGAAACACAATATCATGCTGCAACGATACAAAACGCTGGTGCGGCCACACTTGGAATATTGTGTACAGTTCTGGTCCCCATATTTCGGGAAGGATGTGGAAGCATCGGAAAAGGTGCAGAGGAGATTTACCAGGACGTTGCCTGGTCTGGAGGGAAGGTCTTATGAGGAAAGGCTCAGAGACTTGGGTCTGTTCTCATCGGCAAGAAGGCAGCTAAGAGGGGATTTGATAGAGACATACAAGATGATCAGAGGATTAGGGAGGGTAGACAGTGAAAGTCTTTTTCCGAGGATGATGACGTCAGCGTGTACGAGGGGGCATAACTACAAATTGAGGGGGCGATAGATTTAAGACAGATGTCAGAGGCAGGTTCTTTACACAGAGAGTGGTAAGGGCAGGGAATGCCCTACCTGCTAATGTAGTCAACTCAGCCACATTAGGGAGATTTAAACAATCCTTGGATAAGCACATGGATGATGATGGGATAGTGTAGGGGTCGAGCTCAGAATAGTTCACAGATCAGCGCAACATCGAGGGCCGAAGGGCCTATTCTGCACTGCATTGTTCCATGTTCTATGTCTGTCATGCTATCTGGCTTTGTGTAGTCAGCAAATGGAAGGAAGTCTTAAAGGGAATATCCCCACACTCTTCACATTAACGGTTGCAGCTAAAATTCCTTGTTCTGCAGCCTCTCCAAGGGTGTCACATCCTTTGCAAAGTATGGACACAGAACTGGACACAATACTCCACTTGCGATCTAACTTGGGGTTATGGTCAGCGAAGACCGCTTGGATGAAAGTGTCTGTATTCTGTGACCTCAAAGAGGTTTGTAATTCATTAGGGGGGCTGGATAGAGTGAACAGCCAAGATCTTGGCAATGGAAATCATGAGGATAAGAAAATTAGCGTTAAGGCGCTTTATCCGAATGCTCATGGTATTCGTAACAAAGCAGATGAATTAACGGCACAAATCATCGTGAATGATTACGATGTAGTAGGCATCACAGAGACGTGATTCAGGACTGGCAGTTAAACATCCAAGGATTTACAACTTATCAAAAAGACAGGGAGGTGGGCAGAGGGGGTGGGGTGGCCTTGTTAGTTAAGAATGAGATTAAATCTATGGCACTGAATGTCATGGAGTCAGATGATGTGGAGTCTGTGTGGGTGGAGTTGAGGAACCACAAAGGCAAAAAAACCATAATGAGAGTTCCGTACAGACCTCCCAGCAGTGACCAGGACCAGGGGCACAAGATGTACCAGGAAATAGATAGGGCACGGTGATCATGGCGGACTTCAATGTGCAAATGGACTGGGTGAGTAATGTTGACAGTGAATCCAAAGAGAGGGAATTCATGGAATGCTTACAGGATGGCTTTTTGGAACAGCTTGTGATGGAACCCACAAGGGAAGCAGCGATCATAATATGGTAGAGTTCAGTCTGCAGCTTGAAAGAGAGAAGGGAAATCCAGTGGATGTTACAGACTGCCAAAAGGCCTTTGATAAGGTGCCTCATAGGAGGCTGTTGAGTAAAGTGAGGGTCCATGGTATTCGAGTTGAGCTACTGGCATGGATTGAGGATAGGCTGGCTGAGAGGAGGCAGAGAGTTGGGATAAAAGGTTCTTTTTCGGAATGGCAGCTGGTGACAAGTGGTGTCCCGCAGGGCTCAGTGTTAGGGCTGCAGCTGTTCACTTTATATATTAATGATCTGGATAAAGGGACTGGGGACATTCCCACGAAGTTTGCTGATGATACAAAGTTAGGCAGACAGGCAGGTAGTTCTGAGGAGGTGGGGAGGCCGCAGAAAGATTTGGACAGTTTAGGAGTGTGGTCCAGGAAATGGCTGATGAAATTCAATGTCAGCAAATGTGAGGTCTTGCACTTTGGAAAAAAGAATACAGCATGGACTATTTTCTAAACAGTGAGAAAATTCATAAAGCCAAAGTTCAAAGGGATCTGGGACTGCTAGTCCAAGATTCTCTAAAAGTTGACTTGTAGGTTGAGTCCGTGCGTAAGAAAGTAAATATAATGTTGTTATTTATCTTAACAGAGTTGGAATGTAAAAGCAGCGATGTGCTACTGAGACTTTATGAAGCTCTGGTGAGGCCCCATTTAGAATACTGAGTCCAATTTTGGGCCCCACACCTCAGTAAGGATATAGTGGCACTGGAGCGTGTCCAGCGGAGATTCACACGATGATCGCTGGGATCATAGGCCTAACAGACGATGAACAGCTGAGGATCCTGGAATTATATTCATTCGAGTTTCGAAGGTTGAGGGGAGATCTAATAGAAACTTACAAGATAATGCATGGATGCTGGTAAGTTTTTTTCCATTAGGCAGGGAGACTAGGACCCATGGGCACAGCCTGATAATTAGAGGGGGTCAATTTAGAATGGAAATGAGGAGACATTACTTCACCCAGAGAGTGGTGGGCCTGTGGATTTCATTGCCATGGAGCGCAGTGGAGACCGGGACATTAAATGTCTTCAAGGCAGAGATTGATAAATTCTTGGTATCGCAAGGAATTAAGAGCTATGCTTCCACTCCTATGTCTTATGGTCTTTTTCTCAGAGTACTGCAATCCAAAGTCAGAGGGCGTAGGTTTAGGGTGAGGGGAGAAAGATTTAAAAAGGGACCCAAGAGGAAACTTTTTCACACAGAGGGTAGTGCATGTGTGGAATGAGCCGCCAGAGGAAGTGGTGGAGGCTGGTACTTTTAAAAGGCATCTGGATGGGTATATGAGGTTTAGAGGGATAGGGGCTAAATGCTAGCAGATGGGACTAGATTCGGTTGGTATATCTGGTTGGCACGGATGAGTTGGACCGAAGGGTCTGTTTCCGCGCCGAGCAATTCTATAACTCCGTAGCAAGAACTTCAGAAAGGTTTCACAGATGTTTCTGCCTTTGCCCTTAATCCTTCCCACTCCTGAAGCCATCTGCTGTGCTCAACCTTCTCGACGCCCCGTCATCTTCGCCAGTCTCTGTCCACTGGCCCAGGTCCTTCAGTTCGACAGGGCGAGCCGGGACAATGGCAATCAGTCCGTATTGCGTCTTCCTACCCCTTCCGCCATGTCATATTCCCGTCATGCTCCCTCTGGATTAAATCCTGTCTGGAGGAGGGGGCCCAGGCTGAAGTAAGTGGAGGGTAAAGGGGACAGCGCCTCAGTTGGGAAAATGTTTTGGTCACTGCACCAATTGAAATAGTGAAAACAAAAGTGGGAAAACACAAGATGACCGCTTGCAAATTGTGCATTTTTTCTGAGCAAAATATATCTGCAAATATATTCCATGTAGTATATTAATTGTAATGGTGGGGGGGGGGGGGGGGAGAAAAAAGTCAGAACTCCACGGTGAGGCACTTATTTAAGAAAAACTCTGATCATAATTCGCTAATAAACTTCACAGTTCTTCATTTTATTTCACAAAAATAACAAACCCCCCCCCCCCCCCCCCCAAAAGGCTACATTTTTCCACTTATTGTTATCTATTTATATTTCTTGTGTTAAATGCTCCGAAGTGGGACCAAGTGTCATCCCTGAGATGTTATTAACACATCAACCTTTGAAAAAGAAAAGTGCATTTGGCGACGGAACCATTTATTCTTTGCGGCCAACTTCAAGGAGAGTGTGACATGGAGGTGCACTCCACCTCAAGCACCAGCAAATGGAAGGTAATCACTGTCGAAGCTGCAGTTGACGTAAAGTTCAACGATGTGGTGATGATGAAAAGAAACGTGAGATCTGATTGAGACGTGCAAGATTATGAAAGGATTGGACACTCTGGCAGGAGGAAACATATTTCCGCTGATGGGGGAGTGCCGAACCAGAGGACACAACTTAAAAATACGGGGTAGACCATTTAGGACAGAGATGAGGAGAAACCTCTTCACCCAGAGAGTGGTGGCTGTGTGGAATGCTCTGCCCCAGAGGGCAGTGGAGACCCAGTCTCTGGATTCATTTAAGAAAGAATTGGATAGAGCTCTTAAAGATAGTGGAGTCAAGGGGTATGGAGATAAGGCTGGAACAGGATACTGATTGGGAATGATCAGCCATGGTCATATTGAATGGCGGTGCAGGCTCGAAGGGCTGAACGGCCTACTCCTGCATCTATTGTCTATTGTTTATTGTCTATAATTGAAATAGTGATCTGAATTGACATCATGTTTTCAAGCCTGCCGGTTATAATCCTCAGCAAGATGAAATGTGATTTTTTTTCTTAAAAATTGGACTCACGGGTTGGACTGAAGGGTGTGTTTCCATGCTGTACATCTCTATGACTAAGTCCCCTACATCTTAATGACAAAGATAATTGACCGCAAGTCCACAGTGATTTCGATTTGAAGTGTTAATTATTCGCCCTTCAGTCGATTAGGTTGGGATACCTGGTAGACCCGGACGAGTTGGATCGAAGGGTCGGTTTCTGTGCTGGACAGCTCTATGACGAGACTGGGAAATATTCCTCCGATGGAATGGGCTACCAGAGGCAGCACAAGGACTGATATTCCGTGAATCTCATGGCTCAGTGATGCTCTGCCCAAGGCAGGGGTCATGGGAACAGAGGAACCAAAGTGTTTGGTTTGAGAATGACGTTCACAGCCTTTCATGAGGTTCTGTTTCATGAATAAACGTTTCACAAACCAAAAAGGTTCAATTTTATTGGATTGTTCCTGATTTTGTAGAATTGTTTCAGCACGGAAACAGACCCTTCGGTCCATGCCGACCAGATATCCCAACCCACTCTAGTCCCACCTGCCAGTACCCAGCCCATATCCCTCTAAACCCTTCCTATTCATATACCCATCCAAATGCCTCTTAAATGTTGCAATTGTACCAGCCTCCACCACTTCCTCTGGCAGCTCATTCCATACACAGACCAGCCTCAGTGTGAAAAAGTTACCCCTTAGGTCCCTTTTAAAATCTTTCCCCTCTCACCTAAAACCTATGCCCTCTAGTTCTGGACTCCCCCACCCCAGGGGAAAAGACTTTGTCTATTTATCCTAGCCCTGCCCCTCATGATTTTATAAACCTCTAAAAGGTCACCCCTCAGCCTCTGACGCTCCAGGGAAAACAGCCCCAGCCTGTTCAGCCCCTCCCTGTAGCTCAAACCCTCCAACCCTGGCAATATCTTTGTCAATCTTTTCTGAACCCTTTCAAGTTTCGCAACATCCTTCTGATAGGAGGGAGACCAGAAGTGCCAAACATATTCCAAAAGTGGCCTAACCGATGTCCTGTACAGCTGCAACATGACCTCCCAACTCCTATATGCAAACCAATAAAGGAAAGCATACTAAAAGCCTTCTTCACTCTCCTACCGACCTCCAACTCTGCTTTCACAAAGCTATGAACCTGCAATCCAAGGTCTCCTTGCTCAGCAACAGCCCCCAGGACTTTACCATAACATCCTGGCTAATCACTCACACACACACACACACACACACACACACACACACACACACACACACCCGGGTCCCCAGCGCCATGAGGCAGCAGTGCTAACCACTGAGCCACCGCACCACATTAGCACTTTCCAACGTATCTCACCCAACATACACCAAAGGTGAAGTATTTAACCAATCGGGTCTGGATCGAGGTGAGATTTTTCAGCTCACGTTCAGGCCAGGCCAAAACTCTTGTATGTCGTACTGAAGGGATCAGGAGTGACTTGTAAATCTAGTGCACAATGAGCTGCTACAGTCACCTGTGTGCTGTCGGTCCCAGTTTGTCAGTGGAATTCGGTTTGGAGATGGGATGTAGACCATACTTAATATGGGCAGCACCGTGGTTAGCACTGCTGCCTCACAGAGCCAGGGACCCAGGTTCAATTCCCGCTTCGGGGTGACTGTCCGTGTGGAGTTTGCACATTCTCCCCGTGTCTGTGTGGGTTTCCTCCGGGTGCTCCAGTTTCCTCCCACACTCCAAAGATGTGCAGGTTCGAGTGAATTGGCCATGCTAGGTTGCCCATATGGTTCAGGGATGTGTAGGTTAGGTGCATTAGTCAGGGGTAAATGTAGGGGAATGGGTCTGGGTGGGTTACTCTTCGGAGGGTCGGTGTGGACTGGTTGGGCCGAAGGGTCTGTTTCCACATTGTAGGGAATCTAATTCTAATACCTGCATTCACCACTTCCTCTGGCAGCACATTCCACACACAAGCCACCCTCTGTGTGAAAAAGCTGCCCCTCCTTTATATTCTCACCTTAAGAATATGCCCCTCTTGTCTTGAAATCTCCCACCCCAGGGAAAAGACACCTGCCAGTCACCTTATCTGTACCCCTCATGATTTTATAAACCTCTATAAGGTCAACGCACCCCCCCCGCCCCAACCAACCTGCAGCGCTTTACTTGTGAATATTAGATTGGACTCCCTACAGTGTGGAAACAGGCCCTTCAGCCCAACAAGTCCACACCGACCCTCCAAAGAGAAACCCACTCCCCTATATTTACCCCTGACTAATGTACCTAACACTATGGACAATTTAGCATGGCCAATCCACCCTGACCTGCACATCTTTGTGACTGTGGGAGGAAACTGGAGCACCCGGAGGAAACCCACGCAGACACGGGGAGAATGTACAAATTCCACACAGTCAGTCGCCCGAGGTTGGAATCGAACCCAGGTCCCTGGCTCTGTGAGGCCACCGTACCACCCCCAACATTTCGATAGGGACGTGGTTGGGAAAGGTTGAGAGGGTTGAGACTGAAGGGTCTTTTCCCGTGTACGTCTCTTGTGACTCCTAGCCGGCGCGAAACATAGAGCAGTGCAGCACAGGAACGGGCTGTTCAGCCCGCAATGTCGCACCCAACATGGCACCCAATTAAATTAATCCTCTCCTGCCTGCGTTTGGCCCACATCCCTCCATTCCCTGCATATTCATGTGCTTATCTCCAAGTCACTTGAACTCCCCGATCCATCACTGCTTCTGGCAGCAGGTTCCAGACTCCTCACCGCTCTCAGTGTAATGGAAATTTGCCCCTCACATCTCTGTTGGATCTGGATGTCAATGTTATCAGAGTCCGGCATTGGGGAATGCCGATCCCCTGTAGTGGGGACGGAGCAAGAGAGTAACCACTGCTTGAGAGTTTGAGGGACAAATGGGTTTTGGAATCGGTGCATTCGAACGATAGTTCAGTGGTGACTGGATTAAGTCAATCTTCATAGACTTCCTTACCCCATCCCTATTTATCCTATCCCTACCCCTCTCATGACTGTATGAACCTCTATATAGTCACCCCCTCAGCCTCCGACGCTCCAGGGAAAACAGCCCCAGCCTATTCAGCCTCTCCCTGTAGCTCAAACCCTCCAATACCCCAGGCAACATCCTTGTAAATCTTTTCTGAACCCTTTCGAGTTTCACAACATCCTTCCGATAGGAAGGAGATCAGAACTGCACCCAATATTCCAACAGTGGCCTCACCAATGTCCTGTACAGCCGCAACGTGACCTCCCAACTCCTGTACTCCATGTTTCTTGAAGCCCAGCCCCAGAATCATTTTGCAAAACTTCATGCAACGGGCCACTGGCTGAAAAAGCACCATCACTTTGTTTCCCCTCCACTCTCAAACGTCTAGCGTTCCAGGGGGAAGACTTCGAACCTGCCCTTGAAGTTTGACCTCAACGATTCTCGTTTTTCCCTTTCTTCTGGGAGCTGTTTTTAATCTCCCTGTTCCCACACAGAAAAGTCCTCTGTCCTCCACTCTGCGGAACGTTTGGTCTCTTCTCAAGCTGCTGGATCGATAGGATTTGCAGACACGTTGGTCTGACCAGTCTGTAGCCCTAAACTAAGGGGCGGCACGGCGGCCAGCACTGCTGCCTCACAGCACCAAGGTCCCAGGTTCGATTCCGGCCTCGGGGGCGACGGTCTGTGTGGCGTTTGCACCTTCTCCCCGTGTCTGCGTGGGCTTCCTCCCACAGTCCAATGATGCGCAAGCTAGATGAATTGGCCACGCTAAATTGCCCCATAGTGTTGGTGCATTAGTCAGGGGGGAATATTGGGTAGGGGAAAACGGGTCTGGGTGGGTTACCCTTCAGAGGGTCGGTCTGGACTTGTTGGGCCGGATGGCCTGTTTCCACACTGTAGGGATTCTAATCTCTCCTTCTCCCTCAGGTTGCGAGTTTGCTCGCTGTGCTGGAAGGCTCGTGTTCAGACGTTTCGTCACCATGCTCGGTAACATCATCAGAGAGCCCCTGGGGGAGTAGCTCACTTTCTACTGGTGTGCCTTGGTCTCGTAAGGTGGGGGATATCATCTCCAGTTCTTTGGCTCAGAGGTTGGCAAACGGGGTCCAAAACGACGCGCTTATTGACGGGGGTTCCGGCTTGAATGCCAGACCTCGAGGGATTCCCGTGCATCTCTCGGCTCATTCGCAAATCTCCTTACAACTCCCTGTGGGGAAATTTGGGCTTACAGGGGTCAGGGGTGGGACGCCGTTCAGAGGGTTGGCGTTGACATGATGGGCTGAATACACGACCTCCGCACCGTGGGGATTCAATGATTCAAATTAGCAAGCAAATCCAAAGGGGGGGATTCCTCAGATCCTGACAGTGCGCACTTTGAGGGAGGGCAGTTCTCCCACTCCATTACCCGGCTAATAAATCCAGGTCTGTTCTGGTCCTCCCGAGGGGTTACACGGACTCAACTGTTTCTACCTCTGAACGCCTGCCCCGAGTCCCTCATACATCAGTACTCTAGCTTCGAGGAACAGGTTAAGTATGGACATAATAGACTCTTCAGCCCCCACTCTCCCGTCTCCAACCTGTGGACAGTCCCCCCAGTATTGCTAATCCCTTGACCTTAAATGCCTCTTAAACGTCAGAGACCTGGGTTCGATTCCAGCCTCAGGTGACTGTCTGTATGGACATTCTCCCAGTGTCTGCGTGGGTTTCCTCCGGGTGCTCCGGTTTCCTCCCACAGTCCAAAGATGTGCAGGTTAAGAGTGGATTGGCCGTGCTAAATTGCCCGTAGTGTTAGGTGCATTAGTCAAGGGTTAATACAGGATAGGGGAATGGACCTGGGTGGGTTACTCTTCGGAGGGTCGGTGTGGACATGTTGGGCCGAAGGGCCTGTTTCCCACACTGCAGGGAATCTAACCTTTAGCCAGACAGTGGCGGAACGCATTGCTCTGAAGCATGCGGAGGCCAGGTCACTGAAAAGATTTTAAACCGAGATAGAGAGGCTCTTGATTGCCAAAGTGGGGGGGAAAATCAGGGAGAAAGCAGGAAAACAGGGTTGAAAAATCCATCAGCCACGATCGAGTGGCGGGGTGGATGGGCCGACTGGCCTGATTTCTGCTCCTCGGTCGTATGGCCATAATGCAGACAGATTTCCCCCCCGTTTCCAATGGGCTCGCTGACAGTGGGTTGAATTCTCTTCCCGACAGCCTGAAGTCGGTTTCTCCCGCGTCCCCTGTCGCGTTGGGGTCACAATGCTGTGTCACCTCCCCCTCCCCCACTCCCAGGGCCACCTTAACCGTTTCCCGTCTGGCTTTTTCTCCACTGCAGACCCAGCACCGATCCCCTCACGTCCACCCGGCTGCAATGGGGCACATTGACCCACTCCCACCGATCTCACGCTGCACGGCCTCGACCTTCAGGTCAGCTCGTCAAAAGGTCGGCGTGCCTGGGGGATAGCAAACGTCGCCCCCTTGTTCAAGAAGGGGAGTAGAGACAAATCTGGTAATGGTCTCTACAAGCATAACCACCCAGACCTTCTATGACAGAAGTTATCAAGACCTGACAGGGCACAGACTACAAAAAGATTACAAGTGAGACTGGCGAGGAAACAGCTGATGCAAATACCTTCATGGGCGGTTCTGCAAGGATTGTGACACCCTCTTCCCCCACAGCGAGCCTGTTCATTTGACTAAAGTGCACAGAGTAAAGAACATTCAAACAAAATGTGTCAGGCTGTGACAAAGTGGGAGAATATCATGCAATCTCCTACCGCTATCCAAAAAGAAAAGGCAAAAACATAACCCCCCCCCAACAGGGGACTTTGCACGCAGCGCATGTGACCAACAGCTTTCTACACAGTCGGGCCTTGGTCAACACGAGACAGCCGATTCGACAAAACGAAAAATGCCTCAAACCTGCACCCAAAGTCAAGGGCAAGCCTGGGAGAAGTGATCGCGTTGGGTCACAGGAGGTGGTGGCACTGCCGAGGGAACTTGGAAGGGAGATCCGCAGGGTGCAAGTTTTATAAACAAATCCATCGCCAGCCTCCTTAAAACAAACACCGTGAAACAAATCTCAGACAAATGCAGGCTCCTGTCAAACACCCCCGCGGAGGCGTTTGACAGGAACAAGTCAATGACAGGTTTAGACTCGCCCGAATCAGAGGCAGTGTCCAGGAAAATCCCAACGATCAAACAGCCGACTGAAGAACAATCGGCTTCGATCCCTAAACACCGGGACGTAGGTGACCAGCTTACACAAGCGGAGGCGCTCCTGATCGCGAGGAATGACCTGGACAGCCTTGCCCTGGGGTCGGCCTTGTGGAAAGTATGACCGACCCGCTGTTTTGAAAAGTAGGAAAGGCCAGAGCAAACGCAAGGGGCCTCAAGATTGGGCCAAAAGAGACAAAAAAAGGACCGGTCGCAATACCGGAGACAAAATACAGTGGGGGGGAGCAGCAGGTAGAGCGCTGGTTAGAGCGACATAGCAGCTCTACAAAACTAACCGACGCCAACCAGCTCACGAGATCATGGGGCCGCCAACCTCATCCACTTGTCCTGTCTCAAAAGAGGAATTGGAGACATGCTTCCGCGAGAAGCAGTCAGCACCAAACCAAACCAAAAAAAAAAGCAGACATAAATACGTATACCTCATACATCGGTAGAGTTGATGATGGAACCCACAGAGGTAGAAGAGGTTGAAGCAGCCATCGAGGGGATAGACAAGAATGGTGCTGCTGGATCAGACGACCTCAAACTGCAGGAGACAAGAGCAATCCATGAACAGTGCAATTCTGGTCTCCTTCCTGTCAGAAAGATGCTGTGAAACTTGAAAGGGTTCCGAAAAGATGTACAAGGATGTTGCCAGGGGTTGGAGGATCTGAGCTACAGGGAGAGGCTGACCAGGCTGGGGCTGTTTCCCCTGGAGCGTCGGAGGCTGAGGGGTGACCTTATAGAGGTTTACAAAATCATGAGGGGCATGGATAGGATAAATAGGCAAGGTCTTTTCCCTGGGTTTGTGGAGTCCAGAACTAGAGGGCATAGGTTTAGGGTGAGAGGGGAAAGATATAAAAGAGACCTAAGGGGCAACTTTTTCACACAGAGGGTGGTAACGTGTATGGAATGAGCTGCCAGAGGAAGTGGTGGAGGCTGGTACAATTGCAACATTTAAGAGGCATTTGGATGGGTATATGAATAGGAAGGGTTTAGAGGGATATGGGCTGGGTGCTGGCAGGTGGGACTAGATTGGAGTGGGATATCTGGTCGGCATGGACGGGTTGGACCGAAGGGTCTGTTTCCGTGCTGTACATCGCTATGACTCTATAACAAGGGGAAACCCGTCTATCCCACCTCTTCTCCCTGTGGCTAAAGTCAAACATGGTACCCAATTCACTCGAAAAAAAGAGTCAAACGGTCCTGATCCCCAAGTGCGAGGATAAGGAACGCTTGAAAAGCATTGACAACGGGTGGCCAATAACCATCGGTCCAATGCTGCTGCGACTGTTCACGAAAATAATGGCTAAACACCGAGTGAAACAGTCGCAGTAAACCCCAGGAGAAAGGGGGTCCTGGCAGTCACTCCCAATGAGAACATCGTGGTCCTCGAGAACAGCATCGAGGGTGCAAAGCACAATCAGAAGGGCCTCACAGTTGTCTTTGCCGATCTGGCGAAAGCCTTCAAACCCGGCTGGGGACAAACTACTGACCAAATTCTTGCAGGGAGCGAAACTCCCCAAAGCCTTTGTAAGTCTCACCAATAACACTGGCAACACAAGAGCGGTGGAAGGGAAGGGAAACATAACCACCGCAATAACCACTGAGAGGGGCGTAAAACAAGGTGACCCCCCCCTCTCACCAATAACATCGCTTTGGATCGGTCGGTACGGTCTCTGGAGAAGGCCAACTCGGAGGGTCTCCATGCCTTAGTGGTTGGACATTGCCCTTCTGAGCGACTCCCATTCCGGAATGGGGAGGAACCTGAAGCTGCTCCAGGCATACTGTGACCATCCAGGACTCAGTCTGAACACGGCAAGGATAACGGGATTCCACTTCGCTTTTAAAAGGAAAACCTTCTCGTACAGTCACTTCGCAAACCGGAAGCTGCGGGACGAATCCATAGCCGACATACCCCCCCAGGCGACACAGGGAGAAATACCTGGGTGCCCGTGTCGACCCGTGGGCAGGTGTGGCAGAAGGGGCAGTGGGAGGAGGATGCTCAAGCCCTGGGTGAAGGGAACACAGGCAGGACCTCTCCGACCGCGCCAACGGCTGGAGATCCTGAAAACACAGGTCATCCCCAGACCGTGTTTCCACCTGATCCCAACAGAAGCATCTCAGGCCACCCCCCCCACTAAACTGGGCCAAATGATCCAGAACGCCACCAAATTCCTACACCTCCCACCTCATTCTGCTGGTGGAGTCCCGTCTACCAGCAACAGGAAGGGAGGGCTGGGCGTCCCAAAACTGGAAGGGCAGATTCCGTCCGTGATTGCTCGCAAGCGCGAGGCACTTGAGATGGCCAGCGATGTGGTCATCCGGGCCTCCTTGTCGTACAAAGGAGAGGGCAACACAGAGACCGTTGCGGCACTGCGAGAGCTCAAGGTCCTGAAAGAAATTGAAAATGTCCAACCCATAACAGCGGTGGGGAGAAAATGGACCCGATGACCGCCAGCCAAGACATCATATCAGCACTCCAGGCACCAGCGCTGGGCGAACAAAACCACCCAACAGGTATGCTGGGAAAAGTGGCAAAAACGGAAATGTCAAGGGGCAGGCATCTCCTCTAGATTCATCACCTATACCCAACAAGAGCTCCACGACCTAGAGGAAGGCCAAACCAAAACAAACTCTGCCGAAGGTGAGAGACGGCAGTCAAGACAATCTCACACAGGCTGCCCCATTTGTGAAAAACGCACCGCGTAAAACGCCACAACAAGATCGATGACCAGTTGCAGGAACCTGTCAGTAAGCACGGCTGGACACCGTACGCGTTCGCCAAAGATGGCTCCCTTTGGAAGCCCGATCTCATAGTTTAAAAAAAAAGAGCAGAAGATTGCGGTTGTAGATGTCACAGTGCGGTGCAAGAACGACAGTAAGGCACTGGAAACAGCATGGCGGGGGGGGAAAAAAAAAGTGTCAAACATAAACACCTAAATGCCGAGGTCACGGAATTGACGGGAGGCGCGGACCCCAAAATACTTTAGCTTCGTGATGGGCGCACGAGGCAAGTGGCTGGGCGTGAGTAACCACCCCAGGAAGTTCCTTGGCATCGAGAGATACGAGACGTTCGCCCAAAAGACGTCAAGACTCGCTCGGTCACCGACACGCAAACTCTTACAACTCTTCAGTGACAAGTGAGCAAGTAACCGCAAACAGTGAGAGAAGATCTTTCACCGAGACAAGGATCGGCTAACCCCTACCAAAAAAAAAAGGATATAAAAGTAAATGACGGGGTGAGCTCGGTCCACCAACGCCAATGAGTTGTAAACTCCGCTAATTGACGAAAACCACCGAGCCTCATATAACACCAGTAACACCCGGCCCTTAGTCTGTGGTGATGCCAGACAGTACAAAACATCAACGAGCAATGTAAAGACTTGGAAAAGGCACTCCCACAGTGTTTCAAAATAAGCCAGTGAGCCTGACTTCGGTTGTGGGTAAAGTGTTGGAAAAGGTTATAAGAGATCGGATTTATAATCATCTAGAGAGGACTAAGTTGATTAGGGATCATCGGCACGGTTTTGTGAAAGGTAGGTCGTGCGTCACAAACCTTATTGAGTTCTTTGAGAAGGTGACCAAACAGGTAGATGAGGGTAAACCGGTTGATGTGGCGTATATGGATTTCAGTAAGGTGTTTGACAAGGTTCCCCATGGTAGGCTATGGCATGGGATTGAGGGTGATTTAGCGGTTTGGATCGGAAATTGGCCAGCTCAAAGAAGACAGAGGGTGGTGTTTGATGAGAAATGTTCATCTTGGAGTTCAGTTACTGGTGGGGTACCACAAGGATCAGTGTTGGGGCCACTGCTGTTTGTCATTTTTATAAACGACCTGGATGAGGGTGTAGAAGGGTGGGTTAGTAAATTTGCAGATGACACTAAGGTCAGTGGAGTTGCGGATAGTGCTCTATGCATGTGTGTCTGCCTGAAGATCTTTGCTGGTCTCCCTCTGACACTTCCAGGAGGCCAGGGATATCAGATGCGGTTTCCTGTCGTATATATATAAAAAAAAGAGTTCCTCGATAAAAACTAAATTGCATTCCAAGAGGAAAATCTCCTCCCCTCAGTGTTATCAACGCTTTCCCGACGATAACCAGCCTGTGGCCTATACTCAAAGTGAGCACCCCCAGCTCCTTCACCGTCCAGTGCAAGACTTCCATCATATTCCTCTGCTCCCAGGGTGCATTTTTCCCGTTGAATTCACTCACAGGATAAAGGCGCCACTGGCCAGACCACATTCATTGTCCCAATTCAAAAATGAACCACACTGCAATGGGGCGAGAGCCACACGTAGGCCAGGCCAGGTCAGGGACGGCAGATTTCCGATGAGGCATTAGTGAACCAGATGGGTCTTTTGACTGTTCGACTCTGAAGCCCCAGACGGTTTTGGTTTTTGCCACTGAATTCAAATTGCACTGTCTGCCCTGGTGGGATTCTAACGCGCACCCCGCCCCAGAATGTTACCTGGGTCTCCGGGTTCACAGTCCAGAGATTATACCACTAGGCCATTGCCTCCCCTTGCTGCATTACTGCATGTGGCTGCTTAGGGTGAGAGGGGAAAGATATAGAAGAGACCTACAGGGGCAACTTTTTCACACAGAGGGTGGTACGTGTACGGAATGAGCTGCCAGAGGAAGTGCTGGAGGCTGGTACAATTGTAACATTTAAGAGGCACCTGGAGGGGTATATGAATAGGAAGGGTTTGGAGGGATATGGGCCAAGTGCTGACAAATGGGGACTGGATTTGGTTCGGATATCCGGTCGGCATGGACGAGTTGGACTGTAGGGTCTGTTTCAGTGCTGTACGACATTTATACGTAACTATGTCACACCACATAACCACTTGAAATGGTCTTACTGCAAACATCAGAAAGAATATTTCACCCCATTTATCATCAACAACAGTTCAGCTCACCGTGGAGGGTCACTGTCTGCCCAGTTCTATGCTCCTTGTTCAACTGCCCCCACTGCAACTGGTTCCTCGAGAGCAGCGTTTTGTATTCTGAAAGTGGAGTCGGAGGTAGACGCAGGGCAGTGAGGAAGGCTTTAGGCCCACTGGCCTTCAGCAGTCAGGGCACTGAGTACCGAAGCTGGGAAGTTATGTTTGCAGTTGTACAGGGCTTTAGTGAGGCTGTACCGCATTCAATTCTGGTTTCCCTGCTATGGGAAGGATGTTGCGAAACTTGAAAGAGTGCAGACAAGATTTACGAGCCTGGATTGGAGGGTTTGAGGTATAGGGAGAGGCTGAGTAGAGTATTGTGTTCAGTTTTGCTCACCTTGATATAGGAAGGATGTTGTGAAACTGGAAAGAGTGCAGAAGAAATTTCCAAGGATGTTGCCTGGACTCGACGGTCTGAGTTACAGGGTGAGGTTGGACAAGCGAGGAGTTTTCTCTTTAGAGAGTAGGAGACTGAGGGGGGACCTTATAAAAATGTACAAGATCCTGAGAAGCATGGATAGGGTGAGTGCACTCAGTCTTTTACCACAGGGTTAGGGAATCAAGGACTAGAGGCCATCAGTTTAGAGGGGAAAGAATAAAAGGGAATCTGAGGAGCACCTTTTTTTTTTACACCAAGGGTGGTGCAAATATGGAATGAGCTGCCAGCAGAAGTGGTTGAGATGGGTACAATAACAACATTTAAAAAGTATTTGGACAAATACACAGATTGGGGAGTGTAGGGAAATAGGGATAGTATGGATCTATGCTTTGTTCAGCACAGACCAGGATGGGCTAAAGGGTATGTTTCCATGCTGTCTGACTCTACAACTGCATGATTCACCTCAATGCTGTTTCATGTAGATTTGCCCTATCCCTTTCTAGGAATTCATTCATAGCTATCCGGGTGTCAAGGGCTAGGGCAAACTGCAATTACACAGACAGGCAGCTCAGAGTCAACCACATTGCTGAGGGTCTGGAGTCGCACGCAGGCCAGACCAGGGAAAGTCGGCAGATTCCACCCACTCCTCTCTCCGCTACCCCCATACAAGCAGATAGCTCAGCTCACTTACTACTTTGAGCCAGAGATGTACAGACTCTTTGCTCCAACTCGCCCATGCCGACCAGATATCCCAAACTAATCTGGTCCCCATTGCCCAGCACTTGGCCCATATCCCGCGACACCCTTCCTATTCATAGACTGTCGGAGAAATTTGCCCAGTAGGTTAGAGATCACAAAACACAGCTCGAAGTGAAATTGACAAACAGTTCATTGCAAGCGATATCACCGGAGGAGAAAACAGACCAGCTGACACAGAACTGACAGTCTGCATAGAGAATTTGATTTCTCCTCCCAGAGCCGAGGATGAGACCTCAGCTGAGGACGATAGTATTGCTGCACAATGACACGGATTAAGAAACGGGAAACTACAATGTATCGGGAAATGGGAGTATTTTAGTTGCAAGGGTGCTAATTGGAAAACAGTTTTATCGGATGAATGTCCTGTTCCTTCACACAATGCAGCATCCTGACAGTATCATGGTTCCATTCATCTTCCCAGGAAGGTGTTAAAGTCTTTCCTGGAGTGGTGAGGAGCTTCCATTGTCCTGTGGTGCCTCTCTGTCTGTCCTGCTCTTTGTGTGGCTTTGGTATTGCGGGGTTGTGAAACTGCCCTGAGGGCTTTGAGATCTCTCGTCATGTCCACGGGAGCTTAAAAGCGTATCCCATTGCCTGCGTCCCGTCTGACCCAGTTCGTGAGCTGCTCGGGGAATTCTAGGTGTCCTGGTACAAATCGGCCTATTTGCTTGAGTGGGCCTATCGTGGGTTAGCAAATCTTTTCCCACATGTACCCATCCAGATGCCTTTTAAAGGCTGTCATTGTACCAGCCTCCACCACTTCTTCTGGCAGCTCATTCCATACACTCTGTGTGAAAAAGTTACCCCCGAGGTCCCTTTTAAAAATCTTTCCCCTCTCAGCTTAAACCTACGCCCTCTAGTTCTGCAGTCACCCAGCAGCGAAAGGTCTTTTCTCCCGGACGCAGATTTGCACATTGCCCGAACGCTTCTGAAGGTCTCAGTCTTTTGCCAGCACAGACTCCCAACAGTGTGGGGAGGAGGCTACTTGGCCGATCGGATCCACGCCGAGACTCCGAAGAGAGCCCGCACAGACTCAGCCTCTCCAACCCTAACCCTGCAACCCCACTTTTCCCATGGCTCACCCAATTCACCTGCACATCCTAGAGAACTATGGGTAATTGGGCATGGCCAATCTACCCGAAACTGCACGTCCCTGGGCACTATGTGGCAGTTTAGCTAATCTACCCTAACCTGCACATCCCTGGGCACTATGGGTAATTTGGCAGAGCCAATTCACCCTAACCTGCACATCCCTGGGAACAAATGGACAAAATAGCATGGGCATAATAGCATAGGGTGCTAAGCTGCACATCACTGTTGATAATCAGCAATTTAGCAATGTCCATCCACCCGAACAAGGATATCGCTGGGCACTATGGATAACTTAGCATGGCCAATCTACCCTCATGTGCACATCCCTGGGCACTATGGGACAAATAAGAATGGCCAACCCACCCCAAGCTGCTCACGCCTGAGCACTATGGGTAATTTAGTATGGCCAATCCAAAGTGACCTGCACATCCTTGGGCACTGTGGGCCAACTTAGCATGGCCAATCCATCCTAATCTGCACATCTCTGGGCACTATAGGTAACTAGCAAGGCCAACCCACCATAACCTGCACAATTCTGGGCACTATGGGACAATTTTGCATGGTCAATACACCATATCCTGCGCACCTTGGGCAATATGTGCGATTTAGCATGGCCAATCCAATCAAACCTGCACATCCTGGACATTATGGGCAATTTAGCATGGCCAAACCACCCTAACCTGCACATAGTTGGCACCATGGTTAATTGAGCACAGCCAATCCCTCTAACCCGCTCATCTCTGGGCACTGAGACAATTTAGCATGGCCAATCCACCCTAACCTGCACATTCCTGAGCACTATGGGACAATTTAGCATGGCCAATCTACTAGTCTGCACAACACTGGACACTCTGGGTAATTTAGCAAAGCCAATCCACCCTAACCTGCACATCCCTGAGCATACAAGTAATTTAGCATGGCCAATCCACCCAAACCCTATGCACTGTGGGACATTTTAGCACAGCCAAAAACACCCAAACCTGCACATCCCTGGGCACAAAGGGACAAATTAGCACGGCCAATCCACCCTAACCTGCACATCCCTGGGCACTATGAGTAATTTATCATGAGCAATCCATCCCAATTTGCACATCTGTGAGTACTAAGGGACAGGTTAGCACAGCCAATCCACCCTAACCTGCACGTCCCTGGGCACTATGGGTAATTTGGCACAGCCAATACACCTACAACTGCACGTTCCTGGGCACTATGGAACAAATTAGCATGGGCAATCCACGCTAACTTGCACAACCCTGGGGCACTATGGGCAATTTAGTATGGCCAATCTACATGAACTGCACATTCCTGGGCACTATGTGACAATTTAGTATGGCCAATCTACCCAAACCTGCATATCCCTGGACACTAAGGCCCAATTTAGCATGGCCAAATCCACCTTACCAGCATATACCTGGGTACTATAGCTCAACTAGGAAGGCAAATCCACCCTAACCTGCACATTCCTGGGCACTATGGCTAATTTAGCACGGCCAATTCACTCTAACCTGCACATCCCTGTGCATTAGGGAACAGTTTAGCATGGCCAATCAACCCTAACCTGCATATCACTGGGGCACTATGGGAAAATTTAGCATGGCCAATCCACCCCCACCTGCACATCCCAGGCACTATGGGTAATTCAGTACGTCCAATCCACCCACACCTGCACATCCCTTAACAGTATGGGACAATTTAGCACGGCTAATCCACCCTAATGTGCACATCCCTGCACAGTATGGATAATTTACCATGGTTAATCCACCCTAACCTGCACACAATGGGTAATTTGGCAGAGCCAATCTACCCTAACCTGCCCATCCCTGGGCACTGAGAGACAGTTTCGCACGGCCAAGACACCCTGACCTGCCCATCCCTGGGCACTGAGAGACAGTTTCGCACGGCCAAGACACCCTGACCTGCACATCCCTGGGGCCAAAGGGACACATTAGCATGGAGCATCCACTCTAAGCTGCACATCACTGCTGATAATCGGCAATTTAGCAACACCCATCCACCCTAACAGGGAGATCGCTGGGCACGATGGATAATTTAGCATGGCCAATGCCCCCTCACCTACACATCCCGAGAAACTATCGTATTTTAGCACGGATAATTCACCCTAAAAGAGACATCCCTGAGCACAAAGGGACAATTTCGCATGGCCAATCCCCACTAACCTGCACTGCCTTGGGCACTGTGAGTCAAATTAGAATGGCCAATCCACCCCAAGCTGCTCACCCCTGAGCACTATGGGTAATCTAGTATGGCCACTCCATCCTAATCTGCACATCTCTGGGCACTATAGGTAACTAGCAAGGCTGATCTACTGTAACCTGCACATTTCTGGGCACGATGGGACAATTCTGCATGGCCAATACACCATGTCCTGCGCAACTTGGGCAGTATTGGTGACTTAGCATGGCCAATCCAACTAAACCTGCACATCCCTGGGCACTACAGGTAATTTAGCATGGCCAATCCACCCTAACCTGCACATTCCTGGGCATTGTGGGACAATTTAGCACAGCAAATCCACTCCAAGCTACACCATCCAGAACATTATAGGTAATTTAGAATGGCCAATCAACCCAACCTGATCATCCCTGGGCACTATGGGTAATTTAGAATGGCCAATCCACTCTACCTTGCACATCATTGGACACTATGGGACAAATTAGCATGGCCAATCCACCCTAATCTGTACATCCCTGGGCACTATGGTTAAATCAGCACGGCCAATCCATCCTAACCTTCATATCTCAGGGCATGATGGGACAATTTAACACAGCAAATCCACCTTAGTACCCAGCGCTGTGCAGGTTAAGGGTAATTTAGCATGGCCAATCTACCCTAACCTGCACATCCCTGGGCACTATGGGTAATTTAACATGAGCAATCCATCCTAGCCTGCATATCCGTGGGTACTAAGGGACAAATTAGCACAGCCAATCCACCCTACCCTGCGCATCCCTAGGTACTGTGGGCCATTTTAGCATGGCCGAAATTGCCAAACCTGCACATCCCTGGGCGCAAAAAGGACAAATTAGCATGGACAATCTACCCTAACATGTACATCCCTGGGCACTGTGGGTAATTTAGCAAGGCCAATCCACCCTAACCTGCATAGCCCTGGGCACAATGGGCAATTTCGCACGGTGAAACCACCCTAACCGGGTCATTGCTGGGCACTATGGGTCACTTAGAATGGTCAATCCTCCCTCATCTGCACATCCCTGGGCACTCTGGCTAAATTACCATGACCAATCCACCCTAACCTGCACATCCCTGGGCACTATAGCTAATTTAACACAGCCGATACACCCACAGTTGCATGTTTCAGGGCACTGTGGGACAAATTAACATGGGTAAACCATGCTAACCTCCACATCCCTGGGCAATATGGGCAATTTAGTATGACCAATCCACACTAACCTGCACGCTATCAGTAATGTAGCATGGCCAATCAACTTAACCTGCACATCCCTCGGCACTATGGGTAATTTAGCAAGGTCAATTCAACGTAACTTGCACATCCCTGTGCACTATGGGAAAATTTAGCACAGCCAATCCACCCTAACCTGCACATCCCCACACACTATAGGTACATTAGCATGGCCAAACTGTCCTAACCTGCACATGCCTGGGTACGATCGGTCAATTAGCATGGCCAATCCACCCCAACCTACACAACCCAGAACATTATGGCTAATTTAGCATGGCTAATCCATCCAAATGTGCACATCCCTGCGCACTATGGGACAATTTAGCATGGCTAACCTTCCCTAACCTGCACATCTCTGGGCACTATGTCTAATTTAGCATGGCCAACCCTCCCTAACCTGCACATCCCTGGGCACTATGGGTAATTTAGCGTGGCCAATTCACCCTAACCTGCACATCCCTGGGCACTATGGATAATTTCGCATTGCCAATCCACCCTAACCTGCACATCCCTGGGCACTATGGGTAATTTCGCATGGTCAATCAACTTTAACATGCACATCCCTGGACACCATGCGTAATAATTTAGCATGGCTAATCCACTGCACCTCACACAACCCTGGGCCTATGTTACAATTTAGCATGGTCTAGATTAGAGTGGTGCTGGAAAAGCACAGCAGGTCAGGCAGCATCCGAGGAGCAGGAAAATCGACGTTCGGGCAAAAGGCCTTCCTCAGTCCTGATGAAGGGCTTTTGCCCGAAATGTCGATTTTCCTACTGTGGATCCTGCCTGAACTGCCGTGCTTTTCCAGCACCGCTCTGATTTCCAGCATCTGCAGTCCTCACTTTTGCCTACAATTTAGCATGGCCAATCCACCACAATCAGCACAGCCTGCGCACTACGGGTAAGTTAGCATGACTATTCTAACCTAACCTGAACATCCCTGGGTATGATGGGTAATTTAGCATAGCCAATCAACCCAACTTGAACATCCCTGGACAATTTAGCATGGCTAATCCATCCTAACCTGCATATCTATGGGGAGTATGGGACAGGGAGCATTGGCCAATGCTCCCTAAGATGCACATCCCTGAGCCACTGTGGACAAATAAGCACAGGCAAACCACGCTAATCTGCAAAAAACCTGGACACTATGGGTAATTTAGCATGGCCAATTCACCCTAACCTACACATCCCTGGGCACTATGGGTAATTTAGCATGGCCAATTCACCCTAACCTACATATCCCTGGGCACTATGGGTAATTTGGCACAGCTAATCCACTCCAAACCTGCACATTCCTGGGTACTACGGAACAATTTAGCACGGCCAACCTACACTAACCTGGGCATCCCTGGACACTATGGGTAATTTAGCATGGCCAATCCACCCTAACCTGCACATCCCTGGACAAAATGGATAATTTAGCAGGGCTAATCCACCTGAACCTGCACATCCCTGGGTACTGCGTGTAATTTAGCATGACCAATCCACCCTAACCTGCACATTCCTAGGCACTGTGGGAAAATGCAGCATGGCCAATCCACCCTAACCTGCACATTCCTGGGCACTGTGGGAAAATTTAATATGGCCAATCCACCCTAATCTGCACATCCCTGGGGATGAAGGAACAATTTAACATGGCCAATCTACCTGAACACGTACACCCCAGGGGCAGTATGGGTCAAATTACCATGGGATATCCACCCTAATCTGCTCATCCCTGGACACTACGGGCAATTTAATATGCTAACCTGCACATATTTGTGCACTATGGGTAATTTAGCGTGGCCAATCCACCATAACCTGCCCATCCTGTGAACAATGCATAATTTAGCATGGCCAATCCATCCTAACCTGCACATCCCTGGGCACTATGGGTAATTTAGCATGGCCAATCCACCCTAACCTGCACATCCCTGAGCACTAGGAGTAATTTAGCATGGCCAATTCACCCTAACAGCACATACCTGGGCCCCTTGGGTAATTTAGCATGGCCAATCCACCATACCTTGCACATCCCTGGGAACTGTGGGAAAACTTTGCTTGGCCAACCCTCCCTAACCTTCACATTTCTGAGCACTATGTCTAACTTAGCATGGGCAATCCACTAGATCTTGCAAATCCCTGGGCAGTATGGGTAATACAGCGTGGCCAATCTACCCTGACCTACACATCCCTGAGGCCTATGGGTAATTTAGCATGGCCAGTCAATCCTAACTTGCAAATCCCTGGACACAATGGGTTATTTAGCACGGCTAATCCACGCTAAATCGACACATTGCTGGGCACTATTCAACAATTTAGCATGGTCAAACCACCCTAATGTGCACATCCCTGTACACTATGGGCAATTTAGCACGACCAATCCATCGTAACCTGCACGTCACTGGGCACAAGGGTACGTTAGCATTGCCAATTCACCCTAAGCTGCACATCCCTGTGCACAATGGGTAATTTAGGTTGGCCAATTCACCCTAACCTGCACATCCCTGGGCACAATGGGTAATTTAGCATTGCCAATCCACCCTAACCTGCACATCCCTGTGCACTATGGGTAATTTAGCACAGCCAATCCACCCTAACCTGCACATCCCTGTGCACTATGGGTAATTTAGCACAGCCAATCCACCCTAACCTGCACATCCCTGGGAATTGTGGGAAAACTTAACATGGCCAATCCTCCCTAATCTCCACATATCTGAGTACTAGGTCTAATTTAGCATGGACAATCCATCCTAACTTGCACATCCCTGGACACTATGGGTAATTTAGCATGGTCAATCTACCCTACCCTGCACATCCCTGAGAACTATGGGCAATTGATCATTGCCAATCCACCCGAACCTGCACATGCCTGGGCACTACGGCTAATTTAGCAGGGCTAATCCATCTTAATCTGCACATCCCTGGACAATATAGAAAAATTTAGCATGGTCAATCCACCCTACCCTGCACAATTTAGCACGGCCAATCCACCCGAACCTGCACATCCCTGGGCACTGTGGGTACCTGAGCATTGCCAATCCACCCTAACCTGCACTTCCCTGGGTACTATTCCTTATTTAGCCTGGCCAATCCACCATACCTTGCACCTCCCTGGACACAACAGGACAAATTAGTATGGCCAATCCACCCTAACCTGCACATCCATGGCCACTATGGAACAGTTTTGCATGGGGCATCCACCCTGACATGGACACTTTGGGACAATTTAGCGTGACCAATCCACACTAACCTGCACATACCTGCGCACTATGGCTAATTTTGCGTGGCCAATCCACCTGAACCTGCGCATCAATGGGCACTATGTGTAACTTAGCATGCCAATCTCCCCTACCCAGCACATCCCTGGGCACCGTGGGTAATTAAGCATTGCCAATCCACCCTAAACTGGACTCCCTGCGTGCTATGGGACAATTTAGTACGGCCAACCCACCTGACACTGCGTATCCCTGGGAACTATGTGACCATTTAGTGGGGCCAACCCATCCTAATCTGCATGTACCTGGACACGATGGCCATGCTAAATTAGCTAATCTACCCAAGGCTGCACATCCCGAGACAATATGGGTAATTTAGCACAGCTAATCCACCCTAAACTGTGCATCCCTGCGCATGGGTGACATTTTAGCATGGCCAAGTCACCCAAACCTGCAGATCCCTGGTCACAAAGGGACAAATTAGCATTGGCAATCCACTCTTACAAGCACATCCCTGTGGGCAACGGGCAATTTGGAAAGGCCAATCCAGCTTAAACGAGTTATCCCTGGGCACCATGGGTAATTTAGCACGGCCAATCCACCCTAACCTGCACATCCCTGGAAACTATGGGAATTTAGATGGTGGCTAGTTTAGCAGGGTTAATCCACCCTAATCTACACATAACTGGGCACTATGGGAAAATTTGGCATGGCCAATCCACTCCAATTTCCACATCCCTGGGTACTATGGAACAATTTAGCATGGCCGATCCCCGCCTAACCTGGGCACAATGGGTATTTTAGCACGGCTAATCCACTCCAAACCTGCACATCCTTGGGCATGATGTGACAAATTAGCACGGCGAATCCACCCAAACCTTTGCATTCCTGTGCACGATGGGATAATTTAGCACAGCCTATCCACCCCAACTTGCACGTATCTGGCCATTATGGGTCAAATTAACATGGGACATCCATCCTAACCAGTGCATCCTTGGACACGACGGGCAATTTAGCACGGCCAATCCAGCCTACCCTGCACATCTTTGGACACTATGCGTAATTTAGCATGGCCAGTCCACGCTAACCTGCACATTCCTGGGCACTATGGGTAATTCAGCACGGCCACCCTACGATAGCCTGCACATCCCTGGGAACTGTGGGTTATTTAGCCCGGCCAATCCACCCTAACCTGCACATCCCTGGACCGTATGCCTAATTTAGCATGGCTAATTCACCCTAACCTGCACAGCCCTACATACTGTGGGACGATTTAACATAGCCAATCTATCCAAACCAGCACATAATTCGACAATTTAGCGTGGCCAATCCACCCTAACCTGCACATCCCTGGGCATAGACCGCTATTTCCCTTCCCACATGGTTAAAGATGCCCTCCAACACATCTCGTCCACATCCCGCACCTCCACCCTCAGACCCCACCCCTCCAACCATAACAAGGATAGAACGCCCCTGGTGCTCACCTTCCACCCTACCAACCTTCGCATAAACCAAATCATCCACCGACATTTCCGCCACCTCCAAAAAGACCCCACCACCAGGGATATATTTCCCTCCCCACCCCTTTCCGCCTTCCGCAAAGACCGTTCCCTCCGTGACTACCTGGTCAGGTCCACGCCCCCCTACAACCCACCCTCCAATCCTGGCACTTCCCCCTGCCACAGGAACTGTAAAACCTGTGCCCACACCTCCTCCCTCACCTCTATCCAAGGCCCTAAAGGAGCCTTCCACATCCATCAAAGTTTCACCTGCACATCCACCGATATCATTTATTGTATCCGTTGCTCCCGATGTGGTCTCCTCTACATTGGGGAGACTGGGCGCCTCCTCGCAGAGCGCTTTAGGGAACATCTCCGAGACACCCGCACCAATCAACCCCACCGCCCTGTGACCCAACATTTCAACTCCCCCTCCCACTCTGCCGAGGACATGGAGGTCCTGGGCCTCCTTCACCGCCGCTCCCTCACCACCAGACGCCTGGAGGAAGAACGCCTCATCTTCCACCTCGGAACACTTCAACCCCAGGGCATCAATGTGGACTTCAACAGCTTCCTCATTTCCCCTTCCCCCACCTCATCCTAGTTTCAAACTTCCAGCTCAGTTACTGTCTCCTTGACTTGTCCTCTGACTTGTCCTACCTGCCTATCTTCTTTTCCACCTATCCACTCCACCCTCTCCTCCTTGACCTATCACCTCCATCCCCTCCCCCACTCACCATTGTACTCTATGCTACTTTCTCCCCACCCCCACCCTCCTCTAGCTTATCTCTCCACCCTTCAGGCACTCTGCCTCTATTCCTGATGAAGGGCTTTTGCCCGAAACGTCGATTTTCCTGCTCCTTGGATGCTGCCGGAACTGCCGTGCTTTTCCAGCACCACTGTAATCCAGAATCTGGTTTCCAGCATCTGCGGTCATTGTTTTTACCTTGGCCAATTCACCCTAACCGGCACATCCCTGGGCATTATGGGAAAATCGGGCATGGCCTAACCTGCACAACCCTGAGCTGTGTGCCTAATTGAGCATGGCCTATCCACCCCAACTTCCACATCCCTGGGCACTATGGGTAATTCTGCAAGGCCAATCCACCGTAACCTGCACATCCCTGGGCACTAGGTGAAATTTCGCATGGCAAATGCACCCAAAGCTGCACAACCCTGAACACAACAGGACAATCTGGCAAGGCCAATCCACCCTAACCTGCACATCCCTGGGCACTATGGTGTAATTTAGCACAGCCAATCCACCCTAACCTGAACATCCCAAGGCACTATGGCTAAATTGGCATGGCAAATTCACCCGAACCTGCACATCCCGAGCACTATGGGACTGTGGCTAACTTAGCACAGCCAATTCCCCGCGAATCTCCACAACCCTGGGCACTACGGCACAATTTAGAACAGCCAATCCACACTAACCTGCACATCGCTGGGCATTATGGGCAATTTAGTATGGCCAATCAACGCTAACCTGCACACAATGGGAATATTCAATGGCCAATACATTGTAACCTGCGCATCCGGGGAATTATGGGAATTCGTAGGCGGCACGGTGGCACAGTGGTTAGCACTGCTGCCTCACAGTACCAGAGACCCGGGTTCAATTCCCGCCTCAGGTGACTCTCTGTGTGGAGTTTGCACGTTCTCCCTGTGTCTGCGTGGGTTTCCTCCGGGTGCTCCGGTTTCCTCCCACACTCCAAAGATGTGCAGGTCAGGGTGAATTGGCCATGCTAAATTGCCCGTAGTGTTAGGTAAGGGGTAGATGTAGGGGTACGGGTGAGTTGCGCTTCGGCGGGGCGGTGTGGACTCGTTGGGCCGAAGGGCCTGTTTCCACACTGTAAGTAATCTAATCTAATCTAAAAAAAATTTAGCATGGCCAATCCACCCTAACCTGCACATCGCTGGATGGTATGGCTAATATTGCAGGGCTATTCCAACCTAACCTGCACATTCCTGGGCATGGTGGCTAATTCAGCACAGCCAATTTCCCACCTACCCACCACATCCCTAGGCACTATGGGTCAAATAAGCACAGCCAATCCAACCTAACTTGCACAGCTCTGGGCACTACGGAACAAGTTAGCATGGCCAATCCACCCTTACCAGCACATCACTGGACACAATGGGTAATTAAGCATGGCCAATTCACCCGTAACTGGACTCCCTGGGCACTATGCAACAATTTAGCATAGCCAATTAACTGCACCCTGCACAATCCTGGGCACTACGGGACAATTCAGCATGGCCAATCCACCTGAACCTGCACATCACTGGGGACCATGGGCAATTTAGCATGGCCTATCCACCCTATGTACAATGGCTAATTTAGTACAGCCAATCCACCCTAACCTGCACATCTCTGGGCACTATGGGTAATTTAGCACGGTCAATACACCCTAAACTGTGCATCCTTGGCACTCTGGGACAAATTAGCATGGACGATCTGTAACACTCTACCGTAACTGGCCCATTCTGGGCACTATGGGTAATTTAGCATGGCCAATCCACCATAACCTGCACATCATAAGGCACTGTGGCTAATTTAACATGGCCAACTCCCCCCTAATCTCCACAACCCTGGGTACTACGAAACAATTCAGCATGGCCAATCCACCCTAACATGCACATGCCTAGGCTCTCTGCGACAAATTAGCCTGGGCAATCCACCCTAACCTGAACATCTCAGGGCACTATGGGCCATTTAGAATGGCCAACCCACACTAACATGCACATACCTGGGCACAATGTGACAAATTAGCAAGGCCAATCCACCCTAACCTGCACATCTCTGGGCACTATGCAATAATTTAGCATGGCAAATCTTCCTTAACCTGCACATTCCTGGGCATTGTGGCTGATTCAGCACAGCCAATTCCCCACCTACCCACCACATCCCTAGGCACTATGGGTCAAATAAGCACAGCCAATCCAACCTAACTTGTACAGCTCTGGGCACTACGGAACAAGTTAGCATGGCCAATCCACGCTAACCTGCACAGACCAGTGTACTATGGGAAAATTTAGCACGGTCAATCCATCCTAACGTGCACATCCTTGGGCACTGTGGCTAATTTAGCATGGCCAATTCCCCCTAACCCCCACATCCCGAGACACTGTGGGACAACTTAGCATGGCCAAATGCACCTGAAGCTGCACACTGCTCAGCATTCTGGGACAAATTACCATGGGCGATACATCTGAACCTGCACATCCCTGGGCACTATGGGTAATTTAGCGTGGACAATACACCGTTAACTGCGCATTCTGGGCACTACAAGTAATTTAGCAAGGCCAATGCACCCTAACCAGCACATCCCTGGACACTATGGGCAATTTAACATGGCCTGCACACCCAAAACTGCGCATCCTGAGCACTGCAGGTAATTTAGCAAGGCCAATCCACCCAAACCTCCACACCCGTGGGTACTCCAGGACAAATTAGCATGGGCAATCCACCCGCACTGGCACATCCCTGGGCACCATGGGTAATGTAGCACAGACAATCCACACAAACCTGCAAATCTCTGGACACTATGGTTCAATTTAGCATGGTCAATCCACCCTAACCCGCACATACCAGTGCACTATGGGTAATTTTACATGGCCAATCCACCCTAACCAGCACATCCATTGGCACTATGGGTAATTTAGCATGGCCAATCCACCCTAACTGGCACATCCTGGATACAATGGGTAATTTAGCATGGCCAATCCACCATAACCTGCACTACCCTGGGCACTATGGGTAATTTAGCATGGCCAATCCACCATAACCTGCACAACCCTGGGCACTATGGGTAATTTAGCGTGGCCAATCCACCATAACCTGCACAACCCTGGGCACTATGGCGAATTTAGCATTGTCAATCTACCCTAAACTGCACATCCCTGGGCACTATGGGTAATTTAGCATGGCCAATCCACCCTAATCTGCACATCCCTGCATGTTATGGGTATTTTAAAATGGCCAATCCTTCCTAACCTACACAACCCTGAACACAATGGGTAATTTATCACGGCTAATCCACCCAGCCTGGACATCCCTGGGCACTATGGGACAATTTACCATAGCCAATCCACCCCAACCTGCATAACGTTTGGAGTGAACTGGAGACCCGGAGGAAACCAACACAGGCCCGAGGAGAATGTGCAAACTCCACACAGACAGTCGCCCCAGCGGCTGGAATCGTACCTGGGTCCCTGGCGCTAAGCACTGAGCCGCCATGCCATCCCCGTGACTCCTGTCAGTGAGCAACAGATTTCTCTTTCGCCCCTTCTCCCTCCGAACACACTGAACGTGTCAACTCAAAAGATGGAGCACCTCATTAAAATCCAAACATTTCACAGGATGTAATTGGAGGTGTAGTGGACAGCAAAGAGGGTTCCCTCAGATTACAACAGGATCTGGACCAGATGGGCCAATGGGCTGAGAAGTGGCAGATGGAGTTTAATTCAGATAAATGCGAGGTGCTGCATTTTGGGAAAGCAAATCTTAGCAGGACTTATACGCTTAATGGTAAGGTCCTAGGGAGTGTTGCTGAACAAAGAGACCTTGGAGTGCAGGTTCATAGCTCCTTGAAAGTGGAGTCACAGGTTGATAGGATAGTGAAGATGGCATTTGGTATACTTTCCTTTACTGGTCAGAGTATTGAGTACAGGAGTTAGGAGGTCATGTTGTGGCTGTACAGGACATTGGTTAGGCCACTGTTGGAATACTGTGTGCAATTCTGGTCTCCTTCCTATTGGAAAGATGTTGTGAAACGTGAAAGGGTTCAGAAAAGATTTACAAGGATGTTGCCAGGGTTGGAGGGTTTGAGCTACAGGCTGGGGCTGTTTTCCCTGGAGCGTCGGAGGCTGAGGGGTGACCTTATAGAGGTTTACAAAATTGAGGTGCATGGATAGGGTAAATAGACAAAGTCTTTTCCCTACGGTCGCTATCAGTCCAACCAGTTTTCACAGAATGATGGGGAATCTCATGGGAACTGATAAAATTCCAGGACGGATGGGTTCAGAGTATGGAGACATTGGGACCAGTTCTGGGGGTGGTTGGGACTATTACAAATCAGTCGAGCTACACCCGAGCCAGACTGGAACCAATGTCCTTGGGGGTGCTTTTGCTAACGCTGCTGGGGAGGGTTTAAACTAATGTGGCGGGGGATGGGAAGCAAATGAAGAGATTCGTGGTCAGGAAGGAGGTAGTAACTAAAGCCTGTAAGGAGCTAGATAATAAAGTCAGCGTGACAAAAGGGGAAGAGTAACAGGGAACAGATGATGAACGCAAAGGGACAGGATATCTGAGGCGCATTTGTTTTAATACAATAAGTGTAGTCGGTAAGGCAGATGAACTTAGGGCTTGGAGTAGTACCTGGGACTATGATGTTATTGCTAATACTGAGACTTGGTTGAGGGAAGACCAAGATTGGCAACGAAATATCCCAGGATATCGATGCTTCAGGTGGGATAGAGAGGGAGATAAAAGAGGTGGAGGAGTTGCATTAATGGTCAGAGAGGCTATCACAGCTGCGTTGAAGGAGGGCACTATGAAGGACTCCAGCAGTGAGGCAATATGGGCAGAGCTCAGAAATAGGAAGGGTGCAGTAACAATGTCGGGGCTGTACTACAGGCCTCCCAACAGTGAGCGTGAGATAGAGGTACAAATATGTAAACAGATCATGTAAAGATGTAGGAGATGTGGTGGTGATAGGAGATTTTAATCTTCCCAACATTGACTGGGATTCACTGACTGTTAGAGGAGCAGAATTTGTAAGGAAAATCCAGGAGGGCTTTCTAGAGCAGTATGTAAATAGTTCAACTCGGGAAGGGGCCATATTGGACCTGGTGTTGGGAATGAACCCAGCCAGGTGGTTGAAGTTTCAGTCGGGGATTACGGTGGGGATAGGGATCACAATTCCGTCAGGTTTAGAATACTCATGGACAAAGACGAGAGTGGTCCGAAAGGAAGAGTGCTACATTGGGGGAAGGCCAACTAAACCCAAATTCAGCAGGAGCTGGGGAAGTGTGGATTGGGAGCAGCTTTTTGAAAGGAAATCCATATTCGATATGTGGGAGGTTGATTCGAGTTCAGGAGAGAGATGTCTCTGTGAAAATGAGGGATAGAATTCGCAAGATTAGGAAACCATGGATGACAGGTGAAATTGTGAGACTTGCTGAGCGGAAAAAGGAATTAGACATAAGGTCTAGGCGACTGAAGACAGAGAAAGCTTTGGAAGAATATCGGGAACATAGGATCAATCTGAAATGAGGAATTAAGACGGTTAAAAGGGGCCATGAGATATCCTTAGCGAGCAAGGTTAAGGACAACCCCAAAGCCTTTTATTCATATATAAGGAGCAAGAGGGTAACTAGAGAAAGGGTGGACCCACTCAAGGATAAAGGAGGAAAGATGTGCGTGGATTCAGAGAAAATGAGTAAGATTCTTAATGAGTACTTTGTGTCAGTATTCACCGAGGAGGGGGACATGGTGGATGTTGAGGTTAGGGATCGATCTTTGAATACTCTAGGGCAAGTCGGCATAAGGAGGACGAAGTGATGTGTATTCTAAAAAGGCACTAAAGTGGACAAAGTCCTCAGGACCTGATGGGATCTATCCCAGGTTACTGAGGGAAGCAAGAGAGGAAATAGCTTGGGCCTTAACAGATATCTTTGCAGCTTCCTTGAACACAGGTGAGGTCCCGGAGGACTGGAGAATTGCTAATGTTTTCCCCTTGTTTCAGAAGGGTTGCAGGGATAATCCAGGTAATTACAGACCTGTGAGCTGCATGTCAGTGGGAGGGAAGCTGCTGGAGAAGATACTGAGGGATAAGATCTATTTACATTTGGAAGAAAATGAGCTTATGAGTGATAGGCAGCATGGTTTTGTTCAGGCAAGGTCATGTCTTAGCAACTGAATAGAATTCTACGAGGAAGTGACAACATTGATTGATGAGGGAAGGGCTGCAGATTTGATAGACATGGACTTTACTTCGGCATTTGACAAGGTTCCCCAAGGTAGGCTGATGGAAAAGGTGAAATCGCATGGGCTCCAGGGTGTTCTAGCTGGATGGATAGAGAACTGGTTGGGAAACAGGAGACAGAGAGTAGTATTGGAAGGGAGTTTCTCAAAGCTGAGACTGTGACCAGTGGTGTTCCACAGGGCTCCGTGCTGGGAGCACTGTTGCTCGTGATATACGTAAATGATTTGGAGGAAGTTGTAGGTTGCCTCATTAGCAAGTTTGCAGTTGACACTAAGGTTGGTGGAGTAGCAGATAGTGAAGGGGACTGTCAGAGAATACAGCAGAACATAGATAGACTGGAGAGTTGGGCAGAGAAATGGCAGATGGAGTTGAATCCGGACAAATGTGAGGGGATGCATTTTGGAAGATCGAACTATACAGTCAATGGAAAAGTCCTGGGGAAAACTGATGTACAGAGAGATCTGTGTGTTCAGGCCCATTGCTCCCTGAAGGTGACAACGCAGGTCAGTAGAGTGGTCAAGAAGGCATATGGCATGCTTTCCTTCATCGAACAGAGTATTGAGGACAAGAGTTGGCAGGTCACGTTACAGTTATATAAGACTTTGGTTCGGCCACATTTGGAATACCACGTACAGTTCTGGTTGCCACATTCCCAAATGGATGTAGATGCTTTGGAGAGGGTGCAGAGGAGGTTCACCAGGATGTTACCTGGTATGGAGGGTGCGAGCTATGAAGAGAGTCTGAACAGATCAGGATTATTTTCATTGGAAAGACGGAGGTTGAGGGGGGACCTGATTGAGGCCAACAAAATCATGAGAGGTACAGACAGGGTGGATAGCAAGAAACTTTCTCCCAGAGTGAGGGACTCAATTACTAGGAGTCACGAGTTCAAAGTGAGAGGGGAAAGGTTTAAGGGAGATATGTATGGAAAGTTCTTTACGCAGAGGGTGCTGGGTACCTGGAATGCGTTGCCAGCAGAGGTGGTAGAGGCAGGAACGATAGCGTCATTTAAGATGTATCTAGACAGATACATGAAAGGGCAGGGAGCAGAGGGATACAGATCCTTAGAAAATGGGCAACAGGTTTAGATAGAGGATCTGGATCGGTATAGCCTTGGAGGGCCGAAGGGCCTGTTTCTGTGCTGGAATATTCTTTGTTCTATCGGGAAAAGACATCTGCCACTCACCTCATCAGTAGCCCTCCTGATTTTACAAAGTGTTACAAAGTGCGATGGACACTCAATGGAAGAGAGGCTCTTGTATTTGACTTTGATCGATCTGTGGCCATTGGGAAGATGTTCCCATTGGTAGGAGAGACTAGGAGCCGAGGGCACAGCCTTCGACCTTTTAGACCGGAGGTAAGGAGAAACGTCTTCAGCCAGAGAGTGGGGAATCTATGGAATTCACTGCCACAGAAGGCTGGGGAGGCCTGGTCATTGAGGATATTTAAGACTGAGATAGATCGGGCAAACATTATTTACCATCCAGCGTGAAACGAGTGCACTTCCTCAGCTCCTGCAGATCGTTGGCACGGGGAGTGTGCAGTCCCAGGCTCAAACAGCACCGGTCCCACGGGAAGCAAAGGGAGCGAGAGCGGCCAGTCCAGCAGAAAGGAAGCCTCGCTCCCTTCCCGCTTCACCCCCACCCCCCATCTTCGAGCGGGCACGGTCCCCCCAGTCCTGGGTGGGGTTCGCTGCAGACTTCAACTCCGTGCGATCACATTGTGAACGTGCCGGTGCGTCCGCAGGGTAGGCGACCGAGTGAAGGCCTTCCCGCACTCGGGGCAGGAGGGAACGGCCTCCCCCCGGTGTGACCGCGCCGGTAGATCTCCAGCTCAGAGGGGACCCCTTCCCGCATTCCCCACCCTTCCTCGGTTTCCCCACGGCGCGGGCTGCCTCGGGTCCCTCCAGGTTCGACGCTCCCTCTGGACACCCACGGGGGACACAGTCCCACTCTGCTGTGGGTGGCCTGCTGGCTAACTCCCCGCTCCGGTAAAACTCCCCCTACCCTCGAACAGCGGCATCTCAGTGCTTTACCAGTCAGGGCGACAGGTCAGATCTTTGGAAGCAGACGGGCCAATCCTCCTCCTCGATTCAAAGATCGATAAAACTTCAGTCCCGATGAGTCAATGGCTGAGACACTTAGTTCAAGATGTGCATGTCAATCCTCTTCTGAAGCCCTGTAAGTTAGAAAGTCATCGCTGTCAGTATCACGGAGAATCTCAGAGTTTAACAGATCGATTTCACGGAATATTCATTCCACTCCCATCACCCAAAAACTGTGAATCTTCTTCCCACGCACTCTCCCTACTGCTGTACCTAACACGCTCCCTCCAAACTTTTCTGATTTCTGACATTTGGCAGATCTAGCTCCAAGAAAAAAAAAGTTAAGAATTAGAATCCCTAGAGAGGGGAAACAGGCCCTTCGGCCCAACAAGTCCATACCGACCCTGTGAAGAGTATCCCAGCCAGACCCATTCCCCCACATTTGCCCCTGACACATGCACTTAACCTACACATCCCTGAACACTCTGGACAATTTTGCATGGCCAACCCACTTTAACCTGCACAAGTTTGGACTGTGGGAGGAGACCGGAGCACTCAGGGGAAACCCACACGGACAGTCGACCGAGGCTGGAATCGAACCCGGGTCCCTGGCACTGTGAGGCATCAGTGCTACCTACTGAGCCACTATGCCACCCTCATGCAGTTTGCTAACCTAATTATCTGCCCCTCTCTCTCTCTCTCTTTGCATATTGACAGACCAGGACATGGGGGAAGGGGAAAGAGAATCAATGAAATTTGCTTTGGTAACAAGACCGAGAACGTGCTCTCTCTGAGGATGACCGGAGTGGAGTCGATCAATACCCAAATGAGACTGGAGGGACCCTATAGAGGAATAAACTTACAGGACTCTGTGGATATAGAGGGGAATGAGTCGGCATTGACCCCAGTGTTCTCCTGTCCTGTAACGGGTATGACTGGAAATACATAACATGTTGTGGTTCTGTTTGCCGAGCTGGGAATTTGTGTTGCAGACGTTTCGTCCCCTGTCTAGGTGACACCCTCAGTGCTTGGGAGCCTCCTGTGAAGCGCTTCTGTGATCTTTCCTCCGGCATTTGTAGTGGTTTGAATCTGCCGCTTCCAGTTGTCAGTTCCATCTGTCCGCTGCAGTGGTCGGTATATTGGGTCCAGGTCGATGTGCTTATTGATTGAATCTGTGGATGAGTGCCATGCCTCTAGGAATTCCCTGGCTGTTCTCTGTTTGGCTTGCCCTATAATAGTAGTGTTGTCCCAGTCGAACTCATGTTGCTTGTCATCTGTGTGTGTGGCTACTAAGGATAGCTGGTCGTGTCGTTTCGTGGCTAGTTGGTGTTCATGGATACGGATCGTTAGCTGTTTTCCTGTTTGTCCACTGCAGCGGACAGCTGGAACTGACAACCGGAAGCGGCAGATTCAAACCACTACAAATGCCGGAGGAAAGATCACAGAAGCGCTTCACAGGAGGCTCCCAAGCACTGAGGGTGTCATCTGCAACACAAATTCCCAGCTTGGCGAACAGAACCACAACAACGAGCACCCGAGCTCCAAATCTTCTCACAAACTTTGAATACATAACATGGCTACAACACTCTATGATAGAAGTAGAAATAATTATAAATCAAATTTATACAGCCGTAAATAAATACATATTGCATAGTAACACTAGATATATCCCCGTCCAATATGACTTTTACTGTTCAGTTAAACGAAACTTGAAAGGTTCAGAAAAGGTTTACGAAGATGTTGCCAGGGTTGGAGCTATAGGGAGTGGCGAAGTAAGCTGGGGCTATTTTCCCTGGAGCATTGGAGGTTGAGGGGTGACCTTATTGAGGTTTATAAAATCATGAGGGGCATGAATAGGGTGAATAGACAAGGTCTTTTCCCCTGGGGTCAGGGAGTCCAGAACTAGAGGTGAGAGGGGGAAAAGACATAAAAAAGGACCTAAGGGGCAACTTTGTCAGTCAGAGGGTGATGCGTGTATGGAATGAGCTGCCAGAGGAAGTGGTGGGTGCTGGTATAATGACAACATTTAAAAGGTATCCGGATGGGAGTATGAATGGGAAGGGTTTAGAGGGACGTGCTGGCACATCGGACTAGATCAATTTTGGTAATGTGTTCAGCATGCACCAGTTGAACATAGGGTCTCTTTGTGTGCTATACATCTGTATGACTCAATGCTATCCAGGGGAGTCAACGGTGTTAGAACAACAACACTGGACCAGCAATTCAGAGGCCCCAGGCAAATGATCTGGGCTCATGGGTTCAAATACCAGTAAAATAAACATTGGGGAATTTAAAGTTAATTTTTTTAAAAATTCTGAATTGAAAACTAGTCTCAGCCATTGAGAGAATGAAACTTTTCTGAAAACCCATTTGATTCAATAACACTCTTCAGGGAAGGAAATCTGCCATCATTAACTTGGGGCTGCCTGCATATGACGGCTCACGTGCTTGACTTTTAAAATGTCGCCTAAAGTCTGGCAATCCTCTTGTTTGAAGGGCAGTTAGGGCCTTGCCAAAAAAAAAGCCCACATTCCATGAAGGAGTTTTTCTCGAATGTGACTTCACATCTGTGAATGGGTCACATCAGAACATCCAGACAAATAAGTGCCAAAATGTCTGGGTGATGCAAGAATACAGCAGGTCAGCCAGCATCTGAGGAGCAGATTTGACGTTTTGGGCATAACCCTGTGATTAGGAATGCGGGGGTGGGTCTAAAGGGGCTGAGAGATAAATGGGAGGGAGGTGGGACTGGAGGAAAGGTAGCTGAGAATGCTACAGGTAGATGAAGGCAGGGGAAGAAGGGGACAGGTCAGAGAGGATGGTGGAGCAGATAGATGGGAAGGCAGGGACAGATGCGGTCTCCTCTACATTGGGGAGACTGGGCGCCTCCTAGCAGAGCGCTTTAGGGAACATCTCCGAGGCACCCGCACCAATCAACCAAACCGCCCTGTGACCCAACATTTCAACTCCCCCTCCCACTCTGCCGAGGACATGGAGGTCCTGGGTCTCCTTCACCGCCGCTCCCTCACCACCAGATGCCTGGAGGAAGAACGCCTCATCTTCCGCCTTGGAACACTTCAACCCCAGGGCATCAATGTGGACTTCAACAGTTTCCTCATTTCCCCTTCCCCCACCTCACCCTAGTTCCAAACTTCCAGCTCAGTACTGTCCCCATGACTTGTACGGACTTGTCCTACCTGCCTATCTCCTTTTCTACCTATCCACTCCACCCTCTCCTCCCTGACCTATCACCTTCATCCCCTCCCCCACTCACCCATTGTACTCTATGCTACTTTCTCCCCACCCTCACCCTCCTCTCGCTTATCTCTCCACGCTTCAAACTCACTGCCTTTATTCCTGATGAAGGGCTTTTGCCCGAAACGTCGATTTCGAAGCTCCTTGGATGCTGCCTGAACTGCTGTGCTCTTCCGGCACCACTAATCCAGAAGATGGACAGGTGGGACAGTTCAAAAGAGCGGCCCCAAGTTAGAGGGTTGTATCTGGGATGAGGTGGGGGGGGGGGGGGGGGGGGGGGAAAAGAGGTGAGGAAATTGGCGAAATCAATATTGATCCCGTATGGTTGGAGGGTCCCAATGCAGAAGGTGAGGCGTTCTTCCTCCAGGCATCAGGTGGCCTAGGACCCTGCAACCACATGGCATCAAAATGTCGATTTCACCAGTTTCCTCACATTCCCTACGCCCGCCACCCACCCCACCCCACCCCACCCCCCACCTTACCCCAGCTCCAACCCCTTGAACTGTCCCACCTGTCCATCTTCCTTCCCACCTATCTGCTCCACCAACCTGTCACCATCACCCCCACCTTCCTATTTATTTCTCAGCACCCTTCACCACCTCCCCCCCGCAATTCCAGAGAGAGAGAGAGATCACCTCCTTTCACTTCACTTCCTCCAAACCAATAGTCTCACCCCAAAATGAGAAAAGAAATGTAATAGGAGGGTTGAGAAAAGTGTGTTGTACTCACAGATGTTGGAGAGAGGAAGGAAGTTGCAGTCTGGGGTGAAGCTCAATCTTCATTCAGAGAGAGAGAGGAGCAGCAACAGGAGCTCATGATCCAACTTCCGCATTCAGACACTGAGGGGGGGGGGGTGCTCTGATTGGTAGGAGGACCAGCCTTCCTTCCGGTCCTCCCAGGCTCCCCATTGGTCATCCCTCCCCGAGTGGGTTGGGGGTGGGCGTCACCACGACCGCCGCCGCCGCGTGACGCGCGGCGCGGTTGGCCAATGGGAAAGGCTGGAACGCCGCACGGGCAGGGGGTTCCGTCCAATCAACGCGCGGCCTTTGTGACGACGACGACTGTTTTCACCCCCCCCCCAGATCACGTGACCGGTTGCTCCTGCACATGCGCCGTTGCGGAGGAGGGGTGGGGGGGGTTATGGGAGCTGTGTTGGTCTGTGAGGTCCCTGTGTCCAGGAAGAGGTGAGTGTGGCTCAGTCAATGAGCATCAGTCAGACTGGGCTGGAGCATGGGGGTGGGATATTAGGCACAGCAAGAGTTAAAGAGTGTGTGGGATGGAGATTGACAGCTTTTTTTAAGGTAACAAGTCCCTTTCTGGACAATACTGGGGGGGGGTGGTGGGTGATATCAGAAACAGCAGAGTGAGAATTGAAGACAAGTCTGTGTGGGGTTGGAGGGTTGCAACTTCTTTTTTTACCCCCCAAGTTAAAGATCACACAACACCAGGTTATAGTCCAACAGGTTTAATTGGGAGGGCACTGGCTTTCAGAGCGCTGCCCCCTTCATCAGGCAACTTATTAATATTTCAGACAATGAAAATGTGGGGCTGGGAGGGCGCAGCAGGTCAGGCAGCATCCGAGGAGCAGGAGGATCGACCTTTCGGGCACGAGCCCTTCCTCGGGAAGGAGGAAAGTGTCCTCGTTCTTTCCTCCTTCCTGGTGAAGGGCTCGTGCCCGAACCGTCGATCCTCCTGCTCCTCGGATGCCGCCTGACCTGCTGCGCCCTCCCAGCAACACCCTGATCCCCAGCATCTGCCGTCCTCGCTTTCGCCTGTAGGTTTTACGAGCGACCCGACGAAGGAGCAGAGCTCTGAAAGCTCACACTTCGAAATAAATCTGATGGACTGCAACCTGGTGATGTGTGATTTTCTTTTTTAACCTTTGTACACCCCAGTCCAACACCGTCTGCATATTGTAACTTCATTGTTTTAAGGAATGAGAGGGGAGGTTCCACAGAAACTGGGATGATCTGTTCTGAATTCCTGTCGTGTGCAGGCAGCAATAACTTTTGTAATTCCCCCTTTTCACAGGATATGAGAAGAGCAGCTTTGCAGGGAGAGCTCCCCCAACCGAGTACCATGTGAAGGTCTGACGGAGCCCCTTGATTCGTGGGACAGGAGAGACGACCCTCTTTCAATCTGGAAAGGGAAAATCCTTTGAAAGTTTTTGTCTGTTTCAGTAGGCTTTTAAAGTATCGTCTCTGCCTGAAGCACAGGGGCACGTGCCGAAGCCAGTTTGCCCACTGTGGGGGAAGGAAGTCTCGGGGGGGGCATTCCGCGCTATGGAGAAACCGTGGAAGTGTGGGGATTGCGGGAAAGGATTCCGCTCCCCGTCCGTGCTGGAGATCCACCGCCGTGTCCACACCGGGGAGAGGCCGTTCAGCTGCTCGGTGTGCGGGAAGGGCTTCACCCGCCTCTCCATCCTGCTGACCCACCAGCGTTTCCACACCGGGGAGCGGCCGTTCGCCTGCGCCGAGTGCGGGAAGGAGTTCGCTCAGTCCTCCCACCTGCTGTCCCACCAGCGGCTCCACAACGGCGAGCGGCCGTTCGCCTGCTCCGAGTGCGGGAAGGACTTCAGCGACTCGTCCAGCCTGCTCAAGCACCGGCGGGTCCACACCGGGGAGCGGCCGTTCACCTGCTCGGTCTGCGGCAAGGGCTTCACCCAGTCGTCCAACCTGTTCTCGCACCAGCGGGTCCACACCGGGGAGCGGCCCTTCAGCTGCTCGGTCTGCGGCAAGAGCTTCACCCAGTCGTCCAACCTGCTGACCCACCAGCGGGTCCACACCGGGGAGCGGCCCTTCACCTGCTCGGTCTGCGGCAAGGGCTTCCCCCACTCGTCCACCCTGCTGAGGCACCAGCAGGTCCACACCGGGGAGGGGGCCTTCACTTGCCTGGTCTGCGGGAAGGGCTTCCCCCACTCCTCGGGCCTCCAGATCCACCAGCGGGTCCACACCGGGGAGCGGCCCTTCACCTGCCCCGAGTGCGGCAAGGGCTTCAGCGACTCCTCCAACCTGCTGTCGCACCGGCGCCTTCACAGCGGCGAGCGCTCGTTCATCTGCTCGGTGTGCGGCAAGGGCTTCACCCGGCTGACCAACCTGCGGACTCACCACCGGGTGCACACCGGGGAGAGGCCGTTCACCTGCCCCGTCTGCGGGAGGGGCTTCGCCCAGTCCCAGCACCTGCTGCGGCACCAGCGCGGCCACAAGTGACGGAGCCAGCCACTGTGAGTCACCCCCCCCGCCCCCGCCAGGGCTGAACCCTGCTCCTTCTGACGGTGGGAGGGTGGAGGGTTTACTGCAGTTGCTGTGCTCTCACCCCCCCCTCTTGGCTCCGCAAGCCTCCGACTGCGCATTTCATCCTGAAGTCGAGATGTACAGCACAGAAGCAGACCCTTCGGTCCAACTCCTCCATATCCTGAACTAAGCCAGTCTCGTTTTGCCAGCATTTGGCCCTATATCCCTCCAAACCTCTCCTGCGCAGATACCCAAGTGGATGCCTTTCAAATGTTGTAATTGTTCCAGCCTCCACCACTTCCTCTGGCAGCTCATTCCACACACACGCACACCACACCACCCTCTGTGTGGAAAATGTTGACCCTTCGGTCCCTTTTTAAATCTTTCCCCCCTCACCCTAAACCTATGCCCCTCTAGTTCTGGGGAAAGACTTTGTCGATCCCTATCCACGCCCCTCATGATTTTATAGACCTCTCTAAAGTCACCCCTCAGCCTCCGACGCTCCAGGGAAAACAGCCCCAGCCTATCCCCATAGCTCAAACCCTCCAACCCTGGCAACGTCCTTGTAAATCTTTTCTGAACCCTTTCAGGTTTTGCAACATCCTGCTGAAAGACCAGAAGTGCACATAATACAGAGGAAGTTTGATTATCAGAATTAGGTTAACCAGCACAGTGGCTCAGTGGTTGGCACTGCTGCCTCACAGCACGAGGGACCAGGGTTTGATTCCAGCCTTAGGTGAGGAGTTTGCCCATTCTCCCCGTGTCTGCGTGGGTTTCCTCCAGGTGCTCCGGTTTCCTCCCACAGCACCAAGATGTGCAGGTCAGGGTGAATTGGCCGTGCTAAATTGCCCATAGTGATAGGTGCATTAGTCAGAGGGGAATGGGGCTGGGTGGGTTACTCTTCGGAGGGTCGGTGTGGACTGGTTGGGACGAATGTGGACATTGTAGGGAATCTAATCGTCGAACGACCGAAATACGCCCTGCATGTGTCCTTTGGATAATCGAGGTTCCTGTGTGTTCCAAAAGTGGCCGAACCAACGTCCTGTACAGACGCAACCTGACCGCCCAACCCCTATACTCAGTGCTCTGACCAAGAAAGTGATCCACTTACTTACTTAATCCTGGAAGGTAAATCTAGTGTTTCTCCTTCTCTTGCAGGTGGATCGAAGATTTCACTCTCTGTCCCATTGAGTCTCCTTCAGCTCAACTGGTGTCTCTCAGTATTTATGATCCATGTGAACCTCTACACACATCTCCCTTCCAGCAGCATTCCCTTCAGTTCCTTTCTCCCTGACGTCTGTATCCAGCTTCTCCTTAAATGCCGTTCACCTCGACCTGCTACTGTGGGAGTCATTCCTGCTGCAGATAGAGGGTTCTCCTTTGTAACCTCTTCAAAAGATTTACCGCTGACTCCCCCTTCAGTCTTTTCCACTTCTGGGTCTCCCCGCTGTTGTGAAACTTGGGAGGGTTCAGAAAAGATTTACAAGGATGTTGCCAGGGCTTGGAGGATTTGAGCTACAGGGAGAGGCTGAACAGGCTGGGGCTGTTTTCCCTGGAGCGTCGGAGGCTGAGGGGTGACCTTAGAGGTTTACAAAATTATGAGGGGCATGGATAGGGTAAATAGGCAAAGTCTTTTCCCTGCGGTTGGAGAGTCCAGAACTAGAGGGCATAGGTTTAGGGTGAGAGGGGAAAGATATAAAAGAGACCTAAGGGGCAACTTTTTCACACTGAGGGTGGTACATGTATGGAATGAGCTGCCAGAGGATGTGGTGGAGGCTGGTACAATTGCAACATTTAAGAGGCATTTGGATGGGTATATGAATAGGAAGGGTTTGGAGGGATATGGGCCGGGTGCTGGCAGGTGGGACTAGATTGGGGTGGGATATCTGGTCGGCATGGATGGGTTGGACCGAAGGGTCTGTTTCCGTGCTGTACATCTGTCGACAAAGCCTTGTCTGAGGGTGAAATGTCGTTCCCGTTGATGCGGGTGGTCCCCAGTCTGTTGTCCTTTCCTTTCCTTTCTCGGAAAGGACGTCGCGGATATCGGCAGCGATCCCAAGCCCCGCTCCGGAACGGGCTGTTCCGTCCTCTTCCAGCCCCCCGGGGGGGGAGGCAGCTTGAGTGTAGTGGGAGGGTGGGCCGTTCACCGGGAGGGTGCCGATGGGACGGGAGAGTGGTACCAGCAATGGAGCGAAGGGGAGATGCCTCAGACCGCCAGGAACACCGGGGCAGCTGCTCGTGCTCCTTTTGGATCGCACAGCACAGGGAGGCCGTTCATCTGATCACCTCCCCTTCTCTGTCTCTCTCTCTGTCTCTCTCTCTCTCTCGTGACAGCGGATTCCAGCATATTGCTGCTTGCTGGGTAAACCTGTTCTTCCTCGGCTTTTTCCCCCCCCCCCCTCTCTCTCCTGCTCAAACCCCTGAACTTCAGGCCACCCCTGACCTTGTTCCTATCAGCGAATAGGGAACAGCTTTTCTTCCTCCACCTTATCTGAACCTATCACAATCTTACCCACTTTCGCCAGTTGTGTCTGTGTGTGACTCTCTTTCTGTGTCTCTTTCTCTCCCTCGTTCCCTCCCTCCCCACATCCCATTTACCCACCCCTTCCTGTCATGCTCCCACTTTCAAACGGTCTCATTGGGTTTTCACTGCCCCATCGTTTCCGTCAAGCAGGTCATCTCAGGCTTCGAACCCCTGCAGTGTTAGGAGCAGGCCTTCAGCCCATCCAACCCACACCAACCCTCCCTCACCCCCAGACCTCTGCCCGTAACCCTGCATTTCCCATTGGCTAACCCACCTAGCCTACACATCCCTGGGCACTATGGGTAATTTAGCATGGCCAATCCACCCTAACCTACACGTCCCTGGGCACTCTGGGTAATTTAGTACAGCCAATGCACCCTAACCTACACATCCCTGAGCACTCTGGGTAATTTAGTACAGCCAATCCACCTAACCTGCACATCCCTGGATACTATAGGACAATTTAGCCTGGCCAGTCCTACACTATGGGTAATTTAGCCTGACCAATCCACGCTAACCTGCACATCCCTGAACATTATGGGTAATTTAGCATGGCCAATCCACCCTAACCTACATATCTTTGGATTGTGGGAGGAAACCAGAGCACCCAGAGGAAACCCTTGCAGACGCAGGCTGAGCATGTGTAGACTCCACACGGACAGTTGCCCCTAGGCTGGAATTGAACCAGAGTCCCTTGACGCTGTGACCACTGAGCAACCCCATATAATGCGCCTGCATTAAGTTCCTCTTGGCACCTGGAGGAATGTTACGGGGAGGGTGGAGGGGGTTGGGGTATAAGTCTTCTCTGAGCTTAGAGAGGATACAGGAGATGCTCCTCACCGTGCTTTCATGTGTCACATTTCATAATTCTTAGATTTTACACGTAAATGTCTCGTTGGGGTTAGAATTCTCGTAAATATAGACAAATGGAAACACTTATTGAGACAGTGAACCAAATCCCAAGTAGGCAGTTGACGTGCCCGCCCCCCGAAAAGCGAACCTTTCGTGGGGTCAGAGTTGACGTTGAGAATAGCGAAATGAACACTGCCCCCGTCGTGTTTGTATTTTTTTTCTTTTGCTGACCGAAGGCAGTTTGCAGTCAGCAGGAGCCGTGGGACTGGAGGCTGCGAGCCAGGTCTGCGCTCGGGAGCGTAAAGCCCGTCAGGAACCAGAGGCGTTGCTAACCTTTAAGCCAGCTGAGCTCAGCAAGAAAAGGGTGCGACCCTGTGCTCGAACTGATCAGCCCGAAAATTTGGGCGTGGCCAAGGCGATCTGACGGCGAAGCTCACGGGAGGGTCTCCTTTCTCAAAAAAAAAACCAAAAAAAAAACATGAGGGATACCAGGAAGAATTCCACTGAATTCCAGAGAGCTGTGGCATGCCGTTGATTTGGTCCTGTGAGCTTTTAATGTGAACTCTCATGAGGGAGTGCAAACGAACTACAGTTGAAATGTAGCTCCGTAAAGTGTTGTGTGACAGTCATAGCGTTGCCTGTTGTTTAACTTTTCGATGCAGTCCATTTTTTTTTGTTTTTTTAAAGATGTGATGACGTTTTGTGGTTTTTGGATGGGTTGGGTACAGAGTGGGAGGTAGGGTGGGCTGGGATCTTCGGGGTTGATGGGATTTGACAGTGAATTTTGCTTCGTCAATTATTCAGACTGTGTGCCTGGAGAGGGAGGGTCTGACCCTTGGGGAGGGGTGGGGTGGGGGGGGGGGGGGTGGTGAACCTTTGCAATGTCCAATTGGAAGGCTAAGTGTTAAGATAACAAGAGCCGATATCTAGCAGTCGATAAGTGCAACATGTAAGCAGTTTCTTCATATGCAGCTCAAAGGCTGTCCCCAAAGTTCAACTTAACCACACACAATAGAGTTACCCACCCAATTTCAGGGTGGATATGCGAACTATCACTAATTTTGGTTCTTCTAATGAATGAAACGTTTAAACTTAGCTGTAGAGGAAAGCGAACCAGTTTAAAAATACAGCCATGCTGCAGTTAAACTCAATAGACTTACTCAGAGCAAAATATATGTTCCCTGAATGCAGTTGAAAGTTAACATAGTTGTCTTGCATTGTAGATGAAATGTCTAACTTTCGAATTAGCTCTCCTGAAATAGCACGTAATGTCCTGGTCGGTCAAAAGGTGCAAGTCTGACCCCTGACCTAGACAGAGTTTAGATCAGGTTAGATTCCCTACAGTATTGGAACAGGCCCTTCGGCCCAACCAGTCCACACCAACCCTCCGAAGAGTAACCTACCCAGTCCCATTTCCCTCTGACTAATGCACCTGAAACGATGGGCAATTCAAAGTTTGTCAGAGGATTTGTAGCTTGGGTGCTCGTTGTTGTGCTTCTGTTCGCCAAGCTGGGAATTTGTGTTGCAGACGTTTCGTCCCCTGTCTCGGTGACATCCTCAGGTGCTTGGGAGCCTCCTGTGAAGCGCTTCTGTGATCTTTCCTCCGGCATTTGTAGTGGTTTGAATCTGCCGCTTCCAGTTGTCAGTTCCATCTGTCCGCTACAGTGGTCGGTATATTGGGTCCAGGTCGATGTGCTTATTGATTGAATCTGTGGATGAGTGCCATGCCTCTAGGAATTCCCTGGCTGTTCTCTGTTTGGCTTGTCCTATAATAGTAGTGTGTCCCAGTCGAATTCATGTTGCTTGTCATCTGTGTGTGTGGCTACTAAGGATAGCTGGGCGTGTCGTTTCGTGGCTAGTTGGTGTTCATGGATACGGATCGTTAGCTGTCTTCCTGTTTGTCCTATGTGGTGTTTTGTGCAGTCCTTGCATGGGATTTTGTATACTGCTATATGGGCAATTTAGCATGGCCAATTCACCCTGACCTGCACATCTTTGGACTGTGGGAGGAAACCGGAGCACCCGGAGGAAACCCACGCAGACAACAGGGAGAATGTGCAAACTCCACACAGTCAGTCGCCCGAGGCTGGAATCGAACCCAGATCCCTAGTGCTGTAGGGCACCTTGACGCCCCACTGAGCTGTTTAGTTTAGATAAATGTGAGGGGCTGCATTTCGAAAGGCAAATCAGAGCAGGGCTTAAACACCTTTAATGGTAAGGTCCTGCTGAACAAGGAGACCTTGGAGTGCAGGTTCAAGGCTCCTTCGAAGTGGAGTTGCAGGTGGATAGGATCGAGAAGGCGGCGTTTGGTTATGCTTCCCTTAGTAGCCATGATGTGGAGGCGCCAGTGTTAGACTGGGTTGGACGAAATTAAAAATCACACAACACCAGGTTATAGTCCAACAGGTTTAATTGGAAGCACTAGCTTTCGGAGCACTGCTCCTTCATTGGGTAGCTAGTGTTACCTGACGAAGGAGCAGCACTCTGAAAACCCGTGCTTCCAAATTAAACCTGTCGGACTATAACCTGGTGTTGTGTGATTTTTAACTCTTTCCTTTATTGGTCAGTGCATTGAGTATAGGCATTGGGAGGATGTATTGCAGCTGTACAGGACATTGGTTTGGCCACTTTTGGAATATTGCGTACAATTCTGGTCTCCTTCCTATTGGAAGGATATTGTGAAACCTGAAAGGGTTCAGGAAAGATTGACAAGGATGTTGCCAGGGTTGGAGGATCTGAGCTACAGGGAGAGGCTGAACAGGCTGGGGCTGTTTTCCCTGGAGCGTCGGAGGCTGGGGGGTGACCTTAGAGGTTTACAAAATTATGAGGGGCATGGATAGGATAAATAGGCAAAGTCTTTTCCCTGAGTTTGGGGAGTCCAGAACTAGAGGGTATAGGTTTAGAGTGAGAGGGGAAAGATATAAAAGGGACCTAAGGGGCAACTTTTTCACACAGAGGGTGGTACGTGTATGGAATGAGCTGCCAGAGGAAGTGGTGGAGGCTGGTACAATTGCAACATTTAAGAGGCATTTGGATGGGGATATGAATAGGAAGGGTTTGGAGGGATATGGGCCAGGTGCTGGCAGGTGGGACTAGATTGGGTTGGGATATCTGGTCGGCATGGACAGGTTGGGCCGAAGGGTCTGTTTCCATGCTGTACATCCTGGTTTTGTTTTGCGTTTTGGCTGGTTTCTGAAATCCACTTTGGACAGAATTCAGAGATGTTTTGATTATTTTTTTTTGAGCAAATTGTTACGAAGCTAGGATGGTCTGAAAAGGTACAGGCTCCTGTTTTGCAAAGCGCACCAATTAAGCATCAATAAATGTTGGCGTCCTCACAGAGACTTCAGGAAGATCTTGTTTGTCTGTGTGTTTGCTGGGGAAAAGGGCTTTGGTTACAATTTGCAGTGTTCGCAGCGAGAAATCAGCGGACGTGGAACTGGTGCGCAGAGTACAACAGGGAGCATCACCATTGACCATGCGGAGATCCAGGGTCAAAGGTGCAGCCGTTGGAAAAGCGCAGCAGGTCAGACAGCATCCGAGGAGCAAGAGAATCGACGGTTCGGGCATAAGCCCTTCATCAGGAACGCCAGTGTCAGTTTATAAATCGTTTGCCTGCTTTGAAATGAACGGAAGAATCAACAGGAGTTGTTGCATGTCCTCTTGCAAAAGAAAATAACCAACAGGTTAGCTCGAACTCATCGGAACGTGCATTCATAGTCAAGAGATGGTAAATGGAGATTTTACCTCTTTTTGAGAGAGGTTGGAGCTGAGGAGACTTCTGTTTGACAACGTAGGACCCTCTAAAACTGAACAACTTTAAGCTTGACATGTCTTTATCAGAGAAACTTTAGGTATCGTCAGAATTAAACCAGAAAGCATAACGTGCGTATTTAAAAATGATGTTAAGTTAGTGTTTATTTTGTTTAATGTTTTATAAACACTGATGACTGATGTGATAGGAATGTACTGTTTCTTTCTAGACCACTGTTGCCTGGCTCCAACTGTTTCACCCAGTTCTGAATTATTGCGGCCTGAGGGCTTGTTTTAATAAACACAAAATTATGCATTAATTATAAAGGGATTTGTGTAAACATTCTGAAATGCTTATCACGTCACTGGTGCAATCCTAAACGCTTAACCATTTAAGTAACGCAATGCATGTGTGTAAACTAGACACAGGAATTAAAAATTGCTATTTGTGTCGAGGCTCATGGTTGGAGGGATAAGTTACTGATGATCAATTTGAGTTTGAAGTTTACACGACAGAATAAGATGCGAGATGTTCGGTTCATTGTCACTCTGGTATCCTGGCACACCTGGGCAGGTCATAAGATGCTGCTGTTATGTCGAGGGGTCTTAGAACATCCAGAAAACATTTGTACGAAGAGTCTTCGGTTCAAGAGAAAATGAAACACGTCACACTGGATTCACAACAAAAGTCTTTTAAAAGACTTACAAGAGCTAAGCAGCCTTCCCTCCCTCAACCTGAAAAGCAAAGTTTCCATCTCCTTGCAAACCTCTGCTCCGACAAATCCCAGCCCAGTGGCCGACAGCAAGCAAGTCGTGCACAGAGTTGACAAATGTGCTGCTTGGTCTTAAAATCTGGTGTGTTTTCACTTGTTTGGTTAGATTATTTACAGTGTGGAAAAAGGCCCTTTGGCCCAATAAGTCCATACCAAAGCGCAACCCACCCATACCCCTAACCTAACACTACGGACAATTTAGCATGGCCAATTCACCCTAACCTGCACGTTTTTGGAGTGTGGGAGGAAACCCATGCAGACACTGATGCCTCACAGCGCCAGAGACCCGGGTTCAATTCCCGCCTCAGGCGACTGACTGTGTTGAGTTTGCACATTCTCCCCGTGTCTGCGTGGGTTTCCTCCGGGTGCTCCGGTTTCCTCCCACAGTTCAAAGATGTGCAGGACAGGTGAATTGGCCATGCTAAATTGCCCATAGTGCTGGGTGAAGGGGTAAATGTAGGGTCTGGGTGGGTCAGTGGGGACTTGTTGGGCCGAAGGGCCTGTTTCCCCACTGTTAGTAATCTAATCTAATCTAATCTAATGTGCAAACTCCACACAGACAGTTGCCTGAGGCAGGAATTGAACCCCAGTCTCTGGCGCTGTGAGGCAGCAGTGCCAACCACTGTGCCACTGAAAAATAAATTCACGTGCCTGCACCGAACTTAAACGAGAGCAATTTTCTCGCGGTCATTAAAAACCGAAATTGTCAAATTTCAAAACACCACAGTACAGCGTGTTTTGTTTCTAAGAGAAACCGTGTCAATTTTCACGGGTCAAGTCGAGGTGTTTGGATTTATAAAATCGGGAGGAACTGCGAATACTGGAAATCGGGAAACCGAAATTGCTGCAAAGCCTGGGCAGCTGTGGAGAGAAATCAGAGTCTAACGTTTTGGGTTCAGTGACCAGGGTTGGATGATTTGAGCTACAGGGAGAGGCTGAACAGGCTGGGGCTGTTTTCCCTGGAGCGTCGGAGGCTGAGGGGTGACCTTATAGAGGTTTATAAAATCATGAGGGGTATGGATAAGGTGAATAGACACGGTCTTTTCCCTGGGATGGATTGGGGGGGGGGGGGGGGGGGTGCAGAACTTGAGGGCATAGGTTTAGGGTGAGAGGGGAAAGGATTTAAAAGGGACAACTTTTTCACACAGAGGGTGGTACGGGTATGGAATGAGCTGCCAACGGAAGTGGTGGAGGCTGGTACAATTGCAACATTTAAGAGGCATTTGGATGGGTATATGAATAGGAAGGGTTTGGAGGGATATGGGCCGAGTGCTGGCAAATGGGGACTGGATTAGGTTAGGATATTTGGTTGGTATGGACAAGTTGCACTGAAGGGTCTGTTTCTGTGCTGTACACCTCTATGACAATTCCTCAGAACAAGGCAATTTTTTTTTATTATCCAGAGATGGGAGCGGGGAAGATCGAGCCCAAAGAGGGAGAAGAACAATTGAACAGAGAACGGAGTGGATAACGATCTGGTGAGGAGAGTGAATAGCTGTCAGTGGGCACTGTTACTGGCTAACAGCGGGTTGTGTGTAACAACCAGGCCTAGTGTGTGGGAGCTGGGCCAACAACTCAGTCTCGGGCTTGCTGCAGTGGTCTAGCACAGCTCAGTGTAAGCTGGAAGAACAGCACTTCATTTTCCATTTGGGAACTCTATGGCCTTCCGGGCTCAATAACACGTTCAGCAACCTGAAGTGTTGAGGCACTTGGCCCATGTCCTTACCCCAACCCCCTCACGCACCAGGCCTTTGGTTATCACATGGTCTGCTATTATACACCAGTGTTAGCCACTAAATGTCCACTCCATAGCCAGTCATTCTCCCATTGAATCCCTTTAGTGTGGAGACAGGTCCAACAAGTCCGCACTGACCCTCCGAAAGTGTATCCCACCCCAAACCCATTCCCCTACCCAATTACTTTACATTTCTCCTTGACACCCATTCAGGAGAAAAACCCGCCTCTGTCTGACCCCAAACAGGAAACCGAAACCGAACTGGAAACTGACAGGGTGAAATTAAATGAGGGTCAGAGAGAGAGAGAGAGAGAGAACTGCTCCCCTTCAGGGTGTGGGCTGTATGATTCCAAGGGGGAATCCCCTGCACAGGGACTTATTCCTGTTGATGAGCAAACCTCGATTCAGACCCCTCCACAGCCTGCCATATGATAAATTCACTTTGGGTCAGGCGCGACGTGATAAAGACCAGGACGTGGCCAGGGTTGGAGGGTTTGAGCTCGAGGGAGAGGCTGAATAGGCCGGGACTGTTTTCGTGGAATCCGGACAGTGTAGAAACAAGCCCTTCAGCCCAACAACTCCGCACCGACCTTCTGAACCCACCCAGATTCATTCCCCCACCCCTATTACCCTGCATTTACCCCTGAGTAATGCACTGAACACACATGTCCCTGAACACTATAGGACAGTTTAGCCTGGCCAATTCACCTTTAGAGTGTGGGAGGAAACCGGAGCACCCGGAGGAAACCCACGCAGACACAGGGGAGGATGTACAAACTCCACACAGTCAGTCGCCTGAGGGGGGAATTGAACCCGGGTCTCTGGCGCTGTGAGGCAGCTGTGCGAACCACTGTGCCACCGTGTCACCCATGACTGATCATTATCCATTTCTTGGTCTTTCCAACTGTTGTTCTCTCTGTTTAGGCCTGATAGTTTACTCCTTCCCCCCACCGTATCTTCTGCACCTTTTTAAAAAAAAAGCCAACTTTTTCCCCGCTAACCATCAGTACTGACGAAGGGCGAATGAACCTGAAGCGTTCACTCTGTTTTGTCTCCACGGATGCTGCCTGACCTGCTGCGCTTTTCCAGCGACACATTTTCAGCTCTGATCTCCAGTCCTCACTTTCTCCCCGTTGCATTTGTTCTCCTGCTTGTCTACCTTGGATTCCAACATGAGATTAGATTACTTAATGTGGAAACAGGCCCTTTACCCCAACAAGTCCACCCCGACCCATTCCCCTACATTTACCCCTTCACCTAACACTATGGGGCAATTTAGCCTAACCAATTCACCCTAACCTGCACATCTTTGGACCGTGGGAGGAAACCGGAGCACCCGGAGGAAACCCACGCAGACACGGGGAGAACGTGCAAACTCCACACAGTCAGTCGCCTGAGGCGGGAATTGAACCCGGGTCCCTGGCGCTGTGGGGCAGCAGTGCTAACCACCCATTAACATCTGTGCGGCTTTCACTTTTAACCTCTGCCACAGGCCTTCCACCGGTTTCTGATTGTTATTTTTCATGCCAGAAATCACCACCAAGCTCTGCCCACTCCCACCCAGCCAAGGGGGGGGTTCACCGTGAGGAGGTGGGGGTGAAGAACAAGCCCGGTTTGGTGCCTTGTGGCAGTGCTGCCCACTCACACTGCACACCCACCCCTTCCCATTGCACACCCACCCCCCATTGTGTCTGGGCATGCAGGAACCTCATTGGCATGTGCAACCTCTCGGTGGGTGCAATTATCAGTTGCAAAATTAACCCCCCCCCCACCCAATCCTGTGCTGGGGTTTGCACTGAAACTGTGTGGCTTGGAGGAGGATGAAGGGAAGGGATTTTTTGCAAATCCTCCACCTGAATTCCCCCCCCCCCCCCCAACAGCTTTGTGGGGTGGGGGGGGGGGGGAGGGTGGTGAAGGACAGCGCAGGCGCAGGCTGGGTCCCCTTCCTCAGGAGCGAGCGAGCGCGCGCAGTGCAGGCCCGCGGTCCGCCCCGCCCCCTCCATTGTTGACGTCACAACGCGGAAGTAGCCCTGTCAGTTTCAGAGTGAAACCCCCTCTCCCTCTCCCTCTCCCTCTGGGCAACATCTGGGAGCAAAGGCAATGTCTCCCCCTTTCCATTCCCCACCCTGGGAGGGGGTGCAAAACACTGTTCACTTGGAGCGGATCCAGGGAGGGAGCAGACTCTGCAAAGGTTGGCTTACGTCCCTGTCTCTTCAAGGTATCGTCGCACATTTTTCCTCCCTCGTTTATGGATGCACTTACTCGTCTGGGTGGACTCTTGCCTCGTACTTCGAGCTAAAGCCAAGTCTTCTCCAAGGGTGGGACTCTGTGCGACAGCCAAATAATGAGCCACAGATAGAAATATAGTGTCGTTTTATGGTTATAGAGTTCCTACAGCTTCGGGCCCCAAACTGGTCCCTGCTGACCAAAATCTCTGCCTACGCGAACCCCATTTCCCTGCATATGGCCCACCTCCTCCGAAATCTTTCCTGTCTACATATTCGTCCAAGTGCCTTTGAAAGGCTGAGGGATTTGAGGCTGATTGGAGAGAAGAGGGTTGAGAGGTGACTCTAATTGAGACGTATAAGACAATCAGAGGGTTAGACAGGGTGGACAGCGAGAGCCTTTGTCCTCAGATGGTGATGGCTAGCACAAGGGGACATAACTTTACATTGAGGGGGAATAGGTACAGGACAGATGTCAGAGGGAGTTTCTTTACTCAGAGAGTAGTAGGGGCATGGAACGCCCTGCCTGTAACAATAGTAGACTCCCCAGCTTTAAGGGCATTTAAATGGTCATTGGATAGGCATATGGATGTAAATGGAATAGTGTAGGTTAGATGGGCTGCAGATTGGTTCCACAGGGCGGCGCAACATCGAGGGCCGAAGGGCCTGTACTGCGCTGGAATGTTCTAATGTTCTGTGTTCTAAATGTTGTTAATGTATGCGCCTCAACCACTAACACCCGTTCCATATGTGTCCCACCCTCTGTGTAAAAACAGTTGCCCCTTGGGTTCCCTTTTATTCTTTGCCCTCTCTCACTTTAAACTAATGCCCTCCAGTCATAGAGGTGAACAGCATGGAAACAGACCCTTCGGTCCAACCCGACCAGATATCCCACCCCAACCTAGTCCCACCTGCCAGCACCTGGCCCATATCCCTCCAAACCCTTCCTATTCATATACCCATTCAAATGCCTCTTAAATGTTGCAATTGTACCAGCCTCCACCACATCCTCTGGCAGCTCATTCCATACACGCACCACCCTCTGTGTGAAAAAGTTGCCCCTTAAGTCTCTTTTATATTTTTCCCCCCTCACCCTCAGCCTATACCCTCTAGTTCTGGACTCTCCCACCCGAGGGAAAAGACTTTGTTTATTTATCCTATCCATGCCCTTCATAATTTTGTAAACCTCTATAAGGTCACCCCTCAGCCTCCGACGCTCCAGGGAAAACAGCCCCAGCCTGTAGCTCAAACCCTCCAACCCTGGCAACATCCTTGTAAATCTTTTCTGAACTCTTTCACGTTTCACAACATCTTTCCAATAGGAAGGAGACCAGAATTGTACGCAATATTCCAACAGTGGCCTAACCAATGTCCTGTACAGCCGCAACATGACCTCCCAACTCCTGTACTCAATACTCTGACCAATAAAGGAAAGCATACCAAATGCCTTCTTCACTATCCTATCTACCTGCGACTCCACTTTCAAGGAGCTATGAACCTGCACTCCAAGGTCTCTTTGTTCAGCAACACTCCCTAGGACCTTACCATTAAGTGTATAAGTCCTGCTAAGATTTGCTTTCCCAAAATGCAGCACCTCGCATTTATCTGAATTAAACTCCATCTGCCCCTTCTCAGCCCACTGGCCCATCTGGTCAAGATCCTGTTGTAATCTGAGGTAACCCTCTTTGCTGTCCACTACACCTCCAATTTTGGGGTCATCAGCAAACATACTAACTGTACCTCTTATGCTCGCATCCAAATCATTTATGTAAATGACAAAAAGTAGAGGGCCCAGCACTGATCCTTGTGGCACTCCACGGGTCACAGGCCTCCAGTCTGAAAAACAACCCTCCACCACCCCAACCCTGGGGAAAAAGACTGAGTGCATTCCCCATGTTCATGCAACTCATGATCTTATACACCTCTATCAGGCATTCCCCCCCCCCCCCCCCCACCACAACGATCTAAAGGAAAAAGTCCTAGCTTGTCCGATCTCTCCCTATAACCATTGAGTCCTGGCAACATCCTTGTAAATTTCATCCGCACTCTTTCCAGTTTAGGAATGTATTAAATGCGTTATTTATGATTCTCTACTAAGGCATATTTAATGTGATTTCGAGTCATGTTATATCACGCTTTATTCATATCTAATGATAGTCATCGGGCAGCACGGTGGCACAGTGGTTAGCACTGCTGCCTCATGGCGCTAAAGACCTGGGTTCAATTCCTGCCGCAGGCGACTGTCTGTGTGGAGTTTGCACCTCCTCCCCGTGTCTGTGTGGGTTTCCTCCGGGTGCTCCGGTTTCCTCCCACAGTCCAAAGATGTGCAGGTTAGGGTGAATTGATCGTGCTAAATTGCCCGTAGTGTTAGGTAAGGGGTAGATGTAGGGGAATGGGTCTGGGTGGGTGGCGCTTCGGAGGGTCGGGGTGGACTTGTTGGGCCGAAGGGCCTTTTCCACTCTGTCGGGAATCTAATCTAATTCCAGCACTGTAAGGAGTCCGTTCAGCAACTTGAGTCAACGCGAACCCTCTGTGGACAGTCCAATTAATTTCATTTACCCCCACCCCCCGCCCATTGCAAGTTTACTTCCATTGAGTTAAAACAATGACTGCAGATGCTGGAAACCAGATTCTGGATTAGTGGGTGCTGGAAGAGCACAGCAGTTCAGGCAGCATCCGAATAGCTTCGAAATCGACGTTTCGGCCAAAAGCCCTTCATCAGCCTTTACTCCTGATGAAGGGCTTTTGCCCGAAACGTCGATTTCGAAGCTATTTGGATGCTGCCTGAACTGCTGTGCTCTTCCAGCACCACTAACCCAGAATACTTCCATTGAGTGTCCATCCAATTTAATTTTGAAAATCATTTATTGCGTCCAGTAGTGACTTTTTCCAATTGCTTTTACAGGGCATTGCAGCTGCTGATCTGGAGACAAACCTCTGACGGTTCACTGAAGCTGAAAGCCATTCCTTTGGAATTCAGAAGTGACGGGGGCTGGGGGGTGGGGGGGGGGGGGGGGGAATATCTGAACTGTTCCGTCTGCCGGTTTTAAAAACCGGTGTGACGGGGGAAAATCACCAGGACGCAGGCCCGAGCGGAAGAGCACTCGCAAAGAGTCTTAACCGGTGGGACTCCGACTCGAAAAGCGTTGCGTTTTTCGCGCCGCCCGCGTGACCCTGAGGTTAACCAAAGTCCGGCTCGCACTGGCACATGGAGAAGGACGGGGTCAACGGCGGGATGGAGAAACGGTGGAAATGCGGGGACTGTGGGAAGGGCTTCCGGGTGCCGTCTGCCCTGGAGATGCACCGGCGGGTTCACACCGGGGAGCGGCCGTTCGCCTGCCCCGTCTGCGGGGAGGGGTTTACCCACCTGTGCCACATGGTGACCCACCAGCGCCTCCACACCGGCGAGAAGCCGTTCGCCTGCCCCGAGTGCGGCAAGGCCTTCCGCCAGCCGTCCTACCTGCAGAAGCACCGGCGGGTCCACACCGGGGAGCGGCCCTTCACCTGCCCGGTCTGCGGCAAGGGCTTCAACGCCTCCTCGGCCCTGTGCAACCACCGGGCGGTCCACACCGGGGAGCGGCCCTTCGCCTGCCCGACCTGCGGCAGGGGCTTCAGCCGCCTGGCCAACCTGCAGCAGCACCGCTCCACCCACACCGGGGAGCGGCCCTTCGCCTGCCCCGACTGCGGCAGGGGCTTCAGCCGCTCCTCCAGCCTGCTGACCCACCAGCTGGTCCACACCGGGGAGTGGCCCTTCACCTGCTCGGCCTGCGGCAAGGGCTTCACCTCCTCCTCCAATCTGCGGAGGCACCAGCGGGTCCACACCGGGGAGCGGCCCTTCACCTGCCCCGACTGCGGCCGGGGCTTCACCCAGTCCTCCCAGTTACTGAGACACCGGTGCCTTCACACCGGGGAGTGAACGGTCACCTCTGCTCTGGGCTTGTGAAGGGATTCCCCTCTCACCCCTCCCCCACCTCCCCCACCCCCCACTCCCCCCCCCCCCCACTTCTCCCCCACCCCCCACTCCCCCCCCCACTTCTCCCCCACTCCTCCCCCCCACTCCTCCCCTTCTTCCCCCCCCCCACTTCTCCCCCTCTTCCCCCCCCCACTTCTCCCCCTCTTCCCCCCCCCACTTCTCCCCCTCTTCCCCCCCCCACTTCTCCCCCTCTTCCCCCCCCCACTTCTCCCCCTCTTCCCCCCCCCACTTCTCCCCCTCTTCCCCCCCCCACTTCTCCCCCTCTTCCCCCCCCACTTCTCCCCCTCTTCCCCCCCACTTCTCCCCCTCTTCTCCCCCCACTTCTCCCCCTCTTCCCCCCCCACTTCTCCCCCTCTTCCCCCCCCACTCCTCCCCCTCTTCCCTGCCCCCCCACTTCTCCCCCTCTTCCCCCCCCACTTCTCCCCCTCTTCCCCCCCACTTCTCCCCTTCCCCCCCCTCACTTCTCCCCTTCCCCCCCCTCACTTCTCCCCGCCCCCCCCTCACTTCTCCCCTTCCCCCCCCTCACTTCTCCCCTTCCCCCCCTCACTTCTCCCCTCCCCTCCCCCCCCTCACTTCTCCCCTCCCCCCCCTCACTTCTCCCCTCCCCCCCCCCTCACTTCTCCCCTCTCCCCTCCATTCTTTCACTTCTCTAAACACAGCCGAGCTCTCGGAAGAGAGAAAGTCCATTCCTCAGCTTCTCCCTTCGGAAGGGAATCGTCGATTCTTGAGGGTCAGCAGTTGGTTCATACAAGGGGACAATATTCTGATGTAAGGCGTTTAAGTTCGAGTCAGAGGGTCATAGAGATGTACAGCACGGAAACAGACCCTTTATTCCCATGAGTCCACGCCGACCAGACATCCTAACCTAATCTCGTCCCATTTGAGCGTTAGGTGTGGACTGGTTGGGCCGAATGGCCTGTTTCCACGCAGTAGGGAATCTAATCTAATCTAATCTACTCCTTCCTCCCTCCAACTCCTTTTCTCTCTCATTGGGTGCTCTCTCCACCTATCATTTACTCTTTACCTCCTCCCACCTCACCCTATCTTTGACATTAAAAACCTTTTGCCGAGTTACCATCAGCTCTGAGGAAGAGGCTGAAGAATCACAGAGATGTGCATCACGGAAACAGACCCTTCGGTCCAACCCGTCCATGCCGACCGGACATCCCAACCTAATCTAGTCCCATTTGCCAGCCCTTGGCCCATATCCCTCCAAACCCTTCCCTATTCATGTCCCCATCCAGATGCCTTTTAAATTCTGTAATCGTACCAGCCTCCACCACTTCCTCTGGCAGCTCATTCCATACACGTACCACCCTCTGTGTGAAAAAGGTCCCTTTTATATCTTGCCCCTCTCACCCTCGACCTATGCCCTCCAGTTCTGGACTCCTCCCCCCCCCTCCGGGGGAAGACTTTGCCTACTTACCACATCAATGCCCCTTTCATGGTTTTATAAAGCTCCGACGCTCCAGGGAAAACAACCCCAGCCTCTCCCTGTAGCTCAAACCCTCCAACCCTGGCAATAGCTTTGTAAATCCTTGCTGAACCCTTACAAGTTTCGCGACATCTTTCCGATAGGAATTCCATGCAATATTCCAAAAGCGGCCTAACCAATGTCCTGTACAGCTGCAACATGACCTCCCAACTCCTGGACTCAATGCGCTGACCAATGAAGGAGGTCACGTCAGGAACAGCGACGGGCAGGGGGAATGCAGGTGAATCTCTGCTGGGCTTGGACTGATCGTTTGGGGACCTCCGAGGGAAGTGTCGAGGGAGGGGCAGGGGCAGTGAAAGATGCCAGGTGTGGAGGAGAGGTGGGTGGGACAGTCCGGGCCTAAGGAGGAAAGACGCAGAGGGGACACCACCCAACCCCCCCCCCCCCCCACCCGAAAGTGAGTAGGGGTGAGGAAGGTCAGGCTGCAGGTGGCAGAAATAGCGGAGGCCACACCACAGCAGTCTCACAGATCTGCGAGTATTTCCAGGTCCCCAGTCTCTTGGGTAGACGTTGTATCAACTGTGGTGAATGAAGTGGTTAAACCTCGCGTTGAGTTTAGGATGATCATAAGAACCGTGTGCCAACAGGTCCACACCGACCCTCCAAAGAGTGACCCATTCCCCTACTATATATTTACCCCTGACTATTCCACACTACCCTACGCAGCCCTGAGCACTATGGGTAATTTAGCATGGCCAATCCACACTAATCTACACATCCCTGAACACTACGGGTAATTTAGCATGGCCAATCCACCCGAACCTACACATCCCTGAACACTATGGGTAATTTAGCATGGCCAATCCACCCTAACCTGCACATCTTTGGACTGTGGGACGAAACCCACACAGACACGGGGAGAATGTGCAAACTCCACACAGACGGTCACCCTGAGACTGGAATTCAACCTGGGTACCTGGTGCTGTGAGGCAGCAGTGCTAACCACTGAGCCACTGTGGCCTGAAGAGGTCTGTTCTGTCCTGGTCTGTCTTAGAGAGAGAGGGAAAGGGATTGGGAGACAGGCGACAAAATCAACAACTTGTGAGGCCTTCAGGTCTTTTTTTTTAAAGCTGAAACAACAGAAGCATCCTGACAGGGTGTAGTCGAGCTTTCCCAGATCAAGGACTTTTTGTTCGTTTTCAGCAGTTACTGTTGGAGTGGCTCAGTAATTAACACCGCTGCCTCACAGCCCCAGGGACCTGGGTTCAAATCCAGCCTTGGGTGACTGTCTGTCTGTGTGGAGTCTGCATGAGTTTTCTCTGGGTGCTCCGGTTTCCTCCCACAGTCCAGGGATGTGCAGGTTAGGGTGGGTTGGCCATGCTAAATTACCCATAGTGTTCAGGGATGTGCAGGTTAGGTGCATTGGTCAGGGGTAAAGAAGGATAATAGGGTAGGGGAATGGGTCTGGGTGGGTTACTCTTCAGAGGGTCAGTGTGGACTCGTTTGGCCAAAGGCCTGTTTCCACACTCAAAAGAAAGGGGATAAAAAAAGTCTTAATAGGGTTGGAGTTGCAGTAAATGTCTCCTGGCTGCTAGTCTCTCTGAGATTTCATTTGGTATGTTTCTTTCTCTCTGTACACTGCTGGAGGGGATATATGAGACAAACTGAATTTGCCTTTTTGCCGCAGGGTGTGTTTACAGGACGTTACTATATCAGAGCAGTTAATTAGTAATAGTTACTGTATCTTTTATTCTGTTAAATCTTCTGATCGAATTAAAGTATTCTAAGTTCTTCCTTTTGGTGTATTTGAACTATTATTATGAAGTTGAAAGTGCGTACTGCACCTTTGAGAGAGTGGATGCCGTTCAGAACTGACAGCTTATAAGCCCCTGTGCATCTGGCTAGGTGGCAGTCCCAGAGTGTACTGGAAAATTGAATCTAGGTAACATACGGCTGTGAAAGGGATACCTGAGTTTTGGTTGCTGTTTTGACAACGATTCAAATTTAACTAAGCATTTAAATTATGCCCCAGGATACTAAAAACCCAATTGAGTTTGAATTTATTGTTTTGCCAACTTCAAACTAATCAGATGATCTGATGTTAGAGACACTAAAATGCAGATATATTGAAAGTGAGAGGGAGAGAGCATCTCTTATCGAGACATTTTAGACATGAGGAAACCCTCTAACTCAAAGGGACCTTTTCATCTGAAAGATACTCGCAGTGAAAAGAAAGATGATGACCCAGGGAGATCCTCAGCTGGAAGAGGGACGACAGAAGACAACAGTGGCTGTGTGGTTTTGAAGTTAGATTGATGTAATTTTAAAAAGTGTCTTATTGGAACAGCATATTGTTACAGAGTTGGAGGCAGATAATAAGCAGTTACGCACCAACACCCTGGAGTTGTTCAGGGAGAGGTGGGCGCCACAGGGAGTGGAGTGCATTATTTCCCCCTCCAACTCTATTTTGATTTAACCCCTGCCCTCCCCTTCATTGTTTGATCGCACAGCATTGCCCTTTGATGTGAAGGGCACTGCTTGTCACTGGCCACTCAGGTGTTTCCTATCTTCCTGCTGGTGGAAACTGAATAAAGATTTGTACACCTTGTGTCTCTCACTGTGTCTCACAGCTGCACGCACACACACCATGGGGGCTGGGGAAAAATAAGCACTACCGCAGTTTGGCGGTAGTGGGGTAAAACAAAAATCAGTTATGAGAAAGTTGGGGGTGGGCTTAGAATTGAGAATAATTGTTTAATGTTCAAAAAAAAGAGTGAAAAAATAATTTGATATTTTCTTTAAATAGTGGAATTTGTGCGTTCTCTGTCACCCATATTTTAACAGATTACGAGGAGAGGTGAGCGTTTTGGTGCGTAACTGCTTATTATCTGTCTCCAACTCTGTAACAATATGCTGTTCCAATAAGTCTCCAAATTTAGGTTAGATTCCCTACAGTGTGGAAACAGGCCCTTCGGCCCAACAAGTCCACACCAACCGAAGGGGCAACTTTTTCACACAGAGGGTGGTACAGGTACGGAATGAGCTGTCAGAGGATGTGGTGGAGGCTGGTACAATTGTAACATTTAAGAGCCATTTGGATGGGGATATGAATAGGAAGGGTTTGGAGGGATATGGGCCGGGTGCTGGCAGGTGGGACTAGATTGGGTTGGGATATCTGGTCGGCATAGACGGGTTGGACTGAAGGGTCTGATTCCATGCTGTACATCTCTAATAATAAAGAATAAATTAACAGTGTTGGAATAAATGGCTTTCTGTCTAACGTTGAGTGGTTTGACCAGTCGAATTGTATCCGGAACACTGCACCTCACACTTTCAATAAGTAGTTAGAACCTAGGCTACCTTGTTCAAATATGTTGGGGGTGGTGGGAGCTGGTCTGGTCTGTAACAGAACAGACTGCCCATTGTGTCCCACTGTTCCTTAAGCTGCCCCCAAAGCATGTAAAGGTGTACGCCTCTGACTCGAACATCGAGAGGACTGAGTTGCCTGACGGATTGCTGTTCGGGATGAAAGCAAATCGCACCAGGTTTCATCAGGAACACAAAAATAAAAACTCGTTTATTGCAACAAACACTTTAAGAAAAAGCTGAGAAAAGAAAGAATTTGTCATCAACTTCAACTCCACTTGGGGACGATGTGTTTTGTTCCTCTCTCACCTAGTTTTGGATACCCCTACCCTGGGTAAATGATCTTGGCTACGCAAGCAAGCATGATTGTATACAGGTCACCCTTCAGCCTCTGAAGGTCCAGCCTATTCAGGCTCTCCCCGGAGCTCAAACCCACCAACCCCTTTTGTCTGATGGGCAGTGGAGGCTATCAGGGGTCTGTGTTAGGGCCTCACTCTTGAGAAAATTATGTCAGTGACTTAGACAAGGTGTAGGGAGGCACGGTTGTTAAATCGTAGAATCATACATTCAGAAGTGGCCCATCGGCCTCGTGTTGAGTCAGTGCGGTCACAAATCTTAGCAGGACTGAATGGTAAGGTCCTAGGGAGTGTTGCTGAACAAAGAGACCTTGGAGTGCAGGTTGATAGCTCCTTGAAAGTGGAGTCGCAGGTGAATAGGATAGTGAAGGAGGTGTTTGGTATGCTTTCCTTTATTGGTCATAGCATTGAGTACAGGAGTTGGGAGGTCATGTTGCAGCTGTACAGGACATTGGTTAGGCCACTGTTGGAATATTGCGTTCAATTCCGCTCTCCTTCCTATTGGAAAGATGCTGTGAACCTTGAAAGGGTACAGAAAAGATTTACAAGGATGTTGCCAGGGTTGGAGGATTTGAGCTACAGGGAGAGGCTGAACAGGCTGGGGCTGTTTTCCCTGGAGCGTCGGAGGCTGAGGGGTGACCTTAAATATGCTTATTAAATCATGAGGGGCATGGATAGGATAAATAGGCAAAATCCCTGGGATCGGGGAGTCCAGAACTAGAGGGCATAGGTTTAGGGTGAGAGGGGGAAAGATATAAAAAGAGACCTAAGGGGCAACTTTTTCACACAGAGGGTGTGGAATGAGCTGCCAGAGGAAGTGGTGGAGGCTGGTACAATTGCAACATTTAAGAGGCATTTGGATGGGTATATGAATAGGAAGGGTTTGGAGGGATATGGGCCGGGTGCTGGCAGGTGGGACTAGATTGGGTTGGGATATCTGGGTCAGTATGGATGGGTTGGACCGAAGGGTCTGTTTCCGTGCTGTACATCTCTATGACTCTAGGAGATAGAGTAAATAGACAAAGTCTTTTCCCTGGAGTTGGGGAGTCCAGAACTAGGGGGCATAGGTTTAGGGTGAGAGGGGAAAGATATAAAAGGGACCTAAGGGGCAACTTTATCACACAGAGGGTGGTACGGGTATAGCACAGGAAGTGGTGGAGGCTGGTACAATTGCAACATTTCAAAGGTATTTAAAAGAAGAGGTGAGGTCTTTACACGGGGAGTGGTGGGTGTGTGGAATGCACTGCCTGCAGTGGTAGTAGAGTCAGATGCTTTGGGGACATTTAAGCGACTCTTGGATAAGCATAGATGGTAGTAAAATGAAGAGTAGATCAGTTAGTTTGATCTTAGAGTGGGATAAAAGGTCGGTCCAACATTGAGGGACGAAGGGCCTGGACTGGGCGGTACTATTGTACGTTCTGGATGGGTATATGATTAGGAAGGATTTCAGAGGGGTATGGGCTGGGTGCTGGCAGGTGGGACGAGATCTGATTGGGATATCTGGTCAGCGAGTCAGACTGGAGGGTGTGTTTCTGTGCTGCATAACTCGAGAGCTCTATCTCCTGCCCACACCTTCGAACGTTCACGTGGCCATCCGAGATTTAACGGCTGCGATTTCTTTTCTGTCTCCGGTACCCTCCCGGGCAGTGCGTTCCAAACACTCCTCCCCCCCCCAACCCACCCTCTGGGAGAGGCAATCTTTCCTCAAATCCTCTCGGACCCTCCCGCCTCTCAAGACACGAAGATCAGTTGAGCAACGCCGTTCGAAGAGGGATACCATGGGATTCCCATAACGTCACGGGATGACCAATCCCATCTCCAAGGGACACCCTACGGCCTGTCCCACCACTCAATGAGATCTGTGCTCGATCTACGGCCTGACTCCATATACCTTTGGACCCGAACACCTTGGCTTAACCAGATGTGATCTGTGTTGGGGAGTGTGGTGCTGGAAAAGCACAGCCGGTCAGACAGCATCCCCGAGGAGCAGGAGGGTCAACGTTTTGGGCATAAGCCCTTCATCAGGACAGGGCTGATGCTCAAAACGTCCACTCTCCTGCTCCTCAGATGCTGCCTGACCTGCTTTTCCACACTTTTCGACTCTTGACTCTCCAGTGTCCACAGGGCTTCACTTTCTCCGAGAAGTGATCTGTCTCGGGTTTGAAATGAACAACTGATCCTGCATTTATCGCCATTTGCAAGAGGGGCAGAACCCCGGGGCTGGACGGGCTGACTGTCATCAGCAAACGTACTCAACATGCCTTGTACATCCTCACCCAAATCACTGATATAGATAACAAACAGTAATGAACCCAGCACTGACCCCTGAGGCACTCCACCAGTCACAGGCCTCCAGACCAACAAGCATCCTTCCACTATTGGCCTCTACTTCCTACTATCAAGCCAATTTTGTGTCCAATTTTCCAGCTCCCCCCCCCGCCGGACTCCATGCAATCTAACCTTCCAGAGTAGCCGACCATGTGGAACCTTATCAAAGACCTTCCTGAAATCCAGATCGACTACATCTACCGCCCTGCCCTCATCAACCTTCCTGGTCACGTCATCAAAGAACTGGAACGGATTTGTGAGGCATGATCTCCCACACACGAAGCCATGCTGACTGCTCCTCACCAAACCCACCGGCACGCCTGCAGCTCGTGCCGCTGAGGGCGATCCCTTCCTGCACTCAGAGCAGGTGAACGGCCGCTCCCCGGTAGGGGGTTGCGAGTGCGTAAGGACACTGCCCAACTCAGGGAAACCCTTTCCACAACTGCAGGAGGGAAACGGCCTCGTGGGGCAGTTTGCACTCGTTGCTGAGCTTCCAGCTCAGAGAGGATCTGGAAACCCTTCCCTGCATTTCACAACCAGGTCTCTGTCCTTGTGCCCCACCACGTCAGTTTAATTTGAGCCACCTTCGCACACTGAGCGCACAGGCACAGTCTCCGCAAGGCGAATGGCGGCAAGGCTTTTGTTTCTCAGACTGCGCGACTCTTTCTGTCGTCCGTTCAACCGCAATGCTCTCACTCAACCGGGTGCGTTGATGGTTAAAACCCTGGGTTCTGGGCAGACAGTATCTAGGTCCCAGTAAACCGAGCACTGGATCATGAAGTGAGGCCTGTTTCCATCCAAAAATCTTCGACTTAGAATCAGAGAGATACGGGGGAGAGGCCCTTCAGCTGCCCCGAGTGCGGGAAGGGGTTGGGCAGATCCCTCTGCCCTGCTGACCCACCGGCGGGTCCACACCGGGGGGAGAGGCCGTTCCCCTGCCCCGAGTGCGGGAAGGGGTTCACCCAGTCATCCAACCGAGCGATACACCAGCGGATTCACACCGGCAGCTGGCCCTCCTCCTGCCCCGAGTGCGGGAAGGGCTTCAGCCTCTTCTCCAGTTTGCAGAGACACCCAGCAAGCTCACAGGAGACCCCAGGGACTGGAGGGTGCTGTTACTGTTTCTGGAAATCACATCGAGGACCGAACCAGGCCCTTTGACTGAAATGTCTGTCGGAGCTCCGTCCGGCCTCTCGTTGCGTCGTTCCCTTTGTGGGAGATCCGCTCCCCCCCCCCCCCCCCGTCTCCAGTCCGTCTGCTCCCTTCGTTCGAATGGGGAGCGATGTGGGCTCATCCTGGTTCAGAACGCGGTGAATGGAACTGTTACAACGTTGAAGCTGTGGCCTGTACCTTTAAAGAGAGCTTGAACGCTGTTCTGGACTGAGAGCATCTGATGTCGAGACTGACATGCCTTGAGAGCTGCCGTCATGCTCTGCAAGAAATTATGGAAGCACTCTCTATTAAACGGGCGGCTCAGTGGTTAGCACCGCTGACTCACAGGCGCCAGGGTCCAAGATGCGATTCCACCCTGGGGGGGCCACTGTCCATGCGGAGTTTGCACATCCTCCCCCCCACCCCCCGTGTCTGCGTGGGTTTCCTCCGGGTGCACCGGTTTCCTCCCACAGTCCGAAGATGTGCAGGTTGAGGTGGATTGGCCGTGCTAAATTGCCCCACAGTCAAGAATCAGAATCCCTACAGTGTGACAACAAGTCCACACTTGCCCTCCGAAGAGTAACCCATCCAGGCCCCATTCCCCTACCCTATATTTACCCCAAATCTACACATCCCTGAATACTGTGGGCAATCTAGCGTGGCCAATTCACCCGAACCGGCACATCTTTGGACTGTGGGAGGAAACCCACGCAGACACTGGGTGAACATGCAAACTCCACACAGCCAGTCGCCTGAGGCTGGAATTGAACCCAGGACCCCTGGTGCGGTGAGGCAGCGGTGCTAACCACTGAGTGTTCAGGGATGTGTAGGCGTGGTGCATTAGTCAGGGGAAAAGGTAAGAGTAATAGGGGTAGGGGAATGGGTCCGAGTGGGTTACTCTGCGGAGGGTGGGTGTGGACTTGTTGGGCCGAATGGCCTGTTTCCACACTCGAAGGAATCTGTGATTCATATGAAAGGTACTCGCAGTAAAAAGAAAGGTGATGACCCAGGGAGATCCTCAGCCTGAAGAGGGAAGTCGCAGAAAATGACAGCGGCTGTGTGATTTCAATGTTATTTTAATAAGTGTCTGACTGGAACAACATCGTGTTATGGAGTTGGAGGCAGACAGTAAGAGAAAGGGGGGCTTGGAGTTGTGAATGGTTGTTTTGAGTTAAAAAAATAAATTGACGTTATTTTCTTTTAATCGTGGAATGAGTGAGTACTCTGAGACGCATATTTTAACAGATTGCGAGGCGAGCTGACCGTTTCTGGAGGTTGGGTGTAATTAGCAGAGGGGTTCACCACCATGTCAGAACGTGAACCTTCCTGTCCTCAAATCCCTCTCGAGATACCGACACGGTGGCTCCACTGCTGCCACACAGCGCCAGGGGTTCGATTCCAGCCTTGGGGTGACTGTCTGGCTGGGGTTGGCACCTTCTCCCCTCATGTCTGCGTGGGTTTCCTCCCACAGATAAAAGATGTGTAGGTTAGGGTGGATAGACCGAGCTAAATTACACCGTGGTGCCCAATGATGTGCAGGTTAGGGGGGGATTGGCCATGCTAAATTACCCATAGTGCACAGGGATGTGCAGGTCAAGGTGGATTGGCCATGCTAAATTACCCACAATGCCCAGGGATGTGCAGGTTAGGGTGGATTGGCCATGCTAAATTACCCACAATGCCCAGGGATGTGCAGGTTAGGGTGGATTGGCCATGCTAAATTATCCATAGTGCCCAGGGACGTGCAGGTTGGATGGATTGGGCGTACTAAATTACCCGTAGTGTGCAGGTTAAGTGGAGTTAGCCATGGGGAATGGAGTGGTAAGTGGGCTGGGTCTGGGTGGTATGTTCTCTGGAGGAGTCAGTGTGGACCGATGGGCCAAATGGCGCCTCCACACTGTAGGGATTCTATGAAGGTATCCAACACTCAAATAGACCAACCCGTCCATGCCGACCAGATATCCCAACCCAATCTAGTCCCACCTGCCAGCACCCAGCCCATATCCCTCCAAACCCTTCCTATTCATATACCCATCCAGATGCCTCTTAAATGTTGCAATTGTACCAGCCTCTACCACTTCCTCTGGCAGCTCATTCCATACACGTACCACCCTCTGTGTAAAAAAGTTGCCCCTTAGGTCTCTTTTATATCTTTCCCCTCCCATCATCGACCCGTGCCCTCTAGTTCTGAACTCTGGGAAAATGACCCTGATTGTTTATCCTATCCATGCCCCTCATAATTTTGTAAACCTCTATAAGGGCACCCCTCAGCCTCCGACGCTCCAGGGAAAACAGCCCCAGCCTGTTCAGCCTCTCCCTGTAGCTCAGATCCTCCAACCCTGGCAACATTCTTGTGAATCTTTTCTGAACCCTTTCGAGTTTCACAACATCTTCACAAGGAGACCAGAGTTGAACGCAGTGTTCCAACAGTGGCCTCACCAATGTCCTGTACAGCTGCAACATGACCTCCCAACTCCTGTACTCAATACTCTGTGCTGAGCAGCTGGAGATCGGAGGAGCAGGGAGACAGTGATGCATGCAGTAGCTGACAGTCAGTGAGGGGGAGAGAGTGCGGTGGCCAGGTTTTATTCCGGCAGTTCGGTGAAACGACGGCACAGTGGCTCAATGGTTAGCACCGCCGCCTTACGGCACCAGGGACCTGGATTCGATTCCAGCCTCAGTCTGTGTAGAGTTTGCGCTGTCTTGCCCCGTGTCTGTGCACGTTTCCTCCCACGATCCAAACATGGTGCAAATTTACACGTTGCCAGAATGGGTTAGTGTCAAGACTTGCTTCAAGAGGGTTTTTATTTTAGTGTGAATTCGCGGAGATGCTGCTTCAGTCTTCACCGTCTCACGGCTCTCTCTCCCGAGCTGAGCAGTCAGCCTCTATTTACACAGTGGTGCAAACAACTTGGGTTTCATTCTGCAGCCAAGGAATGTTGAAGGCAAAAATAAAGATAAGCGCAGTGCAGCCCCTCCCGTTGTTCCCGAGGTCGCTCAAGGACGGAGGGGACGAGCGAGGTTTATGTACACTCCCCATATTTCAGCAAACTTTCATTCCACCACCTCAGACAGTAGTTTTCCACTCTGCCTGCGAGAGGCTGAGGGCCAGGCCAGCTTGGTCAGGCATCCCATCATGCAGCAGTACGTGGGCAGCACGGTTAGCGCTGCTGCCTCACAGCGCCAGGGACCCGGGTTCGATTCCAGCCTGGGGGCGACTGTGTGGAGTTTGCACGTTCTCCCTGTGTCTGCGTGGGTTTGCTCCGGGTGCTCCGGTTCCCTCCCACAGTCCAAAGATGTGTAGGTTAGGGTGAATTGGCCATGCTAAGTTGCCCCATAGTGTTAGGTGCATTAGTCAGAGGGGAATGGTCGGTATGGGCTGGTTGGGCCGAAGGGCCTGTTTCCACTCTGTAGGGAATCGAACCTAATCTAAAAGTTCTTACTGCTTTAACAATTCTTTCCCTGTTGATCTTCCTAATGCATCCAAAATGAAGGGGCACATACTCAGGCATGCGTGTTCACCATAGGGGTCGTCATGGGATACGGTCCAGTAGATGATCACCGGCGTTTGGAGTGGAAAATGTGATAGGAACAGACTGTGTGCACAACAACGGCCTGTAGTTCTCCAGATGATGCGACATATTAGGCGTGTGACGGTAAAGGTGACGTTCCCAGTGACTAAGGAGGGACCCCAGCTTGACCCCAGCCAGGCGAGGTCAAAGGGCCACCCGCAATCAAAAGGGCAGCTCGATTTCTTGACTCCTGTCCGAATGAGAGTCGCCAAATTGGAGACATTTTCCGAGTTGTAGGTGCAGTTTTCCCGCCCAATACCAGCACAAGTACCGCCCTCTTTTGGATAACAGAATATCCAAGGCCCCAGTGGTTCTGGAGGGTCGCTGTTTCGAACTGCCACTCGCTCAGCGTTGACCCCCTGGTCAGGGCCTCCGCGGTGTCATTGGCGACCGTTTCCGATCCTGTTGTGAACTGGCTCCATCCTTGGGAATGCAGATAGATTCCAATCGGAAGGGAAGGCATCCCAACCCAGCTGAGGAATGCGGTCTTGGGCTTCGGGGCGAAGGTGACCCATCTGAGACTCTGGTGTGAGGTACGACGTGTCCCATCTCCGCACGGCCCTCTCCGATCTGAGGGAAAGCCAAGGATAGGCCTTCAGACCCCAAATAAAACAGGAGGTTAAGTTGGAAGGTCAGCCCCCTCCGCAACGTGGGAGCAGGGTCTTGCTACAGGGAGCCTGGTGTCTCATTAGGGACACCGGACCCATTCAAGACAACAGTGACTTTGGCTCGTCAAATTCTAGACCGGCTCAATCCAGGGGATAAGAAAGGAACATTGCTCCGACCCCACATGGGTGTCAGGAGAGACATTCCCATGTCGTCTGAAGCAAGTGGTGTTGCTGATAGTGCCGTTAAGGCTTCCAGGGGAAGGGGGCACATGGGGGTCTGTTACAGTCGGGTTGGTGCCCATCTCCGATTGGTAAGGTCGGTGACGAGACTCAGAGTGAGGGAGAGGTCACAGAGGCCAGCACCTGCAGGCCGTCATGGCGGGAGGGCATAGTCAGCTTGGACAGCAGCATGACATCATAGCCGGCCCTAGGGGATGCTGGGAAATGCTGATCCGCAGGCGCATGGGGAAGCAGCAAAAACGGGCACGAGGAGTGCGACCCGACGCAAAATCGCACCCGTGCGCCGGTACGCAGGCGCCCACCGGCGGCAATGGTTCACCGTGCCGAGAAAAGGCAGCCACCTCCTGTCCCACGCGGAGGGTGACAGGGGCGGTGAGAACAGCGGCGAACGCTCTTCCCCAGGGTGCAGGCCCTCCCTACTGTACCGAGGCCTGACAGCATTGGAGCTAGGGGGCAGCAGAAACGCGGGGGGAGGGGGGACACGGCGGCGGTGGGGGCTATGTGGATCAACAAGGTCACAGAGTCCCCGCTGAGAGTCGGAGGGGGGGGGACACCACCAGGAGGTCATCAGGAGATGGGATTGCAGTGCTGCCACAGGGCACAGAGAGAGAGAGAGACAGGGACACACACAGACTGAGAGACTGAGAGAGAGACAGACAGAGAGAGAGACAGGGACACACACAGACTGAGAGACTGAGAGAGAGATAGACAGAGAGAGAGACAGGGACACACACAGACTGAGAGACTGAGAGAGAGACAGACAGAGAGAGAGACAGGGACACACACAGACTGAGAGACTGAGAGAGAGACAGACAGAGAGAGAGACAGGGACACACACAGACTGAGAGACTGAGAGAGAGATAGACAGAGAGAGAGACAGGGACACACACAGACTGAGAGACTGAGAGAGAGACAGACAGAGAGAGAGACAGGGACACACACAGACTGAGAGACTGAGAGAGAGACAGACAGAGAGAGAGACAGGGACACACACAGACTGAGAGACTGAGAGAGAGATAGACAGAGAGAGAGACAGGGACACACACAGACTGAGAGACTGAGAGAGAGACAGACAGAGAGAGAGACAGGGACACACACAGACACTCAGAGAGAGACAGAGAGAGAGACAGACACACACACAGACTGAGAGACTGAGAGAGAGACAGACAGAGAGAGAGACAGGGACACACACAGAGACTCAGAGAGAGACAGAGAGAGAGACAGACACACACACAGACTGAGAGACTGAGAGAGAGAGAGAGAGACAGACAGAGAGAGAGACAGGGACACACACAGAGACTCAGAGAGAGACAGAGAGAGAGACAGACACACACACAGACTGAGAGACTGAGAGAGAGAGAGAGAGACAGACAGAGAGAGAGACAGGGACACACACAGAGACTCAGAGAGAGACAGAGAGAGAGACAGACACACACACAGACTGAGAGACTGAGAGAGAGAGAGAGAGACAGACAGAGAGAGAGACAGGGACACACACAGAGACTCAGAGAGAGACAGAGAGAGAGACAGACACACACACAGACTGAGAGACTGAGAGAGAGACAGACAGACAGAGAGAGAGACAGAGAAAGAGATACAGAGAGAGAGAGGAGCAATCCCTTCGCACCAACACAGCGTACACTGCCGGGGCATCCCGTAACACCCTGAGCAAGACAGATCCGGGCGAATTGTCGGCTCCTGCAGGTGAAGCTGCAGAGATCCTGGTTATCCTGATGCAGGGGGGGGATGGAGAGAGGAATGCTGAGCAGAGGGCTCTGACAGTCTAACAGGCCGAATCCAGGGAGGGGGAGGTGGGGCGGGGGGGGGGGAGGGGGAGGGGGATAGCGAGGCAAAGTTGGCTCTGGTATGGGGGGGGGTGAGCGGTGCCAAGGGGTGGAGGGGGGGGATCGATCTGATTCGCGGCGTGGTGCAAATCCTTCAGACACCGATACCCATTGTTCCTGTCCGGGTTGGGAATAGGTAAAATGGGAATATTGCAGGGACTGTGAGTAGGACACAACACACACACCCCAACTGAGAGAGCTGAGCATCGATCACAGGCCATATTTCCACATCAGGGGAACGTCTATGTGGGCGGACGCAAGGGAGGACCACGCCAGGGACGGACAGTTACAGAAAGCACTGAGCCCCCCTGATCTTCTGGGAGTGCTCACAGGGAAGAGGGGTCGGGCACTAGGAGCAGTGGGGGCCTAATACGTAGAACATAGAACAAGACAGCGCAGACCAGGCCCTTCGGCCCTCGATGTTGCGCTGACCTATGAACTATTCTCAGCCCGTCCCCCCCAACACCATCCCATCATTATCCATGTGCTTATCTAAGGATTGGTTAAATCTCCCTAATGTGGCTGAGCTAACTACATTAGCAGGTAGGGCCCTTACCGCACTCTGAGTAAAGAACTCGCTTCTGACATCTGTCTTACATCTATCACCCCTCAATTTGTCGTTCTGCCCCCTCGCACACCCTGATGCCATCATCCTAAGAAAAGGACTCTCACTGTCTGGGTAAAAACAATGACGGCAGATGCTGGAAACCAGATTCTGAATTAGAGTGGTGCTGGAAAAGCACAGCAGGTCAGGCAGCATCCGAGGAGTCTCTCGCTGTCTACCCTCTCTAATCCTCTGATCATATTGTATGCCTCGATCAAATTCCCCCCCCCTTAGCCGCCTTCTTGCCGATGAGAACAGACCCAAGTCTCTCAGCCTTGCCTCATAACACCTTCCCTCCAGACCGGGCGACATCCTGGGGAATCTCCTCTGCACTGGAGCCAGATCACCGGCCAGTGGGCCGATGGGAGCCAGACGCAGCCTGGGAACGCAGTCATTCTGAAGGTTTCCGCAACGGGGTCTCCCTCAGAGATTCACCGCAGGGCGAGGGTTGGATCTAGGGCCCCAATCTCCTCAGGCCCATCCAGGGTCTAGGCATGGGGGTCCTGAGGTGGGAACCATCGCCAACCAAGGGACCGTACAGGATTGAGCTGGAGAGACGCAGCCCGGCCCACGGGCACTGAAATAAACTCCCCCACTGAGGCTGCAGTGGAGCTTGCTGACCGAAACAAGGGGCTGATGGGTTTGGCTCGAATTCAGGAATTGGGTAAAAAGGCCAGGCAGGGGGTGCTTTTGGGACAGCGGGACGTGTTGGGTAGGTGATGGAGAAAGCTTAAGCAGGGATCGGTGTTTCCTTCTTGCTCTGCTCTCAGGGGAAGGCCCAACAGGGTTGATTTTGGGATGCTTTCCTTTATTGGTCAGTGTATTGAGTACAGGGAGTTGGGAGGTCACGTTGCGGCTGTTCAGGACATTGGTTAGGCCAATATTGCGTGCAATTCCGGTCTCCTTCCTATCGGAAAGATGTTGTGAAACTTGAAAGGGTTCAGAAAAGATTTACAAGGATGTTGCCAGGGTTGGAGGATCTGAGCTACAGGGAGAGGCTGAACAGGCTGGGGCTGTTTTCCCTGGAGCGTCGGAGGCTGAGGGGTGACCTTATAGAGGTTTACAAAATTATGAGGGGCATGAATAGGATAAACAGGCAAAGCCTTTTCCCTGGGGTCGGGGAGTCCAGAACTAGAGGGCATCGGTTTAGGGTGAGAGGGGAAAGATATAAAAGAGACCTAAGGGGCAACATTTTCCCCCAGAGGGTGGTACATGTATGGAATGAGCTGCCAGAGGAAGTGGTGGAGGCTGGTACAATTGCAACATTTAAGAGGCATTTGGATGGGTATATGAATAGGAAGGGTTTGGAGGGATATGGGCCGGGTGCTGGCAGGTGGGACTAGACTGGGTTGGGATATCTGGTCGGCATGGACGGGTTGGACCGAAGGGTCTGTTTCCGTGCTGTACATCTCTATGACTCTACAGTGTCGTTGCCAGCAGCACGACACAGCAGGGTCAGAGGTCAGAGGCAAGGTCAGAGCCCGACGATTCAGGGCCTGCGCCACAGAGTGATCGGGGAGCTCCCAGAACAGGCCCCCCTGGTCCGAACCACGGATCCAAGCACTGGGTTTCCACTGGGACTGGCCACCCACCAGGCCCATCCCTGGCAGCGGAATCCTCCAACTGCCGGAACGGCAACGGGTTGGGAGAGAGAGAGAGTTGTGGCCACAACCGAGGGCGGAGACCCTTTCCGGGCCGATCGGAAATTCCGACCAGGGCTTTGACGGATGGAATGGTCCCACTGGATTGGAGTCATACCTCAACGGGTTTCCCCTGACCGTCAGCGTCCGTCGCTGGGCCTTGAAGCGGAGGGGAAGGGGAGCCGGACCAAGGCAGCCTGGACCCACATGCCCTTGCGGCACCCCTGTTGTGTCGCCTGGGAGGGGTCGGTGAGTGGAACCGCTGGGGGGGTAGGCACAGAGGGGCTGACGGCCTGCGGTTTACAACCACTCTTCCCCCGGGGGGGATAGAACACAGAACGTCCCAGCTCAGAACAGGCCCTTCGGCCCTCGATGTTGCACCGCCCTGTGGATCCAATCTGAAGCCCATCTAACCCACACTATTCCATTTACATCCATATGCCTATTCAATGACCATTTAAATGCCCTTAAAGTTGGGGAGTCGACTGCTGTTTCATGCAGTGCGTTCCACACTCCTACAACTGTCTGAGTAAAGAAACTACCTCTGACATCTGTCCTATATCTATCACCCCTTAATTTAAAGCTATGCCCCCTCGTGTTTGCCATCCCCATACTTGGAAAAAGGCTCTCCCTGTCCACCCTATCTAACCCTCTGATTATCTTGTATGTCTCTATTAAGTCACCTCTCAACCTTCTTCTCTCCAACGAAAACAGCCTCAAGTCCCTCAGCCTTTCCTCGTAATACCAGGCAACATCCTAGTAAATCTCCTCTGAGCCCTTTCCAATGCTTCGACATCCTTCCTATCATGCGGTGACCGGAACAGAGGTTTCCCATGACCCTGCTGCTCCTCTGTGGGTTCCCCCATCCAATCCCATTCCTGGAATCTCGTGTTACCCTGGAGCACCGTATCCACCAGTGGAACGATGGGGGTGGATTGGTCATGCTCAATTACCCATAGTGCACAGGGATGTGCAGGTTAGGGTGGATTGACCCGTGCTAAATTACCCATAGTGCCCAGGGATGTGCAGGTTAGGGTGGATTGACCCGTGCTAAATTACCCAAAGTGCCCAGGGATGTGCAGGTTAGGGTGGATTGACCCGTGCTAAATTACCCATAGTGCCCAGAGATGTGAAGGTTAGGGTGGATTGGCCATGCTAAATTACCCATAGTGCCCAGGGATGTGCAGGTTAGGGTGGATTGACCCGTGCTAAATTACCCATAGTGCCCAGAGATGTGAAGGTTAGGGTGGATTGGCCATGCTAAATTACCCATAGTGCCCAGGGATGTGCAGGTTAGGGTGGATTGACCCGAGCTAAATTACCCATAGTGCCCAGGGATGTGCAGGTTAGGGTGGATTGGGCCGTGCTAAATTACCCATAGTGCCCAGGGATGTGCAGGTTAGGGTGGATTGGGCCGTGCTAAATTACCCATAGTGCCCAGGGATGTGCAGGTTAGGATGGATTGGGCCGTGCTAAATTGCCCAGTGTGTTCAGGGATCAGTAGGTTCGGTGCATTAATCAGGGGTAAATGTAGAGTAATAGGGTAGGGGAATGGGTTTGGGTGGGAGGGCTGGTGGGCACTCGTTGGGCCAAAGGGCCTGTTTCCACACAGTAGAGGATTCTATGACTGTTGAACACATATAATTCAAAATAAAGATAAGCTCAGAGCACGCGTCCCTTTTTCCCCGATGTTGCCCAAGGACACAGGCTTACGAGGTTTACATACGCTCCCCATATTTCATCAAACTTTCATTCCACAACCTCATACTTTATCTCCAGCAGTAGTTTTCCACTCCAGCTGTGAGAGGCTGAGGGCCAGGCCACCTTTTACCTTGGTCAAGTATCCCATCATGCAGCAGTACGCCAAGTCCTCACACAGTTCGCCATGGTTAGTGTGGGTTGATGGGAGTAGGACAGAGGGCTGAGTTTGGGTGGGATGCTGTTCAGAGGGACACTGCGAACCTGAATGGCAGAACAGCTTCCTTCTGCACTGCAGAAACTCTGTGAAAGCCTCACTGGTAATCAAGACAGAGCCCCCTTCCAGTCAGGTCTCATTGCAATGGAGCGATGTGCACTGAGATGTTTTCCAAAGCTTCAGGAGAAGGGTCACGGTGTCATACAGAATGGAATTAGACCCTTCAGTCCAATCAGTCCGTGCCAATCGTAAGCCCAAACTAGGCCTGCAAGCCTGCTCCTGACCCATATCCCTCCCAAAGATTTCTTATTCATGTACTTATCCAAATGTCATTAAGTCATAGAGACGTACAGCACGGAAACAGACCCTTCGGTCCAACCCGCCCATGCCGACCAGATATCCCAACCCAATCTAGTCCCACCTGCCAGCACCCGGCCCATATCCCTCCAAACCCTTCCTATTCATATACCCATCCAAATGCCTCTTAAATGTTGCAATTGTACCAGCCTCCACCACATCCTCTGGCAGCTCATTCCATACCCGTACCACCCTCTGTGTGAAAAAGTTGCCCCTTACGTCTCTTTTATATCTTTCCCCTCTCACCCTAAACATATGCCCTCTAGTTCTGGACTCCCCTACCCCTGGGAAAAAGGGGTATTCACCCTATCCATGCCCCTCATGATGTTTATAAATCTTTATAAGGTCACCCCTCAGCCTCCGACGCTCCAGGGAAAACAGCCCCAGCCTATTCAACCTCTCCCTGTAGCTCAAACCCCCCAACCCTGGCAACGTCTGTTCTGAACCCTTTCACAAGATCCTCCCTGTAGCAGGGAGCAGAATTCCGCGCGATATTCCAAAAGTGGCCAAACCAACAGCTGCAACATGACACCCCCTCCAACCCCTGTACTCAATACTCTGGCCAATAAAGGAAAGCATACCAAAGGCTGACTTCAATACCCAATCTCCTTATGGTCAGGAAGGGCTCTTCCCTGAAACGCCGATTTTCCTGCTCCTCGGATGCTGCCTGACCTGCTGTGCTTTCCCGGCACCACACACTCTCGACTCTGATCTCCAGCCGCTGCCGTCCTCCCTTTCTCCCGCCTGTGTTCACGGTAAACCTCCCCCATCACCTGGCCTTGGGCTGTTTCCTATATATCTCATTGCAATTCCAATCGTCATGTCCCTTACTGGTAATGTGCCAGCCTTGTTGTACACCTGATTGTTACGAATGACTTCCCAAACTCAGCCAAGCAACCCCTATCCCTTGCTGACCCTCGGACAGAAGCTTAAACAGCTGTTAATTTCCGCCGGTTGTTATAATATTTGCAATATCACCTCTATCGTGCAGTTATTGATGGAAGTATACATGGTTAAACCTAATACAAGGACACGCTGACTGAGCAAACAATTTCGGGAGAAGTTTCCCTCCTCTCCAGTTCGGAAAAGCGAAACAAGTCGACGTTTCAGGCCAAAAGCCCTCCGTCAGGAATCAGGCTTTTGTCCGAAACGTCGATCCCCCTGCTCTTTGGATGCTGCCCGACCTGCTGTGCTTTTCCAACACCACTCTACTCTGATATGCGCTTGTCACTATTTCAAAGATCACGTCATGTGGAAGCCATTTGCTGGCCTTCCCTCCTGGTTAAGGAACCATTTTGGTGGAAGGCCCCTCACCCAGCAGATCAATAGTATATGGTGTGCAGCTGTAAGAGCCAGTCTCGCACATAGCTTCGATCCTCTCTCTCCGGGATGTATCGCTGGCGTGTGGTGTCGCTCAATTACTCAAAGGCACTTCCTGTTGTCAATTCGCTTCTCTCTCAGAATGATATATTGCCAATGTGTGTCGATCCCCTCATGAAGGACATCTTCCCGGCATTTGTCCCAGATCTCTGTACACAGCATGTTAGGTGATAACTCTCAGTCCTGTTGCCTTGTAGAACGAGCAGCATCTTTTAGGGCTGACCCCGAGAACTGACTCAGTACCCCCCTGGATCTAAGGCAAGACTTAGATAATTACCAGGAGGCCCTCGGGCAGTGGTGTAGAGACCGATGGGTTCAGGTACACAATTCTTTGAAGCTTGGATCATTTTATAAGTGGCGTGTTGAAGAAGGCATTTAGCACACCTGCCCTCATCGCTCAGACCTTTGAGTGTAGGAGTTGGGACGCCACGTTGAGTTTGTACAGGACATTGGTGAGGCCTCTTCTGGGTGACTGTGCCCAGTTCCGGTCTCCCTGTTCCAGGAAGGATATTAAGCTGGAGAGGGATCAGAAGAGATTGACCGGGATGTTGCCAGGAATGAAGGGATTGAGTTATAAAGAGAGGCTGGACCATAGGAAGGTTGAGGGGTGACCTTATCGAGATTTATAAAATTACGAAGGGGCATGGATAAGGCGAGGCGTCTTTTCCCCAGGGTGGGGCTATTTCAAGACCTGGGGGCCTGCTTTGAAGGTGAGAGGAGAAAGATTTTAAAAAGATGAGATGGGCAACTTTCTCTTTTTACTCATAGAGGGGTTCGTGTGGGGAATGAGCTTCCAGAGCAAGTGGTGGATGCAGGACCGGTTACAGCATTCAAAAGTCATTTGGGTGAGTACATGAATCGGAAAGGCAGGGAGGGATATAGGCCAGGAGCAGGCAGGTGGGACGAGTTTAGTTTGGGATTATGGATTGTTTCTGGGCTGTGTGGCTCTCTGCCAGGCTCATGTAGAAATCCGAAATCTCCGATCGGATGGTTTTCATCGATTGGATCAGTTGCAATCATGGCCATTTGACTGTATTCAGCCTTGGGGAACGAATGCAAGGATTTTTCAGATGGTCTGGGGGAGGCAGCAGTAAAATCTCAAGACTTTTCATCAAGGGACCCAGTAACATTCAGGGTAGCCTAGGCTTCGAGACCCGTGGCTCCCTGGAAAGAGGAACCTAATGGTGACCTTGAAACCACTGCTGATTGTCAGGTAAATCCCATCTGGTTCACTGATGCGCTTTCGGGAAGGAAATCGGCCATCCTTAACTGGTCAGGCCTCCATTCAGGTCGAGTGAGAAGCTTAGTAAAGGTAGAGGGTGGGCACCACAAATCACAGCACTGATAACATGGTAGTCTGTGGGCTTCATGCCCACAGCAATGAAAGGGTGTGGAAACAAGCCCTTCAGCCCAACTTGTCCGTGCTTTCACAATTTAAACCCGTCCCACTTGCCTGCGCTTGGCTCATATCTCTCCACACAATGTGGGAAGAGTGTGAGGTCACGCACTTTGGTGAGAAGAATAGAGGCAGGAACCACTTTCTCAATGGGGAGGAATTCAGAAGTCTGAAGGGCAAAGAGACTTGGGAGTTCTAGGACAGGATCCTCTCGAGGTAAACTTGCAGGTCGGATTGGTAGTTAGGAAGGCGAATGCAATGTTGGATCTTGTTTCGAGAGGACTCGAATACCAAAGCAGGGGTGTACTGCTGAGGCTTTATCAGGCCACATTTAGAGTAGAGTGAACAATTTTGGGCCCCATACCTCAGGAAGGAAATCCTGGCCCTGGAGTGGGTCCAGAGGAGGTTCACGAGAATGATCCCGGGAATGGAAAGTTTAACGTATGAGGAAGATTTGAGGTCTCTGGGTCTATACCCGATGGAGTTTAGAAGGATAAGGAGGGAGCTTGATTGAAACCTACAGCATACTGAATGGCCTGGACAGAGTGGATGTTGAGAAGATGTTTCCATTGAAAGGAGAGACTCAGACCCAAAGGATCAGCCTTAGATTAAAGGGAAGGCCTTTTAGAACAGAGAGAAGGAGAAACTTTTTCAGCAGAGTATGGAATTCATTGTCACAGAAGGCGGTGGAGGCCAGGTCACTGAGGACATTTAAGACGGAGATAGATGGGTTCTTGTGTATCAAGGGTTATGGGGGAATGGGGTTGAGAAACTGATCAGCCATGATTGAATGGCGGAGCAAACTCAATGGGCTGAATGGCCTCATTTCTGCTCCTATGTCCGACCATTGTATACCGATACCATCCACATCCTTGTGGTAGACCTCATATTTTCAACAAGAGCCCATGCAGGGCAGATTCAGGTGACCTTTATTGTGATTTATAACTCAGCGAACAGGCATATGGGTGGCTGCAGGATGTCTCAATGGATTCAGTTTAACCTGAGAGTGGACACGCCCCCATTCCCCGCTTTGATTATGATTGGTCAGCGGTGCTGGGATGTCTCTCTGCAATTGGCTGACGGCTACAGCATCTGACACAGTTCAAGCTTGTGAAATCACAGAGATGGACGGGCCTGCGGTCCAATCCCAGCCCTCCAGAATGCATTTCCAGACTCTCTTCACTCCCCCCTTTTTCAATCACAGAATCCCGACAAGTGTGGAAGCAGGCCCTTCGGCCCAACAAGGTCACACTGACCCTCTGAAGAATAACCCAACCAGACACATTCCCCTACATATACAGGTACATCAATCCACCCTAACCTGCACATCCCTGGGCACTATGGGTAATTTAGCATGGCCAATCCATCCTAACCTGCAGATCCCTAAGCACTATGGGTAATTTAGAATGGCCAACCCACCTTAACCGGCACATCCCTGGGCACTATGGGTAATTTTAGCATGGCCAATCCATCCTAACCTGCAGATCCCTAAGCACTATGGGTAATTTAGAACCGCCAACCTACCTTAACCGGCACATCCCTGGGCACTATGGGTAATTTAGCATGGCCAATCCATCCTAACCTGCAGATCCCTAAGCACTATGGGTAATTTAGAACCGCCAACCCACCTTAACCTACACGCCCCTGGGCACTATGGGTAATTTAGCATGGCCAATCCACCCTAACCTATACGCCCCTGGGCACTATGGGTAATTTAGAACCGCCAACCCACCTTAACCGGCACAACCTGGGCACTATGGGTAATTTAGCATGGCCAATCCACCCTAACCTATACGCCCCTGGGCACTATGGGTAATTTAGCGTGGTCAAAGTGAAGGCTTCACAGGAGGCTCCCAAGCACTGAGGATGTCATCTGCAACACAAATTCCCAGCTCGGCGAACAGAACCACAACAATGAGCACCCGAGGTACAAATCTTCTCCCAAACATTGGGCTGAGAAATGGCCGATGGTGTCCAACCTGGGTAAATGCGAAGTGATGCATTTTGGAAGGTCGAACTCGAGTGCTGAATATAGGATTAAAGACAGGATTCTTGGCAGTGTGGAGGAACAGAGGAATCTGGGTTTTCTAATACCATTTATAAGTCCGTTGGTGACACCACTGTAGTCAGTCGAATCTCAGATGGCGACGAAACAGACTACAGACGGGAGGTGGAAAACCTGGAAAAATGGTGCACTGAGAACAACCTAGTTCTTAATGCTAGCAAAGCCAAGGAACTCATTATTGACTTTCGGCGGGATGTTACTCATGCCCCCATACACACTAACAGCACAGAGGTGGAACGAGTGGAGAGTGGTCGTCCACAACAAGCTTTCTTGGACTCTTCATGTGGATGCACTGGATACAAAGGCCGAATAATGTCTCCTCTTCCTCAGGCAGCTGAGGAAATTTGGCACGATGGCGAATACCCTTACCAACCTTTATAGGTGTGCCATCGAGAACATTCTGTCTGGATGTATCACTACCTGGTATAGCAATTATACCATACATGACAATAAATTCAAGTACATAGATCCCTCAAAGTTGCCAGCCAAGTGGATAGGATTGTTAAAAAAAAACAGGGTGTTTTGGCTTTCATTAACAGGGGGATCGAGTTTAAGAGCCGCGAGGTTTTGCTGCAGCTCTACAAGTCCCTGGTGAGACCACACTTGGAATATTGTGTCCAGTTCTGGTCACCCTATTATAGGAAAGATACAGAGGCTTTGGAGAGGGTGCAAAGAAGGTTCACCAGGATGCTGCCTGGACTGGAGGGCTTGCCTTAAGAAAGGTTGAATAGGCTTGGACTTTTCTCTCTGGAGAGAAGGAGGAAGAGAGGAGACCTGATCCAGGTGTACAAAATAATGAGAGGAATAGATAGAGTCAATAGCCAGAGACATTTCCCCAGGGCAGGATTGACTGGTGCAAAGGGTCACAGTTTGAAGATATTAGGAGGAAGGTATAAAGGAGACTGCAGAGGCAGGTTCTTTATGCAGAGAGTTGTGAATACATGGAATGTGTTGCCAGCGGTGGTGGTGGAAGCAGAGTCATTGGGGACATTTAAGTGACTGCTAGACATGCACATGGATAGCAATGAATTGAGGGGTGGGTCGGTTAAGTTCCTATATTTTACATTAGGATTAAACTTCGGCACAACATTGTGGGCTGAAAGGCCTGTTCTGTGCTGTACTTTTCTGTGTTCTAGATGTCCTTAATAAAAGGAACAACACAGATTGGCAACACATGGTAAACGAACAGAAGCAAGTGAGCACGCTTGAGCAACTAAGCTAGATGTTGGAGCAATACATCGCAGTGGGAAAACACTGCAGCATTACCTCCTCGGGAGAGAGGAACTAAGCGATGTGCGGGAGGCTGCGAGACAGCTTCTCACAGCTAACTAGCATTCTGCTGGGGTGAGCAACATGCTTAACTGGGAGGGAAGCCATGGCTCAGAATATGGCACAGTGGGTAGCACTGCTGCCTCACAGCACCAGGGTCCCAGGTTCGATTCCAGCCTCGGGTGACTGTCTGTGCAGAGTTTGCACATTCTCCCCGTGTCTGTGTGGGTTTGCTCCGGTTTCCTCCCCCAGTCCAAAGATGTGCAGGTCAGGGTGGATTGGCCATGCTAAGTTGCCCATGGTGTTAGGTGCATTAGTCGGGGGAAATGGGACTGGGTGGGTTACTCTTTGGAGGGTCAGTGTGGACTTGTTGGGCCGAAGGGACCTGTTTCCACACTGTAGGGAATCTCATCTAAACAAAGCCTTTCACTGTACTCCGGTACATGTGACAATAAATCACGTTACGACAAGGGGTAAACCCCCTCTGCTGATTTAAACCAGCAACGCAGAAAAGTTTCACCACATGCTGTGATCTGTTCAAATTCGAGGCAAAGAGCTATCCCAGAAGCCACTATTTAAAGTAAAAGTGAACAACTTTATTCTTTAAGTCCAAATCAGAATATTAAACCAACAACCATTTACAACTCTTTCCTCTTAAATCTATCGTTTACCTCCCACCTAGCCGATAAAAAAATTTAAGATTAAAAAAAATGATATTTCAAAACCAGTCAGTTTTGCTGCTTCTCCTTTGTAGATTTTCCTCTGTAGATTGTCTCCAGGTTGGCCTTGATGTTCTGTTGCACAAACTCCCCACAGGCAGGTACCTTTCAGACAGCTCTTCAGCTTGCAGTCTGCATTTGTTGGTCTTTGGGCAGTTCTCCTCCTAACTGTTCAAACTGTCCGGTTTTATACCCCAAAATATCAGACCGTTTCATTGGTTTTACTATTGTCAAAATACTAAATTCAAAGTTGATTGGATTTTGGTATCTTGGGGCATAATTTAAAACCAATCGGCCGAATTGGAATTTGTGTTTTGTTTCATGGTAACCCAGCTACTGCAATTTGTTTCGCAAGTGTTACATTGTTATCTTGTTCTGTGCTTTGTCTGTCCTTGCTAACATTTCAACTCTCTTTAAGGTACAGTACACCTCTCCACCTTCAGAACAATCAAATCAAATCTAGAGGAAGGGGTGGATACAGGTGCACTTACAATGTGTAAAAGACATGTGGATAAGGACATGAACAGGAAAGGTTTAGAGGGATCTGGGCCAGCAGCAGGCAGTTGGGACAAGTTCAATTTGGGACCGTGGTCTGCATGGACTGTGCTGTGCGACACTATAACAACACTCTTGTTTTACATGATCAGCAAGGTTAAATCTCATGGAATACAGGGAGAACTAGCCATTTGGATCAGAACTGGCTCAAAAGGTAGAAGACAGAGGGTGGTGGTGGAGGGTTGTTTTTCAGACTGGAGGCCTGTGACCAGTGGAGTGCCACAAGGATCGATGCTGGGCCCTCTACTTTTTGTCATTTACATAAATGATTTGGATGTGAGCATAAGAGGTACAGTTAGCAGGTTTGCAGATGACACCAAAATTGGAGGTGTAGTGGACAGCGAAGAGGGTTAGCTCAGATTACAACAGGATCTGGACCAGATGGGCCGAGAAGTGGCAGATGGAGTTTAATTCAGATAAATGCGAGGTGCTGCATTTTGGGAAAGCAAATCTTAGCAGGACTTACACACTTAATGGTAAGGTCCTAGGGAGTGTTGCTGAACAAAGAGACCTTGGAGTGCAGGGTCATAGCTCCTTGAAAGTGGAGTCGCAGGTAGATAGGATAGTGAAGAAGGCGTTTGGTATGCTTTCCTTTATTGGTCAGAGTATTGAGTACAGGAGTTGGGACGTCATGTTGCGGCTGTACAGGACATTGGTTAGGCCACTGTTGGAATATTGCGTGCAATTCTGGTCTCCTTCCTATTGGAAGGATATTGTGAAACTTGAAAGGGTTCAGAAAAGATTTACAAGCATGTTGCCAGGGTTGGAGGATTTGAGCTATAGGGAAAGGCTGAACAGGCTGGGGTTGTTTTCCCTGGAGCATTGGAGGCTGAGGGGTGACCTTATAGAGGTTTACAAAATTATGAGAGGCATGGATAGGGTAAATAGGCAAAGTGTTTTCCCTGGGGTCAGGGAGTCCAGAACTAGAGGGCATAGGTTTAGGGTGAGAGGGGAATGATATAAGAGACCTAAGGGGCAACTTTTTCATGCAGAGGGTGGTATGTGTATGGAATAAGCTGCCAGGGGAAGTGATGGAGGCTGTACAATGCAACATTCAAAAGGCATTTGGATGGGTATATGAATAGGAAGGGTTTGGAAGGATATGGGCCGGGTGCTGGCAGGTGGTACTAGATTGGGTTGAGATATCTGATCGGCATGGATGGGTTGGACTATGCTGTACATCTCTATGACTCTATACAGACCTTCCCCCACGCAGTTCCTTAAACAAGTCACACATCCACCTTAATTCCACACACTCCTTTCCTGTTGAGATGATGCTGTCACTTTAAGAAGGTCAACCTGGAAAAGTGTGAAATGATTCACTCTGGAAGGTCAAATTTGAATGCAGAATACAGGGTTAAAGGCAGGATTCTTGGCAGTGTGGAGGAACAGGGGGATTTTGGGGTCCGTGTCGATAGATCCCTCAAAGTTGCCACCCAGGTTGATTGGGTTGTTAAGAACGGTGCGTTGGATTTCATTCGCAGGGGGATTGAGTTTAAGAGCCGTGAGGTTGTGCTACAGCTCTATAGAGCCCTGGTTAGACCACACTTGGAATATTCTCTTCCATTCTGGTCGTCTCGTTATAAGGAAGGATGGAGATGCTTTAGAGAGGGTGCAGAGGAGATTTACCAGGATGTTGCCTGGATTGGAGGGCATGTCTGATGAAGAATGGTTGAGGGAGCTAGGGCTTTTCTCATTGGAGTGAAGGAGGATGAGAGGCGACTTGACAGAAGTGTACATGATGTTAAGAGGCATAGATAGAATGGATAGCCAGAGACTTTTTCCCCCGGGTGACAATGTCTGTCACAAGTGGGCATAGTTTTAAGGTGATTGGTGAAAGATTTAGGGGAGCTGTCAGAGAGTGGTGGGTGTGTGGAATGCACTGCCAGCGGTGGGAGTAGAGTCAGAGACATTCGGGACATTTAAGTGACTCTTGGAAAGGCACGTGGAAGATAGTGAAGTGAAGGGCATGTAGGTTAGTCTGATCTTAGAGTAGGATAAAAGGTCAGTTTTTCATCGAGGGCTGAAGGGCCAGTACTGTGCTGTTCAGTCCTTTTTTCCCCCTCCAAGAGAGGTCGTAAAGGCAGAGGCGCCGACATGTCTGGTTTGACAGTGGTAAGGGGAGTGGCCAGTTCTCCCAGTTCAGGTTCTCTCTAGTTTTGGTTTAGCTGTAACAGTGAGAAGCTCCTGCTGTCCAAATGAAGGTTCCAAGCTTCTGCAGATGATTCTTGACTGACTTTTCTCTCTGAAATCTCTCCTGCCCATAAGAACCTGGGTTGGCATTTCCCTTTTTGCCAAGGGGGTGTGTTGATGGGATGTTACTGGATTGGAACAGCTCCTTAGTTAAGTTACTGTATTGGGTCAGTTGAGTTTTCCCATAGTTGAGATTTTTCTAAATTCCATTCTCATTTATTCGTGTGTCATCAACCGTAGTATTGTTTTGCTTAAAGCAGAGTGTTTTGACTAACTGCATCAGACCTGGAACATCCACTTCATATCTGCCTTTATAATAAGGTGAGATCTGGGCTACATTCTTAACATATTTTGAGGCTGGGAGGATCTGGCCTAATCCATAACACTGTCAAGAGACTCTCCCCCCCACCTACCTAATGATCCCAGTTGATACCACAATACTGGACAAATTGGATCTCAGATGGAAAATCCAATTTGTGGATGATGAGTTTTGTTTTTGCAGTTGGTCACAGTGGAGATTATCCACTGAAGACATCCACACAAACGCCACTATCTTGTTTCCCAAAAGAACGACAAATACTTTTTTTCTTTAGAAAAGTCATGTGGATAGCAAATTTGAAATCTCTCGACACAAAAGCAAAACGAACAATTCAGACTTTCTCCCCCCAGCATTATCCTTGACGGATACTCAGTCCCAGTGGTGTGTGTCACGCCTTTCCTAACTTGGCGGCCCTGAATTCAACTGACTTGTTCCCTCCTTTAGGAATTTTTCTTTTCCAGCTTCCGAGAGCCTGGATCCCTTGACTACTCTGATAGCCAGATGAATTCTACAAACCCTTTCAATATCTTTTAATGGTAACCTGTCTCCTCCTGCAACAAGCCTGCCTTTCAGTCCACAAACCCGATTCTTCGGAACTCCTCTAAGATTTCCCATGACCATCTAGACACCTTAAAACCCAGAATTGCAAACACATCGATTAACTCCATAGGCATCTGATCGAGGTATGAGGTCATATTTTCTTAGAACTAACGTATTTAACTCTTTATAGAGATGCACAACACAGAAACAGACCCTTCGGTCCAACTCGTTCATGCCAACCAGATATCCTAAAGGGGAGAGGGGAGGAGACAAGGCGCAGTTCTGGATTGGGAGAGTGCCCACCCACTGGAAGCAGAGGCGGCAAGTAGCCCTTCTGGATTTTCGGGCCTGGGGGGGGGGGGGGGGGGGGGGGGGCGACGTCGGCGGGAACCCGATTCCCGGGCGTCACTTGTGGACCTGCTGGTGCCTCTGCAGGTGGGAGGCCCGCTTGAAGGCCCTCCCGCACGCGGGGCAGGGGTACGGCCGCTCCCCGGTGTGGGACCGCTGGTGGGTCAGCAGGCCGGAGGAGTGGGCGAAGGCCTTCCCGCACTCGGGGCAGGGGTACGGCCTCTCGCCGGTGTGGAGCCGCCGGTGCCTCCGCAGGCTGCAGGCCTGGGCGAAGGCCCGGCCGCACGCGGGGCAGGGGTACGGCCGCTCCCCGGTGTGGACCCGCCGGTGGGTCAGGAGGCCGGAGGAGTGGGCGAAGCCCCGGCCGCACTCTGGGCAGCCGAAGGGCCTCTCGCCCGTGTGGAGCCGCCGGTGGGACTGGAGGCCGGCCGACTGGCTGAAGGCCCGGCCGCACTCGGGGCACAGGTAGGGCCGCTCCCCGGTGTGCTCCCGCTGGTGCCTCAGCAGGGCCGAGGAGTGGGGGAAGGCCCGGCCGCACTCGGGGCAGCCCAAGGGCCTCTCCCCGGTGTGGAGCCGCTGGTGCTGCAGCAGGGCCGAGGAGTGGGGGAAGGCCCGGCCGCACTCGGAGCAGGGGAACGGCCTCTCCCCGGCGTGCAGCTGCTGGTGGGTCCTCAGGCTACAGGCCTGGGTGAACCGCTTGCCGCACTCGGGGCAGGAGAACGGCCGCTCCCCCATATGGACCCGCTGGTGCCGCCGCGCGGCAGAACCGTGCGCGAACCCCTTCCCGCACTCGGGGCAGGAGAACGGCCGCTCCCCCCGTGTGGGCTCGCCGGTGCCTCTCCAGCGCCGGAGTGCAGTAGCCCTTCCCGCAGTCCCTGCACTTCCAGGGTTTCTCCATGAGGTGGGGGGGGGCGGAGCTGACGGTCCGGCCGAAAGCCTCTTTCGCTGCCGATCGAACGGGCGGCCTCCCAGCTCTCCCCGCGCACGGCATCTGCCAGTCCAGCCCCTCGGAACCGACGGAAGGGGGCCGCATCACCCCTTCAGGAAATTCGCCCCGGAGAACCGGACGGGCTCTCGGATTCCTGTCCGCCAGCCCTCCCAGTTTCCCTGCAAAAGCAGACGGAGGGTCAGAGAGAGAGATGTCCAGCACGGAAACAGACCCACTTTGACGGCAAAGGATATATTTCCCCACCCCACCCCCCCACCCCCCCCCCCCCCCCCTCCCCCCCAGCTCCGACAGCCTGGATGCCTGGGCTGTTGCGACAGCCAGAGGGATTCGACAAACCCCCCTCAATATCTTCCTCCCTCCTCCTGCGATCAGTCCGTATTTCAGACCACTGTTCAGACATCCCACAGCCCACAGATCATCTGTACCATCGCAAAACCCATAGTGAATGGCAAACACATCGATTCGCTCCACAGGCATCTGATCGAGGTGTGAAGTCACACCTTTTCTTAGAAATAATGTATTTAACGCGTTACAGAGATGTACAGGCACGGAAAACAGACCCTTTGGTCCAATTAGTCCATGCTGCCCAGATATCCAAACCTAATCTAGTCCCATTTGCCAACCCTTGGCCCATATCCCTCTAAACCCTTCCTATTCATTTTCAAACATAAATATATTCATATATTTAAAACCATGATCACCAGGATGGACAGCCAGGATGCATAATTCTAGTTTCTATTCTCCTGTCCCAACAATCTCAACTGACACACCCCCTCTCCCCCTATCCATAATTGGCTGTCCATAATGTACACGCTCAGCATCCTCTCAAAGGGTCTAACTGCAGCTGACTGACAGATCCACACTCTCTGTCGAGCAGAAGAATTTGAAGCAGGATTTGGATAGCCTTGGATGTCCTCCACATGCTTGTCCAAAGGTGCGCAGGTTAGGGTGGATTGGCCACACTAAATTACCCATAGTGCGCAGGGATGTGCAGGTTAGGGTGGATTGGCCACACTAAATTACCCATAGTGCGCAGGGATGTGCAGGTTAGGGTGGATTGGCCACACTAAATTACCCATAGTGCGCAGGGATGTGCAGGTTAGGGTGGATTGGCCACGCTAAATTACCCATAGTGCCCAGGGAAGTGCAGGTTAGGGTGGATTGGCCGTGTGAAATTACCCATAGTGCCCAAGGATGTGTAGGTTACGGTGGATTGGCCACGCTAAGTTTCCCATAGGGCACTGGGATGTGCAGATGAAGACTCAGATCAGACGAACAACCCACTGAGATAATAACGTCTCACCTCAATCATAAACGAGAGCACCCTTCCCTGTAACCTACGTTGCTTCACTCTGGGTAGCCTGTAGATTAACAAAAGCAGCCTGTCTATGGATTTCAAGTATTTCATGACACATGAGCCCACAATCTTTCTTGCTTGTGTTATTTGATGAGTCTGAAGAAAACATGTCCCAAAACTCAACACAAATACCAGCTGTGGGACTGATTGGGTGACGGTATCATCCAGAGGAAGGATTGAGCACAACTGAAAATGGATCCAACACCGAATCGAGAGGCTATTGCAGGTTTCGGGCGCCATATCGCTTATTGGTCTCTTTCAGATTTGGTATTCTTGGCATCGGTCAGATGAGTTCCAGACAAAAAAAAAATTCCACCAGCTGCATGAGAGTTGTATAATCCCAATGGATAACTGATATCACTAGACCATCCTATTAACTGGTGGGGAAACGACCCCATTAATTGCGATCCTCCGAAAAGAGACCATCCTTTCAGCCAGACACAAAGGTTTCAGACAGTATCATCAAAGGATGGCAATATCTTTCAGACTGGCCCTTCCAGAGTCTGCTCCCCTGTGGAAGTCCTAAGAACTTGGCGTACTGCGGCATGATGGGATACTTGGCCGAGGCAAAAGGTGACCTGGCTCTCAGCTCTGGGAGAACAATCCTGCTGGAGATAAAGCCTAAGGTAGCGGAATTATCATTCAATGAAACATAGGGAGTGTGCCGAAAGTTCGTCAGTCCCTCAGGATGTGAGCAACATAGAACATAGAACATAGAAAAATACAGCGCAGTACAGGCCCTTCGGCCCTCGATGTTGCGCCGACCGAAGCCTACCTAACCTACACTAGCCCAATAACCTCCATATGCTTGTCCAATGCCTGCTTAAATACCCAGAAAAGAGGGAGAGTCCACCACTGCTACTGGCAGGGCATTCCATGAACTCACAACCCACTGAGTAAAAAATCTACCCCTAACATCTGTCCTATACCTACCCCCCCTTAACTTAAAGCTGTGTCCCCTAGTAACAGCTGACTTCATTAGCGGAAAAAGGTTCTCACTGTCAACCCTATCTAAACCCCTAATCATCTTGTACACCTCGATCAAGTCACCCCTAAACCTTCTTTTCTCCAATGAAAATAACCCCAAGTGCCTCAGCCTTTCCTCATAGGATCTTCCTACCATACCAGGCAACATCCTGGTAAACTTCCTCTGCACCCGTTCCAGTGCCTCCACATCCTTCCTATAGTATGGCGACCAAAACTGCACACAATATTCCAGATGTGGCCGCACCAGAGTCTTATACAACTGCAACATGACCTCAGGACTCCGGAACTCAATTCCTCTACCAATAAAGCCCAGTACACTATATGCCTTCTTCACAGCACTATTTACCTGGGTGGCAACTTTCAAAGATCTGTGTACATGGACACCAAGATCCCTCTGCTCACCCACACTACCAAGTAGTCTACCATTAGCCCAGTAATCCATCTTCTTGTTACTCCTACCAAAGTGAGTGACTTCACACTTAGCTACATTGAATTCCATTTGCCACCTTACTGCCCAGCTCTGCAACTTATCTATATCCCGCTGTAACCTGCCACATCCTTCTTCGCTGTCCACAACTCCACCGACTTTCGTGTCATCCACAAACTTGCTCACCAGCCTTCAAGCCCCTCCTCCAGGTCATTTATAAAAATGACAAACAGCAATGGTCCCAAAACAGATCCTTGTGGATCACCGCTAGTAACTGCACTCCAAGATGAACCTATACCATCAACTACTACCCTCTGTCTCCTTCCAGCCAGCCAATTCCTAATCCAAACCTCTAATGCACCCTCAATGCTATACCTCCGTAGTTTTTGCATTAGCCTTCCATTGGGTACCTTATCGAACGCCTTGCTAAAATCCATATACACCACATCTACCGCTTTACCCTCGTCCACCTCCTTAGTCACCTTCTCGAAGAACTCAATAAGGTTTGTGAGGCACGACCTGCCCTTCACAAAACCATGCTGACTATCCTTGATCACATTATCCCTATCCAGATGTTCATAAATCCTATCCCTTACAATTCTCTCTAAGACTTTGCCCACAACAGAAGTGAGACTCACTGGCCTATAGTTACTCAGACTATCCCTGCTCCCCTTCTTGAACAAGGGGACCACATTCGCTATCCTCCAGTCTTCTGGCACTATTCCCGTAGACAACAATGACATAAAAATCAAGGCCAATGGCTCCGCTATCTCCTCCCTAGCTTCCCAGAGGATCCTAGGATAAATGCCATCAGGCCCAGGGGACTTATCTATTTTCATCCTTTCCAGTATTCCCAAGACCTCAAGGCCATCCATTCTAATCACTTGTGACTCAATATTCACATCGGCAACAACGTCCTGTTCCTGAGTGAATACTGATGAAAAGTATTGATTTAGTGTCTCACCAATCTCCTCCGCCTCCACACACAACTTCCCACTACTATCCTTGACTGGACCGATACCTACCCTAGTCATCCTTTTATTCCTGATGTACCTATAGAAAGCCTTTGGGTTTTCCCTAATCCTACCAACTAAGGACTTTTCATGTCCCCTTCTCGCTGCTCTTAGCTCTCTCTTGAGATCCTTCCTGGCTACCTTATAACTCTCAATCGCCCCAACTGAACCTTCACGCCTCATCTTTACATAGGCCGCCCTCTTCCCTTTCACAAGGGATTCCAATTCCTTGTTAAACCATGGCTCCCTCACAAGACCCTTTACTCCCTGCCTGACAGGTACATACTTATCAAGGACACCCATTAGCTGTTCCTTGAACAATCTCCACATATCATTTCTGTCCTTCCCTTGAAGCCTATTTTTCCAATCCACGCATCCTAAGTCATGCCTCACCGCATCATAATTTCCCTGCCCCCAGCTATAACTGTTGCCCTGCAGTGCACACTTATCCCTCTCCATCACTAGAGTAAAAGTCACCGAGTTGTGGTCACTGTCCCCAAAGTGCTCACCTACCTCCAAGTCTAACACCTGGCCTGGTTCGTTACCCAGAACCAAATCCAGTATAGCCTCACCTCTTGTTGGCCTGTTTACATATTGTGTCAGGAAACCCTCCTGCACACATTGGACAAACACCGACCCATCTAACGAACTCGAGCTATAGCTTTCCCAGTCAATATCTGGGAAGTTAAAGTCCCCCATAACAACCACCCTGCTACTTTCACTCTTCTCCTGAATCATCCTCGCAATACTTTCCTCTACTTCTCTCGGTCTATTAGGAGGCCTGTAGAAAACTCCTAACAGGGTGACCTCACCTTTCCTATTTCTAACCTCCGCCCACACTACCTCAGATGGCAAGTCTTCCTCCATCACCCTTTCTACTGCTGTAATACTATCCTTGACAAGCAATGCCACACCTCCCCCTCTTTTACCCCCACCTCTGACCCTACTAAAACATTTAAACCCTGGAACCTGCAACAGCCATTCCTGTCCCTGTTCTACCCACGTCTCTGTAACGGCCACAACATCGAAGTCCCAGGTACCAACCCATGCTGCAAGCTCACCTACCTTATTTCTTATACTTCTGGCATTGAAGTATACACACTTCAAGCCACCTTCCTGTTTACAGGCACCCTCCTTCGAGATCGATGCCATGTTCCTAACCTCCCTACACTCAAGGTCCTGTACCCTAAAGCTACAGTCCAGGTTCCCATGCTCCTGCAGAGTTAGTTTAAACCCTCCCAAAGAGCACTAGCAAACCTCCCCCCAAGGATACTGGTGCCCCTCAGGTTCAGGTGTAGATCATCCTGTTTATAGAGGTCCCACCTTCCCCAGAAAGAACCCCAGTTATCCAGAAACCGGAATCCCTCCCTCCTGCACCATCCCTGTAGCCACGCATTTAACTCTTCTCTCTCCCTATTCCTCGACTCTCTATCACGTGGCACGGGTAACAAACCAGAGACAACAACTCTGTTCGTTCTAACTCTGAGCTTCCAACCTAGCTCCCTGAAAGCCTGCCTAACATCCTCACCCCTCTTCCTACCTCTGTCGTTGGTGCCAACGTGGACCACGATCTGGAGCTGCTCCCCCTCCCCCTTGAGGACCCGGAAAACACGAGCAGAGACATCACGTACCCTTGCACCTGGGAGGCAACATACCAATCGTGAGTCTCTGTCGCCCCCACAAAACCGCCTATCTGTGCCCCTCACTATTGAGTCCCCAATAACTATCGCTCTACCTTTCTCCACCCTTCCCTTCTGAGCAACGGGGGCAGGCTCCGTGCCAGAGGCCTGAACCTCGTTGCTTACCCCTGGTAAGTCATCCCCCCCACAAGTATCCAAAACGGTATACTTGTTCTTGAGGGGAATGACCGCAGGGGGTCCCTGCACTGGCTGCTTCCTCCCACTCCCCCTCACTGTCACCCATCTCTCTATAACTTTCGGAGTAACTACTTCCCTAAAGCTCCGATCTATGACCCCCTCTGCCTCCCGAATGATCCGAAGTTCATCCAACTCCAGCTCCAGTTCCCTAACACGGTCTTGGAGGAGCTGGAGATGGGTGCACTTCTTGCAAGTGTAATCAGGAGGGACGCCAATGCCTTCCCTCACCTCATACATGTTGCAGGAGGAACATTGCACTGCCTTCGCTGCCATCCCTCTAAAAGAGAAACTTTAAAAACTAGATCTAAAGAAACAAACAAGCAAAATGCAGCACTTACCTGCTTATCACAACGGGTCGTATTATTAGGTTAGAGGAGGAGGGCGGGTGGGAGGCTCTCCCCCTGTAGTGCTTCGGGTTCCTCGCCTGCGCGCTTTTATAGAGAAAAAAAACCTTCCCAGGTAAGCTAGCGCGACACCAGCTTCCGGGTCCACTAGGCGCTTAAAGAAAAAACTTTAAATTTTAGCCGTTAAAAAAAAACAATAACTGGACTAGACCGCGACTTAAAATAAACACCACCACACAGCCGTTACCTGCTCCGCCGAGAGAGTGAGCAACATCGGGGACAAAGGGAGTGGCTCCACTGTGCCTTTCTTTAGCTTGATAAATGGTATTCAACATTACTCGAGTGCGGAAATGTAATAAAACAATCCAAATTGAATAAAACAATCCAAAGGCGTTTGTATCTTTGGAAATACCGGCTGACTGCCCAGCTGGAGAGGGACTGCTCTGGGACTAAAGCCTGCCGCAGCCTCGCTGAATTCACAAAAGCGTAAAGCTTCTTGAAGCAAGACTCTCAAAGCCTCAGACTGAGTCACGTCCTCGACAGAACCTGGCGTAGTCGGCAGGATCCCGATGATGATGGGATCGGATAACGGTAAGGGAGGAAATAGTGGGCGGGGCTGAAAGGGAGACTGGGACTCGTCCTCCTTCCTCCAACGAGGAACCTCCCCACCTGCATTTGCTAGACGCTGTGACCTCTCCCTGCCCTGATTTACCCTCCACCCAACCCCCCTCCTCCTTGACACACCTGAAGTGTTCCACTTACTGGCAACTGGTCCCACGCCTCCCTCCAAGTATCACCACACCCCCGCCTCCCATCAAAATGCGAGGGGTGTGCACTCTCCCCATCCGGGACTCCAGCCCAATTGGCCAAACGCTTTACCACTCACTCCCGTGCGCGCCTCCTTGCCGCGGGGAAACTCTGTTAACGGTTTCCACCAGTTCCTGTCACGTCCCCCCACTGGGGGGGGGGCGGTCCGTGGCTTGGGTGCGTCCCGGAGAAACCGTGGGCTTACCCCCTCCTCCGGTGAACCCGTGAGTCTCGTCACTCGACCTTCCGCGGTTTACCGTTCACCAGTCGCGGTGGCCACACGTGGCGCTCATATAACCGCGAAGGACGAGGTGTCCCTCAGCAACGCTGCCGCCCAGGAGGCTGCTCGGGGTCACTGTCCCCTCCTTCGGCAAGAGGGACAACCCCCCTTCACCTTTGACCGTCCAGCAGCCCTCCAGACGCAGGACGTGGCTGCAGACACCCCTGGTCTTTGGCTGCCTCCTGGTGGGAGGTGGGTCTGTCTGCCTCCTCTGCTCCACGCCCTTGCCCAGCTGATGCGTTGGGCAGGGGCGTGTAGGACAAGGAGGGTTGCTACATCTCATTGGCCAACAATGGTTTGCTCCCAGCACATCACCGATCTTAAAACGCATCGCTGAGACTTGCCAACAGTACACTAGAGGAACAGCATCTGCACATTTTGATCATCTACCTCTTGCTGGGGGGACATTTGGGAACACAGAGGGTGGTACAGGTATGGAATGAGCTGCCAGAGGAAGCGGTGGAGGCTGGTACAATTGCAACATTTAAAAGGCATCTGGACGGGGATACGACTAGGAAGAGTTGAGAGAGTTATGGCCTTCCTCATTCCTGAAGAAGGGCTGATGCCTGAAACATCGATTCTCCTGCTCCTTGCATGCTGCCTGACCTGCTGCGCTTTTCCAGCACCACACTCTCAACGCAGAGGGGTATGGGCTAAGTGCTGGCAAATGGGACTAGCTTAGGTTGGGATATCTGGTCAGGTTGGACCAAAGGGTCTGTTTCCGTGCTGTCCATCTCCAGGACACCCTCAGGAGGGTTCAAATACAGACAAGTCATAGTTGATCGGTTCTCCAGATGAATAGAGGCATCTCCCACTGGAAGGGATGATGCCCCGCACAGCAGTAAAACGTCTTAAGATATGATAACCCCCGGATTCGGAATACCGGGACAAATGAATAGTGACGGGGGGGGAGCCCATTTTACCGGGAAATATTGGAACAGCACTGTGCGCAGTATTGGGATTTGTGTGGAAGGTTCATATCCCCTATCAACCCCAGTCCTCAGGAATAGTGGGACGAGCTAACAGGATGCTAAAACAAAAATCCTTGCAAAGACTTGGCAGGAATTTTGCCTGAAGTCTTATCTATTATCCTGTATAGCCTCCGAATCCAGGTTTGGAGAAATGCTGGGCTAACCCTGTTTGAACCTCTTCTCGGGAGACCCATGACTACCGATACCCGACCCGACCCCACCCCCCCCCTCCCCTGTCGACATCAGCAACAGCCCTGCTAGGGGTAGATGGGAACACCCTAGAGTAGGCCCAAGCCCTGGGCGAAGTGGTCCAAGCCAATCACTCAAAGGTAACAGAGGCCAGGCCTAAACCCGGAGGTCAGACACACACCCTGGTGATTCAGTGCTTGTTAAATCTCTCAACAAAGGCTCTCTCTCTCTCTCCCCGAGGTGGAAGGGGACTGTATCAAGTGCAACTGAGCACCCGAACTGCTGGGAAATTGGAAGGATATAAGGAGTGGGCACACGCGGCCATCTGTAAAATCCATAAGCCCACCAACTCGGCAGAGACTAAAGAGAATGATGTGAACCCAGTAGTTGCGATTCCTGGGCTTCCTCAGCCCATGATCGACTGAAACTAGAGACGCACGGCCTTGCGATGGGTGGGCCAAAAGGACCCGTCAGCTCTGTAATGGGGGCATCACACAACGTGTAACACACTGTGACGCTGTTTTCCATCAGAATACGCGAAGGGGACGGATCAGGGTCTTGGAGGGGAAAGAGGTCAACCCTCGCTCTCCTGCTGCAGTGAGAGGTCAAACAGAGCATCAGACCCTTTGCATTGCTGGGCCTCGGAAGTTGAGGCCTCCGCAGTCTGGCGCATTTCCCAGGATTCCCTTCTCGGGAAGCATGAGGGGAGATCACAACCGGCAAGGGGATCCGCCGCAGGGGAAAAGATGGGAAGCGAAAGGGTTTCCTCGCAAGGAGGGGAGAGGGGCTGGGGAGGCAGGTGGTGGACTAATGTCAGACGGAGATGCCGTCGGAATCGCTCCCGATCCCGTATTGAGATCACCGACAACTCTCCTGTGACGCACCGGCTTTGTCATTACAGGGGGTCGGGGAGGCAGAGGGTAGTTTCCCCCTGGGTAGCCCTCCTGGGGAGAACCCCTTGCACCGGTGCCCGGGGGGGGGGGGGTCTCGGGTTTCGAGAGAAGCCCCAGCTACCAAAGAGTATGGCTCCGAGAAACGGCTTCCCCTCGGTTCTGGGAATAGAGGTGATCCCGACGCTCCGATACCTTTCTGTACCTGGCCTATCCCAGCGCCCAGCCCGGTGGGAACAGAAACTGCCTGGTGGGTATGTGCCCATACACCGACCCATTCACGGAGGGTACCCCCCCCTCCCCCCACCTCAGCAGGGTATACACCTGGCCCCATTCGGAGATGGGCACCAACCCGACTGTAACAGACCCCCATGTGCCCCCTTCCCCTGGAAGCCTTAACGGCACCATCAGCAACACCACTTGCTTCAGCCGACATGGGAATGTCTCTCCTGACACCCATGTGGGGTCGGAGCAATGTTCCTTTCTTATCCCCTGGATTGAGCCGGTCTAGAATTTGACGAGCCAAAGTCACTGTTGTCTTGAATGGGTCCGGTGTCCCTAATGAGACACCAGGCTCCCTGTAGCAAGACCCTGCTCCCACGTTGCGGAGGGGGCTGACCTTCCAACTTAACCTCCTGTTTTATTTGGGGTCTGAAGGCCTATCCTTGGCTTTCCCTCAGATCGGAGAGGGCCGTGCGGAGATGGGACACGTCGTACCTCACACCAGAGTCTCAGATGGGTCACCTTCGCCCCGAAGCCCAAGACCGCATTCCTCAGCTGGGTTGGGATGCCTTCCCTTCCGATTGGAATCTATCTGCGTTCCCAAGGATGGAGCCAGTTCACAACAGGATCGGAAACGGTCGCCAATGACACCGTGGAGGCCCTGACCAGGGGGTCAACGCTGAGCGAGTGGCAGTTCAAAACAGCGGCCCTCCAGAACCACTGGGGCCTTGGATATTCTATTATCCAAAAGAGGGCGGTACTTGTGCTGGTATTGGGCGGGAAAGCTGCACCTACAACGCGGTAAATGTCTCCAATTTGGCGACTCTCATTCGGACAGGAGTCAAGAAATCGAGCTGCCCTTTTGATTGCAGGTGGCCCTTTGACCTCGCCTGGCTGGGGTCAAGCTGGGGTCCCTCCTTAGTCACTGGGATCGTCACCTTTACCGTCACACGCCTAATACGTCGCATCATCTGGAGAACTACAGGCCGTTGTTGTGCACACAGTCTGCTCCTATCACATTTTCCACTCCAAACGCCGGTGATCATCTACTGGACCGTACCCCATGATGACCCCTACGGTGAACAAGCATGTCTGAGTATGCGCCATGTTCCAGAAGGATGTGCGCCTCCTGTTTTTGGATGCGCTGGTGTTGATCAACAAGGAGGGAATTGTGGAAGGTGTAAGAACCAGCATACTGATGCATGATGGGATACTTGACCAAGGTAAGAAGTTAAAATCTCACTACACCAGGTTAAAGAGAGTGATTGTGCGTGACATGCTTGGCAGAGTGTCTTCATGAGTGTGACAGAGTATAAGCCTTTTAGAGGGTTCGTACATGGGTGAGAGTGGGGGAGGTGTGTGTGTGTGTGTCTCAGAGACAGCGTGTGTATGAGAAAGGGTCTGGGTGAGTATGTAAGTGTGTGCGTGTCAGTGTATAGTGTAGCAGGGTTACCTGTAATGTGACATGACCCCAAGGTCCTGATTGAGGCCATCCTTGTGGGTACCGAGCTTGGCTATCAGCTCAAGATGGGCACACAGACAAGATTCTAACCTCACATCTGTAATGCATTGTCTGAGATGAAATGTCACTTTTTTAAAAAAAAAATAAGACTTTAAGCTATCTTGGGAATGTGAATTGAAAGTAGGTCTGGAATTTTACATATTAATGAACGAAAACCTGCAACCCATTCTAAAAGATGAAAGGCTAAACCCCAATCTAGGTTTGTTCAATGTATCCTACCAGTTGCATGACACTGTGATCTTTTGCTATAAATTCTGCGCCTTATGCTCCTGTTCCGCAGCTACCTGACGAAGGAGCAGCGCTCCGAAAGCTAATGCTTCCGAATAAACCTATTGGACTCTACCCTTGTGTCGTGTGATTTTTAACTTTGCCCACCCCAGTCCAACACATTCCACATCCAGGTCAAAAGTGACCGAGTTCTCAAGCTTGCAGCTGCAGTGGAAAGATTCTGCTCGAGATAAAGACTGAGGTTGTGCACTTATAGTTTGATGCAATATAGGGAGTGTATCTTATCCTTGAGCAACATCGGGAACAAAGCGGCTCCACTGTGCCTTTCCTTCTCTTGAATTATTGTGTTCAACGTTACAATGCACAAGCAGTTTTGTTTGTATCGTTGTGTTAATATAGGCGGACTGCGGCAGCCACTCCGTGGATTCACGAGAAGATAAAGCTTCCTGAAACCAGACTCCAAGTCTCAGATGAAGCAATGTCCTCAACCAAACCTTTTCCCCAATTTCCTTTCCCTGCAGCTCCTGCAAACCAACAGCTGAACCCCAGAATGCAAACAAAAAGGGAGGGGGGTGTTGGGAAAAGAGGGGGTGTTGTACTCACAGATGTGAGACAGAGGAAGGAAGTTGCAGTCTGGGGGGTGAACCTCAATCTTCATTCAGAGAGAGAGAGAGAGAGAGGAGCAACACCAGCAGCAACATCTCTACTGGGAGAGGGACAAGCAGGAGCTCACTGGGCAACTTCCGCAGTCGGACAATGAGGGGAGGTGGGGGGTCTCTGATTGGCAGGAGGACCAAGCTCCCTTCGGTCCTCCCAGGTTTCCTATTGGTCCATGGGGGCGCAGCCCTTTGTGACGACACCGCCGCCCATCCAAGCACATGCGCAGTCCCCCCCCCCCAGCAGAGGGTTTCGCTGCAGACTGTTGCCAGTCTTGTCTGGGAGGACAGCACTTTGCAAGGGGATAGACCCAGGGGCGTTTGCAACTGGGGACCAGCATCAATGCACTCCCTCAGGGACACACACACACACCCGCTGCTGTTATTTTATCCTTCATTCCAGGCACCAGCTCCTTCCTTGGGTGTCTGCATCAAATCCATTTGCAATCCAGCTCCCACAGATTGCTCTCTGCCCCTGTCTCCGCTTCAATCAGCACTCGGTCAGAGACAGACTTGAGTTCATCATCCCACATTCACCCCCACCCCACTATGTTCCAGGATTCCCAGTTTTTTCCTGTCCCTGGGATGATAAATGGTCTCTGCTCCTGGCCCATATCCCTGAGAGACCACTGTGACTGGGAAAGCTCAATGTCAAACCAGGTCCATAGATGGGAAACCCACTTGCACTTTCCCGAGCTGCAGAGTTTGTACACGTGTCCTGAATGTGTGGCTCCAACTCACCCCTGGAGAGACTGGCAACACTCACACCAGAGATTCCCTACAGTGTGGAATCAGGCCCTTCGGCCCAACCAGTCCACACCGACCCTCCGAAGAGTAACCCACCCAGACCCATTCTCCTACCCTATTACCCGACATTTACCCCTGACTAATGTACCCAACCTATTAGAAAGATAATTGTGAAACTTGAAAAGGTTCAGAAAGGATTTACAAGGATGTTGTCAGGATTTGAGTTATATGGAGAGGTTGAATAGGCTGTTTTCCCCGGAGGTTCGGAGGCCGTATAGAGGTTTATAAACTCATGAGGGGCATGGATAGGATAAGTACACAGTCTTTTCCCTGGGGTGGGGGAGTCCAGAACTAGAGGGCATAGGTTTAGGGTGAGAGGGGAAAGATATAAAAGAGACCCAAGGAGCAACCTTTTCACACAGAGGGCGGTACGTGTGTGGAATGAGCTGCCAGAGGATGTGGTGGAGGTTGGTACAATTGCAACATTTAAGAGGCATTTGGATGGGGATATGAATAGGAAGGGTTTGGAGGGATATGGGCAGGTGGGACTAGATTGGGTTGGGATATCTGGTCGGCATGGACAGGTTGGACCGAAGGGTCTGTTTCCGTGCTGTACATCTCTATGACTCTAAATACACATCCCTGAACACAATGGGCAATTTAGCATGGCCAATTCACCTAACCTGCACATCTTTGGACTGTGGGAGGAAACCCATGCAGACACGAGGGGAGAAGTGCAGTCTCCACACGGGCAGTCACCCTGAGACTGGAATCGAACCTGGGTCTCTGGTGCTGTGAGGCAGCAGTGCTAACCACTGAGTCGCCTGTGAAGTTTAGGAAATGTGAAGACTGTGGGAAAGCATTCTCCAAGCACTCCATTCCTGGTAACATCTCTTTTGATCTCTCTCCAGCTTAATAATATCCTTCCTATCACAGGGAGGCCATAACTGGACACAACAATCCACATAAGGCCTCTGGGACTTTTTTCACTGGAGCCAAGGAAGCTGAGAGTAGACCGGATAGAGATTTACAAAATCCTTAGGGGTATAAATAGGGTTAAAGGTAGTTTTTTTCCCTCTAGGATGGGGGATTTCAAGATTAGGAGGCAGGTGAGAAGAGAGAAACTTTTTAAAAAAACACGAGGTGCAATTTTCTTTTTACACACACACACACACACACACACACACACACACAGTGGTTCGTCTGTGGAATAAACCTCCTGAGGACGTGGTGGATGTGGGTGCAGTTGCAACATTTAAGAGACACTTCGATAATACATGAATAGGAAAGATTTGGAGGGATATGGGTGAGAAGCAGGCAATTGGGACTAGTCAGTTTGGGTTTATGTTCAGCCTGGAATAGTTGGACCAGACTGTCTGTTTCCCTGCTGTCTGACTCGATAAGAATCTATCCAACCTAGTTTTTATTTGAATTGACTTCCAGTAACACTCTACAAGTCACAAACGTCAGCATCCAAGGTATTTGGATTTACGCAGACCCCAGCGGATTGTACCAATGGGGTCGTGTGGCACAAAGTGTCCCTAACTGTGCACCAGGAGGCCCGAGTTAAAATTCCACCTGCTCTAGAGGGGTGTAATAACATCTCTGAACAGGTTGGTTCGAAAATACCAACATCATACCAAAGGGAAGGTTACGACACACACTGAACATTCAGTCTCTGTTCATGACTTTGGTGAGTGGACATACCGATGGGTAACATTGACAAATATAAATATCCACTTGTTGCATTTCTATAGCGCCTTTCACAGCCATAAACATTTAACAACCAATGAGCTGCTTCCAAATGTAGTCACTGTTGCAAACTCTGGATTGGCGCAAGTAATCAAATTTAGTTTGAAACCACCATTCACTGTTATAAACATAAGAACTAACGCCCTGGAGTCGTTCAGGGAGAGGTGGGCGCCGCAGGGAGTGGAGTGCATTATTTCCCTCTCCAACTCTATTCTGATTTAGTCCCTACCCTCCCCTTCACTGTTTTGTTCACACAGCATTGCCCTTTGATGTGAAGGGCACTGCTTGTCACTGGCCACTTGGGTGTTTCCTTTCTTCCTGGTGATGGAAACTGAATAAAGATTTGTGCACCTTGTGTCTCACACCTGCGCGCGTGCGCGCACACACACACACACACACACACACACCCAAAAAAACATAAAAACTCGGAGCAGGAGTAGGCTGCCTTGTCCCTCCAGCCTGCTCCATCACTCAATAAGATCATGGCTGATCTCTTTGTGGCCTACGCTCCATCGGCCGACCCGCTCACCACGACCCTTAATTCCTTTACTGTTCAAAAACTTATCTTTACCCGAAAAACATTCAACGAGGTAGCCTCAACTGCTTCACTGGACAGGGAATTCCACCATCCCATGGGCGTGGTCCCTCCTCAACTCGGTCCTAAATCGGATCCTCCTTGTTCTAGTTTCAACCACCTGTAGGGACGACCTCCCCACTTCGATCTTATCGATTCCCATCGTAATTCGACATAGAGTCGTAGAGATGTACAGCAGGGAAACAGACCCTTCGGTCCAACCCGTCCATGCCGACCAGATATCCCACCCCAATCTAGTCCCACCTGCCAGCACCCAGCCCATATCCCTCCAAACCCTTCCTATTCATATACCCATCCAGATGCCTCTTAAATGTTGCAATTGTACCAGCCTCCACCACATCCTCTGGCAGCTCATTCCATACACGTACCACCCTCTGCGTGAAAAAGTTGCCCCTTAGGTCCCTTTTATATCTTTCCCCTCTCACCCTAAACCTATGCCCTCTCGTTCTGGACTCCCACACCCCAGAGAAAAGACTTTACCCATTTACCCTATCCATGCCCCTCATAATTTTGTAAACCTCTATAAGGTCACCCCTCAGCCTCCGACATTCCAGGGAAAACAGCCCCAGCCTGTTCAGCCTCTCCCTGTAGCTCAGATCCTCCAACCCTGGCAACATCCTTGTAAATCTTTTCCAAACCCTTTCCAGTTTCACAACACAAGAGTGCCCTCTCATTCTGGTAAGAAACAGGAGCGGGAAACCATGTTAAACGCTAATGGACAGTTTCTTGTACAGTTCAAGTCCAAAGCCAGTCAGCTAAAAGAATGATGATTCAGTGATGAACTCTTATGACAGTACAACAAAACAAAAGAACTGCAGGGGCTCACAATCCGAAATGAAACGAAAAGCAGACAATGCTGGAGAAACACAGCAGGTCTGGCAGCAATCGTGAAGACAGAAACCGAGTTAATGTCTCCAATCCTTTCTTCGGAACTGAAGGTCCTTTCCCGGACTGATTTCGGGTCTGGAGGCAGCTCACAACCTCTTGCTTTCTCTCTCTCTCTCTCACAGATGCTGCCAGACCTGCCGGGTTTCTCTGCACTCAAACATCAGGCTGACTGCTTGTGAATCTCCCTCAGATTAAACAAGCTGCCTTCTGAACCACTATAACCCTGTGTTAACCAAGTGCATGAAAAGGTTATTACTCACCAGTCAAGCCCACGAGTGAACCTTAATTCACGTCGCAATCAATCACTCAAACATGGGTCAGTTGTCCTATTAGAGACACGGAGTTTTATTTGCTGCAGGAATGTGTACACGAATGACGTGCGATTAAGACAAATGGGGACTGGAGGTTTGAGTTCAAGGGAAAGGCTGGGCCCGTTTTCTCTGGAGCGTCGGAGGCTGAGGGGTGACCACATGAGAAAATCACGAGGGGCACGGATAAGGTGAATAGCCAAGGTCTTTTGCCCTCCACAGTAGGGGAGCCCAGGACTAGAGGGGTTGAAGGTGAGAGGGGAGAGATTTAAAAGGGACCACTTGCTGACAAACATTAAGGCTACGACTTTCCCAGCTCTCTGCGGGTGATCGGTCCAGCCTGGCATAAATCCTCTCCGGCAGCTCCAATGACTGCAGTTCTGGTGGATTTCCGCATCAAGTGCCTCACTCCTTCCGTGAGAGTCATCCGCTCGGAGCCAGGCCTCAGGAGTCACTGATCCTCGAATGAGGAAGTCCTTCAGAACATCAATGTCTATCCCCAAAGTGACCATGACCTCCTGTCTCAGGGGCTTGGAAATATTGTGTGCAATTCTGGTCTCCTTCCTATCGGAAAGATGTTGTGAAACTTGAAAGGGTTCAGAAAAGATTCACAAGGATGTTGCCAGGGCTTGGAGGATCTGAGCTACAGGGAGAGGCTGAACAGGCTGGGGCTGTTTTCCCTGGAGCGTCGGAGGCTGAGGGGTGACCTTATAGAGGTTTACAAAATTATGAGGGGCACGGATAGGATAAATAGACAAAGTCTTTTCCCTGGGGTCGGGGAGTCCAGAACTAGAGGGCATAGGTTTAGGGTGAGAGGGGAAACATATAAAAGAGACCTAAGGGGCAACTTTTTCACACAGAGGGTGGTTTGTGTATGGAATGAGCTGCCAGAGGAAGTGCTGGAGGCTGGTACAATTGCAACATTTAAGAGGCATTTGGATGGGTATATGAATAGGAAGGGTTTGGAGGGCTATTGGCCAGGTGCTGGCAAACGGGACGAGATTAATTTAGGATATCTGGTCGGCACAGACGAGATGACTGAAGGGTCAGTTTCTGTGGTGTACGACTCTACGACCCTCAATAGGCCTTGACATTTGAAACTGCCTGAATAAAGATTTGTATAGAATCAGATAAAGGGATTTTCTGAAGCAGATTGGCTGTATTCCAATCTGAGATAAAGAGAGTCCCCAGTCCAAGTTACTAGGCATCCAACCTGATCAGAGTCATAGAGATGTACAGCACCGAAACAGACCCTTCGGTCCAACCTGTCCACACCGACCAGATATCCTAACCCAATGCAGTCCCATTTGCCTGCACTTGGCCCATATCCCTCATTTTATCTCTCCACCCTGGAGGCTTCCTGTCTCTATTCCTGATTAAGGGCTTTTGCCCGAAACGTGAATTTTCCTGCTCCTTGGATGCTGCCTGACCTGCTGTGCTTTTCCAGCACCACCCTGAGCTGAACCCATATCCCTCACTTCCTGATGAAGGGCTTATGCCCGAAACATCGACTCTCCTGCTCCTCGGATGCTGCCTGACCTGCAGCACTACACACTCAACTCTGATCTCCAGCATCTGCAGTCCCCACTTCCTCCATATCCCTCCAAACCCTTCCTATTCATATACCCATCCAAATGCCTCTTAAATGTTGCAATCGTACCAGCCTCCACCACTTCCTCTGGCAGCTCACTCCATACATGCACCAACCTCTGCGTGAAAAAGTTGCCCCTTAGGTCTCTTTTATATCTTTCCCCTCTCACCCTAAACCTATGCCCTCTAGTTCTGGACTCCCCACCCTCACCAGGGAAAAGACTTTGTCTATTTACCCTATCCATGCCCCTCATAATTTTATAAACCTCTATAAGGTCACCCCTCAGCCTCCGACGCTCCAGGGAAAACAGCCCCAGCCTGTTCAGCCTCTCCCTGTAGCATAAATCCTTCAACCCTGGCAACATCCTTGTAAATCTTTTCTGAACCCTTTCAAGTTTCACAACATCTTTCCGATAGGAAGGAGACCAGAATTGCACACAATATTTCCAGGCCCCTGAGACAGGAGGTCATGGTCACTTTGGGGATAGACATTGATGTTCTGAAGGACTTCCTCATTCGAGGATCAGCGGCTCCTGAGGCCTGGCTCCGAGCGGATGACGCTCACAGAAGGAGTGAGGCACTTGATGCGGAAATCCACCAGAACTGCAGTCATTGGAGCTGCCGGAGAGGATTTATACTCGGCTGGACCGATCTCCTGCAGAGAGCTGGGAAAGTCGTAGCCTTAATGTTTGTCAGGAAACCTTTCACCTTCAACAAACTTAAAACTTCTCAATTTAACTATCCAGAGATTTCTGCACTTTGAGTCATAGAGATGTACAGCATGGAAACAGACCCTTCAGTCCAACCTGTCCATGCCAACCAGATATCCCAACCCAATCTAGTCCCACCTGCCAGCACCCGGCCCATATCCCTCCAAACCCTTCCTATTCATATACTCATCCAAATGCCTCTTAAATGTTGTAATTGTACCAGCCTCCACCACATCCTCTGGCAGCTCATTCCATACACGTACCACCCTCTGTGTGAAAAAGTTGCCCCTTAGGTCCCTTTTCCCTCTCACCCTCAACCTATGCCCCTCTAGTTCTGGACTCCCCCATCCCCAGGGAAAAGACCGTGCCTATTTATCTTATCCATTCCCCTCATGATTTTTATAAACCACTATAAGGTCACCCCTCAGCCTCCCACGCTCCAGGGAAAGTGACACAGTGGCTCAGTGGTTAGCACTGCTGCCTCACAGTGCTAGGGGCCAGGGTTTGATTCCAGCCACATTGCCCCCCACCCCCGACTCCTCACATCTGCGTGGGTTACCTCCGGGTGCTCGGGATTCCTTCCACAGTCCAAAGGTGCGCAGGTTAGGGGGAGTTGGCTGTGCTAAGTTGCCCATAGTGTTCAGGGATGTATAGGTTAGGTGCATTAATCAGGGGTAAATGTAGAGTAATAGGGGTGGGGGATTGGGTCTGGGTGAGTTACTCTTTGGAGGGTGGGTGTGGACTTGTTGGGCCAAAGGGCCTGTTTCCACACTGTAGGGAGTCTATTAAAACAGTCCCGGCCTATTCAGCCTTTCCCTCTAGCTCAAACCCTCCAACCCTGGCCACGTCCTTGTCTTTATCACATCGCGCCTGACCCAAAGTGAATTTATTATATGGCAGGCTGTGGAGGGGTCTGAATCGAGGTTTGGTCATCAACAGGAAAAAGTCCCTGTGCAGGGGATTCCCCCTTGGAATCTTACAGCCCACACCCTGAAGGGGAGCAGTTCTCTCTCTCTCTCTCTCTGACCCTCATTTAATTTCACCCTGTCAGTTTCCAGTTCGGTTTCAGTTTCCTGTTCGGGGTCAGACGGAGGCGGGTTTTTCTCCTAGAACGAGCGTCACGAGTTCTCAGTTGCACAGGTACCGGAGCGTCAAGGAACAGGATCAAAACCATTGGACACAGGAGCGGAACTTAGGCCATTCAGCCCAACGAGTATGTTCCACCATTTACTCCTAGCTAATGAGTTTCTCAACCCCATTCTCCCGCTTTCTCCCTGTAACCCTCGATCCCCTTGATACTCAAGAACCGATCTATCTCAGCCTTAAATATCCTCAGTGACTTGGCCTCCCCGGCCTTTTGTGGCAGTGAATTCCATAGATTCCCCACTCTCTGGCTGAAGGAGTTTCTCCTTATCTCCGGTCTAAAAGGTCTTCCCTTTTCTCTAAGGCTGTGCCCTCGGCTCCTAATCTCTCCTCCCAATGGGAACATCCTCCCAGCGTCCACTCTGTCCTGGCCATTCAGTATTCTGTAGGTTTCACTTAGATCGGCCCTCAACCTTCCAAACCCCATCGTGGATAGTCCCAGAGACCTCAAATGTTTCTCATACGTTAGGCCTTTCATTCCTGGGGTCATTCTCGTGAACGAGAAACGTGGACGTTAAAGATTTGCCAGCTGTCTGTTTACCCCACTCCCAGCCTGCGGAGAGTTCCGAGTATTATTTATCCCAAGCCCCGACTGTCCCAATCCATATTTATTCTGGATGCGAATTGTGCAAATACATTTATTTTAGTCCTACTTCCTGAGGTTGGGAAAATGCTATCCCCCATCCAAGATGAAATAAATCTCCTGCCTCAGCTTCTGTGGATCATTTCAGTGGAAATGTGTAGGCCTGGGCACAAAGGTGGCTCCGTGGTTAGCGCTGATGCCTCACAGTGGCAGGAACCTGGGTTTGATTCGACCCTCCGGGGGTGACTGCGCAAACGCCACACAGAGAGTCACCCCCCCCTCCCCCCACCCCGTGTCTGCGAGGGTTTCCTCTGACAGTCTAACGATGTGCAGGATAGGGTGGACTGACCATACTCAATTACCCACAGTGCCCAGGGATGTGCAGTGCTAAATTACCCAGAGTGCCCAGGGATGTGCAGGTCAGGGTGGACTGGCCATACTAAATTACCCACAGTGCCCAGGGATGTGCAGTGCTAAATTACCCAGAGTGCCCAGGGGTGTGCAGGTTAGGGTGGATGGGCTGTGCTAAATTACCCAGAGTGCCCAGGGGTGTGCAGGTTAGGGTGGATGGGCTGTGCTAAATTACCCAGAGTGCCCAGGGATGTGCAGGTTAGGGTGGAGTGGCCACGCTAAATTACCCATAGTGCTGAGGGATGTGCAGGTTAGGGTGGATTGGCCATGCTAATTTACCCACAGTGCACAGGGGTGTACAGGTTATGGTGGATGGGCTGTGCTAAATTACTCCATAGAGCCCCGGGATGCACAGGTTAGGGTGGACTGGCCGTGCTAAATTACCCATAGTGTCAAGGGATGTGCAGGTTAGGGTGGATTGGCCGTGCTAAATTACCCACAGTGCCTAGGGATGTGCAGGTTAGGGTGGATTGGCCGTGCTAAATTACCCACAGTGCCTAGGGATGTGCAGGTTAGGGTGGATTGGCCGTGCTAAATTACCCACAGTGCCTAGGGATGTGCAGGTTAGGGTGGATTGGCCGTGCTAAATTACCCACAGTGCCTAGGGATGTGCAGGTTAAATTGTCCCATAGTGTCCAGGGATGTGCAGGTTAGGGTGGATTGGCCGTGTTAAATTGTCCTGTAGTGTCCAGGACATGCAGGCTGGGCGGGTTAGCTGTGAGAAGGGCAGCGTCACAGGGGAGGGGGAAGGTTTGGGTCTGGGTGGGATGCTCTTTGGAGGGTCGGCGTGGACTCATCAAGCTGAATGGCCTGCTTCCACGCTGTGGGGATCCCACGGTCGCTTGGGCACCGGCCGCGCTGGAATCCAAGTGGGAGAGAGGGGTCTGTCCAGGAGACAGGAGCCCTCCCACTCCGCCCATTGTCTGGGTGAGCCCGACTCCGGCCCGAGGGCGACTCCCAGCAGCGCGGGCAGCAGGATCCGAGCGCACCCCCTTCCTCCGAGTCTTCACTTGTGTCCTCGCTGGTGTCTCAGGAGGTTAGACGAATGAATGAATGCTTTCCCACACCGAGAGCAGGCGAACGGTTTCTCGCCCGTGTGAATCCTCTGGTGCCGCAGCAGGGTGGACGAATCGTTGAAGGCCTTCTCGCAGGCGGAGCAGCTGAACGGCCGCTCCCCGGTGTGAGCACGCCGGTGCATGAGCAGGTTGGAGGCCTGAGTGAAGGTCTTCCCGCAGGCGGGGCAGCTGAACGGCCGCTCCCCGGTGTGCACCCTCCGGTGGTTGAGCAGGTGAGCCGACTGGGCGAAGCCCTTGCCGCACTCGGAGCAGGCGAAGGGCCGCTCCCCGGTGTGGTCGCGCTGGTGCCGCAGCAGGTTGGAGGCCTGAGTGAAGGCCTTGCCGCACTCGGAGCAGGCGAAGGGCCGCTCGCCGGTGTGGACCTGCTGGTGCCGCAGCAGGTTGGACGACTGAGAGAAGCCCTTGCCGCACTCGGAGCAGCTGAACGGCCGCTCCCCGGTGTGGACCCGCTGGTGCTTCAGCAGGCTGGACGACTGGGTGAAGCCCTTCCCGCACATGGAGCAGGTGAACGGCCGCTCGCCGGTGTGGACGTTACGATGCGTCTCCAACGCAGACGAGAAACTAAACCCCTTCCCGCAGTCCCAACACTTCCACGGTTTCTCCATGGCGTGGGCGTCCTTGTGTCTCTCTAGGCTTGGTGATCAGTCACAAAGTCATCCATGCACAGAACCTCGGCACAATCTCTCCCTGAGGTGAACAGTGTTGCAATGTTTTCAGAATGAGCAACTGATTAAAGCTCTCCCCACAGTCAGGGCACTGGAACACACACCCACTTGTGTGTTTGTTTCAGTGCTTCCCCAGTTATCCAGCTGCTCAGAACAAGCAAACACTTCTCCTCCTCAATTCAAAGGCTGAGGCTATTCGGGTCCTGATGAATCGAGACGTTGCATTTGGTTTGAGAGTTCCATCTGCAAATCCTCTCCTTCAGATATCCTGCAAATGGAGTTTATAAAAGTTATCATTGTCAGGAAAGAATAGACATTGAGAACAGACAATTCTAGCTTCTGTGGATCGTTCGATCATTCCATAAAGAGCTGTAAATATCCATTACACTCACTCTCCCTCCATTCTCAGTTTGCTGTACATAATAAACACCCTGTCCATTTTTCTCAAAGTGCCAAGTCATCCTAATGACAGAACCGATAAGCTTCTTCCTGCCTTCAATGCAGATGCCTGTAAATAATCCTAGAGGCTGCTCACCTATGTTTACGGTCTAGTGTAAAACTCAGTTATACAGAGTACTTTATTAGTGAGGTGCTGGATAAACACAGCAGGTCAGACAGCTTCCGAGGAGCAGGAGTGTGGATGTTTTGGGCATAAGCTCATCAGAAATGCAGCTTATGCCCAAAACATCGACTCTCCTGCCCCTCGGAAGCTGTCTGACCTGCTGCGCTTCTCAACTCTGACTCTCCAGCGTCTGCACTTTCTGCAACGAGTCAGTGATCGTGACCTGAAACTGTTTTCCCATGAGGATGGTGGACACGAAGGCCATCAATAATTATCAAGTGAAAACCAGATCGGCACTTGACGAAAAATAGCTGGGCTACAGGAATATCAAGGGCAAATGGGACTGACTGTGTGGCTGCATAAAGAGTCAATATGGACACGAGCTTCTGAATGGATGCATTCTGTCCTGTAAAACACACCACTGAAATACATAATACAGCAAAAAACTGAAATAAGGGTATGATTGAGAAGATGCATTATTACAACAAACATGTAATGCACATGGACCAGATAATAACAAAAAGAAATTGCCAATGAAACTCAGCAGGTCTGGCAGCATCTATGAGAAGAAGAAAAAAAAGAGTTAATGTTTCAAGTCGAGAGAGAGACGGACAGAGACAGAGACAGAGAGAGAGAGAGAGAGAGAAAGAGAGAGACAGAGCAACACAGACCGAGAGAGAGAGAGACACAGACTGAGAGACAGAGAGGCAGAGAGAGAGAGACACAGACTGAGAGACAGAGAGGCAGAGAGAGAGAGAGACACAGACTGAGAGACAGAGAGAGAGAGACACAGACTGAGAGACAGAGAGAGAGACACAGACTGAGAGAGAGAGAGACACACAGACTGAGAGAGAGGCAGAGAGAGAGAGACACACAGACTGAGAGAGAGAGAGGCAGAGAGAGAGAGAGACACAGACTGAGAGAGAGAGAGAGAGAGACACAGACTGAGAGAGAGACACAGACTGAGAGAGAGAGAGAGAGAGACACAGACTGAGAGAGAGACACAGAGAGAGAGACACAGACTGAGAGAAAGAGAGACACAGACTGAGAGAGACACAGACTGAGAGAGAGAGACACAGACTGAGAGAGAGACAGAGAGAGAGAGAGAGAGAGAGAGAGTGAGTAAGCACGAAAGAAAGTCTTGGACCAACCTTTCCAGAGCCTGTCTCCTCCCTGGAATCAATTCATTTAGGCTGGTGCCACTCAATCTAATTGAGTGTCAGCAAGGTTGGACAGAGGGAAGAAGTTGCAGTCTGGGGTAGAGCTCAACCTTCATTCAGAGAGAGAGAGGGAGAAGGCGGCATCTTCAGAAGTTCATGGTCCAACATCCGCATTCAGACAATAGGGGGGCTCTGATTGGCAGGAGGACCAGGCTCCTTCCGGTCCTCCAGGACGTTCCATTGGTCAACTCCCCCACCGAGCGAACAATGGACCCTGATCCACTATCGTATCGGTCAGCGGGAGAGCATGCGCAGTTTGCTCGCCTCTGCGACATATGCGCTCTCCCGGGACAGTGCCCTGCTCGAATGATCAAACGGTTTCTGAGGCGCGCGGCCTTGTGGGAGCTCCAGCCGCCATTACGGGCCTCGGCCCCCCCATCAGCAAACACCCAGGACTCCGAACTGCGGGGATGGGCGCACAATGAACTTGACGCAAAGTAATCTTATACAGCTTTATAAAATCATGAGGGGCATGGATAGGGTAAATAGACAATGTCTTTTCCCTGGGGTGGGGGGAAGTCCAGAACTAGAGGGGCATAGGTTTAGGGGGAGAGGGGAAAGTTTAAAAGAGACCTCAGGGGTAACTTTTTCACACAGAGGGTGGTACGGGTATGGAATGAGCTGCCAGAGGAAGTGGTGGAGGCTGGTACAATTACAACATTTAAAAGGCATTTGGATGGGTTATATAAATAGGATATGGGCCAAGTGCTGGCAAATGGGACTAGATTAATTTAGGATATCGGGTCGACATGGACAAGTTGGATCAAAGAGTCTGGTTCCTGTGCTGTACATCTCTATGACTCTGTGACACACAGGTAGTCACTGGATTTGCTTGTAACACCATATTAGCACAAAACAGCTTGTTAACCTCAAGCGTAAGGATTTAGCCATTGTGTTTAAATAAATTGTTTTGCTTAATGTCGAGTAGTTTGATCAATCAGATTGCAACTGGAACACAGTGCCTCGCATTTACCTTAGAAATAAGAAAAAGCAAGGTTCTAGGCTTACCTTCTCAGTATACTTTGAGGGGGTCTGCTCTGGTCTATAATAGTATCTGCAAGTTTGTTACTGACAGGACAAAGGTTGATTCTACATTTCTGATATTTGCAGTAAGACTGTTTCAGTGTTTCTTGTATCAGGGGACATAATTCTTTTTTTTCTGTTATGGGTGATAAAAGTTGTTCATGGTTGAAATTACTTTGGCAGCATCCAGAGAACTTCTACAGGGTTTGATTGCTATGGTAACCAGATTGTAAAATGAAACATACGACCTATCAATCCCAGTCTCACTGTGGATTCAGGCTTGCCCAGAGTTATATTCAGCTCAGATCATGGCATGGCATAAAAGCCAGAGGGGAAATGAAAAAGAGTTTTTATTTCAGTTGTTGATGGGGCGTGGATGCCATTACCGACACCAGAATTCATTGCCCACCCCGAATTGCCCTGGAAAATGTGGCGGTGAGCTGCCTTCTTTGACCGCTGCAGTCCTTGGTGTAGGTACACCCACGATGCTGTCACAGTAAGGGATTTTCCAGAATTTTGACACAGTGACAGTGGAGGAATATAATTCCAAATTGGTACGGCGTGCAGCTGACACAGAAACATACAGTTATTTCAATGGCTGCATCGGTTACAAATTACCACTCTGGGTTATACTCTCAGCTGTGAGTCAGAAGACTGGGGATTCAAGACCCACTCCAGAGGCCTGAAAATAGAAAGAGGAGCTACCATTTCTTGGATCACGCACTAATTGGTTGGCCCCTCTCTGACGGACTTAAAAGGTTTTCAAAGCCATCATTTCCCAGAAGAGCAGGGGAGTTATAGCCAGTATTGTCCCTTGCTGACTGAACAATAGAAAAGTTGTTCAGTTGAAACAAGGGTAATATGTGTACATGTTCTTTCTCTCTAAAAATACAAGTTCATAAACTATATGTCTTCATATCTGCACCTTCCAGTGCACACATTTGTATAGCTGCCTGGTATAAACAATGCTGGACAGTTCATTTGTCAGTCATCATTGAACTGGTGCGTTCTCCATGGCAGTGACTCTACCAATCCACTTGTTAATCAATTCGCACTCACTTCTCATCCAATATAAAATCATGTTTCCCTTTACATTGATAACCTTGCAAATGCACTGATGCATACAAGGTGAAAATGTTTCATAAAACATGTCTCTTTTCAGCAAGACTCTAAATTCTGAATAAATACAGACTCTCAATTTTGAACAATAACTTGGTGTTTGACATCATTTTGAATGCTTTTTGAAAATCCAAACACTCAATCCTGAATTATTTGTTGATACAAGCATGGTTAGTAAGCTTGTGGATGACACTAAGATTGCTGATGTAGTGGACAGTGAGGGAGGTTATCTAAGATTACAGAGAGATCTTGATCAATTGGGGCAATGGGCTGGAGAATGGCAGATGGAGTTGAATTTGGGTAAATCTAAGGTATTGCACTTTTTTGTAAAATAAACAAGGGCAGGACTTATATAATTAAAAGTAGGGTCTTTGGTAGTGTTATAGAACAGAGAGACCTCGGGGTTCAGGGACATAATCCTTTGAAGTTTGCATCACATATTGGCAGGATGGTTAAGAAGACGGTTAGCATACTTGCTTTCATTGTTCAGACCTTTGCATGTTGCAGTTGTAATAGGACATTGGTGAAGCCTCTTCTGGAGTACTCTGTGTCCAGCTCTTGTTGCCCTGTTATAGGAAGGATATTATTACGCTGGAAAAGAAATTTATCAGGATGCTGCCAGGAATGGCGGAATTGAGTTATGGGGATAGGCTGGGACTTTCTTTTCACTGGAACGCAGGAGGTTGAGAATTGGCCTTATAAAGTCATGAGGGGCAGAGACAAGGTGCCTTTTCTGAAGGGTGATCGTGGAACTCCCTGTGAGCTAAGTGAAAACAAAGATGATCATCAGTAATAAAATAAAATTGGATGAATACTTGAGAGAATTGCAGAGTTATGGGGAGATACATTGGGGATAACTGGAGAATCCTGCGGAGTTAGGATGGATTCGAGTTGCTGATTAGACTCCATTACTGGAAATACAGTCATAGAGATGTACAGCATGGAAACAGACCCTTCGGTCCAACCTGTCCATGCCGACCAGAAATCCCAACCCAATCTAATCCCACCTGCCAGCACCTGGCCCATATCCCTCCAAATCCTTCCTATTCATATACCCATCCAAACGCCTCTTAAATGTTGCAATTGTATCAGCCTCCACCACTTCCTCTGGCAGCTCATTCCATATACGTACCACTCTCTGTGTAAAAAAGTTGCCCCTTAGGTCTCTTTTATATCTTTCCACTCTCACCCTAAACCTATGCCCTCTAGTTCTGGACTCCCCGACCCCAGGGAAAAGACTTTGCCTATTTATCCTATCCGTGCCCATCATAATTTTGTAAACCTCTATAAGGTCACCCCTCAGCCTCCGACGCTCCAGGGAAAACAGCCCCAGCCTGTTCAGCCTCTCCCTGTAGCTCAGATTCTCCAACCCTGGCAACATCCTTGTAAATCTTTTCTGAACCCTTTCAAGTTTCACAACATCTTTCCGATAGGAAGGAGACCAGAATTGCATGCAATATTCCAACAGTGGCCTAACCAATGTCCTGTACAGCCGCAACATGACCTCCTAACTCCTGTACTCAATACCCTGACCAATAAAGGAAAGCATACCAAACACCTCCTTCACTATCCTATCTACCTGCAACTCCACTTTCAAGGAGCTATGAACCTGCACTCCAAGGTCTCTTTGTTCAGCAACACTCCCTAGGACCTCACCATTAAGCGTATAAGAGCTGAAAATGTGTTGCTGGAAAAGCGCAGCAGATCAGGCAGCATCCAAGGAGCAGGAGAATCGACATTTTGGACATGAGCCCTTCTTCAGGAATCGTTCTCATACCCGAAACGTCGATTCTCCTGCTCCTTGGATGCTGCCTGACCTGCTGCGCTTTTCCAACAACACATTTTCAGCTCTGATCTCCGGCATCTGCAGTCCTCACTTTCTCCATTAAGTGTATAAGTCCTGCTAAGATTTGCTTTCCCAAAATGCAGCCTGTGTGCAGAAGACCAGAAATAATTGAAGACGAAAATGAGAGAACCTTAAATAAAAGTCAGATACACATTATAGGATACCAGACGTGCTATTGTCTTGCATTAATTTAGCATTTAATAAAATTATATTCCTTTTAAAAAAAGCAAAATTGTACTGGTGAACACGAGGAGGGTCACCCTTTGAACCAGACGAATAAATGTTACAAACTGTCGGAGCAAAAACATGTCATTGTCCAACAGAAAGAGGCAGACACAGAGCAAAACTTTCCACAGTCTGCGCTCTCCCTGCATTCACTTCCAGACAGAGAACCCACACTACGCAGCCCTCCAGCTGAGGACACTTTGCAAAACCCCCTCCTCCAAACCACGCAGTTTGAGTCCAAACAAAGCACAGGGTTTCACTTTCACTGAAACTTGCTCCTCTGTCCAATATCTGAGTGTAAAACCCTTTATCCCCTCACCCATGGGAAACACAGCGTTGTGGAACTGGAATCCTGTCTTTGTTTTATGAACTATATCAAGTCAAATTTATCCTTTCCATTCAAATACTATTTCGCTGTTAACAAATGCTCTACTTATGATGAGATAATATTGTGACCCAGTATTGTGACCCATTTGGAGTGGCACAGCCGTTAGCACCGCTGCCTCACAGCGCTAGGGACCTGGGTTCGATTCCAGCCTCAGAGCAATTGTCTGTGTGGAGTTTGCACATTCTCCCCCTTATGTCAGTGTGGGGTTCCCCCGAGTGCTCCGGTTTCTTCTCACAATCCAAAGAGATGCAGGCAGGAGTTGACCGTGCTAAGTTGCTCAAAGTGTTCAGGGATGTACAGGTTAGGGTGGATTGGCCATGCTAAATTACCCATAGTGCCCAGGGATGTGCAGGTTAGGGTGGATTGGCTATGCTAAATTACCCATAGTGCCCAGGGATGTGCAGGTTAGGGTGGATTGGCCATGCTAAATTACCCACAGTGCCCAGGGATGTGTAGGTTAGGGTGGATTGGCCATCCTAAATTACCCACAGTGCCCAGGAATGTGTAGGTTAGGGTGGATTGGCCATCCTCAATTACCCATAGTGGACAGGGATGTGCAGGTAGGGTGGATTGGCTATGCTAAATTACCCACAGTGCCCAGGGATGTGTAGGTTAGGATGGATGGGTTGTGCTAAATTACCCATAGTGCCCAGTGATGTGTAGGTTAGGGTGGATTGGCCATGCTAAATTACCCATAATGCCCTGGGATGTGCAGCTTAGAATGGATTGGCTGTACTAATTTACCCATAGCGCACAGGGATGTGCAGGTTCGGGTGGATTGGCCATGCTAAATTATCCAGAGTGTTCAGGGATGTGTATGTTAGTTGCATTAGTCAGGGGGTAAATGTAGACTAATAAGGTAAGGTGGCTTACTCTTTGGAAGGGTCAGTGGGGACTTGTTGGGCCAAAGGGCCTGTTTCCCTATTATAGGGAATCCATGTTGTCAGTCTGTCCGGGTTCAACGATGAGTTGAAGCCACAAACTCTGCAGCGCTTTCCACAGTCAGTTCACTTGACCACTCCCAACTGGTTTGACATCGAGCTTTTCTGGTCACAGCGGTGCCTGTAGGGATTCTAAGCATGCTAAATTGCCTGTAGTGTTAGGTGCATTAGTCAGGGGTAAATGTAGGGGAATGGGTCTGGGTGGGTTGATCTTTGGAGGGTCAGTGTGGACTTGTTGGGCTGAAGGGCCTGTTTCCACACTGTAGGGAATTTCATCTAATCTAATCTAAAGATGGGTACTGATAGTTATATACAGGTGAGAGAAAGTGCCGTGAGGGAAGGAATTCCAAGATTTTGACTCTACAACACTGAAGGAACAGTTTTGGAGCATATACAGACAAGTGGGGATTAAACATAGAACTGTACAGCATAGAAACAGGCCTTTCGGCCCACAATGTTGTGCCAAACATGATGCCAATTTAAACTAATCCTGTCTGCCTGCCCGTGGTCTTGCGTTTACCCAAAAGTCCCTTAAACCTCCCTCCACCCCCAATGTACATTCCAGACTCCTACCACTCTGAGTAAAAAAAACTTGCCTCTCACAACTGCTTTGAACCCCCCACCCCCTCACTTTAAATGCATGCCCCCGAGTATCAGACATTAACTCTGGGGAGAAATATCAGTTGAGAATTGCATCAGGGCCAGCAGAGAAATGTTGGATGGAAGAGCTTGTTCCTGGGTGGCACTCTTCCAGAGACATGCAGCACAGAAACAGACCCTTGGGTCCAATCAGTCCATGCCAACCATAACCCCGAAGTCAACTAGTCCTCAGCTGCCTGCTCCTGGCCTGTATCCTTCCCAAACCTTTCCTTACTCCTGTACTTGTCCAAATGCCTTTTAAATGTTGTAACTGTACCCGCACCCGCCACTCTCCTGCAGAAGATCATTCCAGGTGTGAACCCCTCTATTCATTCCTCCCCTTTTAAGCAGAGGACTGGGAGACCTCCAATTTCTGGCGTACTTCCTGACAAACAAACATTAAGCACTAGCTGCACACATTGCGAATTTGGTTTCCATTCTCTTGTTTTGTTCTCTGCTGGGATTATACCGCTGTGTCCGGATGGTCAACCAGTGAGGGGGAGGCGGGAAATTGCGAGCCTTCGTTGACTGAAAGCTGTTAAAAGGGGAGAAAGGTTCTTCAGAATTCTTCACCCTCCTCTCTGACCTATCACCTCTATCCCCACCCCCATCCACCTATTGTACTCTTTGCTACCTTCCCCCCACCCTCCCCTCTGACCTATCACCTCCATTCACCTATGATACTCTTTGCTACCTTCCCCCACCCTCCCCTCTGACCTATCTCCTCCATCCCCACCCCCGTCCACCTATTGCACTCTATGCTACCTTCTCCCCAGCCCCAACCCCTCTCCCATTTCTCTCCCCACCCTGATGCTCCCTGCCTCCATTCCTGATGAAACATCGATTGTTCCTGCTCCTCGGATGCTGCCTTGACCTGCTGTGCTTTTCCAGCACCACTCTAATCTAGACTTTCCAGAGTTTTGCAAAGGGCTGGAGGGCGCAGTGTGGGCCGATTGCCCGGAGCAGACGCAGCGCAGGTTCTCTGCCTGGAACTGAATGCAGGCAGAGTGCAGCCTGTGTGAAGATTTGCTCTGCGTCCACCTCTTTCTGATTGACATCGTTTGGTGCCCTCAGTTGGAAACCTTCATTGATCTGAACGGTGTCCATGGGAGGAACTGCTCAGCAGAAATGGCAGCAGAGCTGGGGAGAGATGTCTTGCTCTATTGGAACAGGGAGAGAAACAGGAGAGCCTGGGATCCTAGCCAACACTCAGATATCACTGCCACCATGTTGTCACCCCTTCGCAATTATCTCTGGTCACTTGCAGAATGCGTGGCATGGATAGACTGTCTTGCAAATCTTTTTATGTAGTTTTCAGCAACGTTGCTATTACCAATTGGATTTTATTTTTTTGCAAGCTACACGTCAATTACAATTACCTGTAATTACTGCTATTCACCCAACTGAAGCTCCCATTGTTTCTTGTCTTATTCACCCCACAGTGTGGTCACTGTTTGTGGGCTGGTGGATCACTCCCTAAAAATGCCCTCCTCTGTGACAATACTATGAGATTTATTATGAGATGTATTTTGTCCTAGGTTGTTTTTTTAAAAATCAGAGAGGTTTTGAGCCATAGGTCCCCAGCTGTCTGGTCCAAGCCAATAAGCAGCTTGTGAGATCCCTGGGTGTATTGTTTTTTTATTCGAGTGGGAACAATATAGGCAGCTTGAATGGGTGGTGTCAGGCTCCCCTCACACAACCAGGGATTTAGTTTAGCTTTCAGTCATTTTTGGGGGGTTGAAGCTGCTACATCTCTCTCTGTTACAGTTAGCTTCCCTTCCTGCTGTCAGAATCGCATATCTATTTCACTGAATTTGCCTTTGCCAAGGGTGTGATTATGGCATATTACTATATTGGAACAGTTACTGTTCAACAGTTAAACAATCTATTGTTGTGTTCAGTTTTCCAATAAAGCAAAGTTATACCAATTTTTCTTTCTTCCCGCTGTATTTTAACCATAGAATAAGAATACGGTGTGGCAAAAATGAGGACTGCAGATTGGAGTCGAGAGTGTGGTGCTGGAAAAGCAAAGCAGGTCAGGCAGCATCCGAGGATCAGGAGGATTGATGTTTCGGGTAAAAGAGGCCCTTGTAGAGAGAGGAGGAGAGCTTGTTCTTATAGAGAGAGGAGGAGGCCTCATTCCTGATGTAGAGCTTTCGCCTGAAGCACCAACTCTCCTGCTGTTCGGATGCTGCCTGACCTGCTGTGCTTTTCCAGCACCACACTCCCGAGTCAGAATGCAATGTGTTTTGCTGAAATCCCGAGCAGTGAATTGCATTCGGAACACAGCGTCTTCTACTTTACCTTTAAATAAGAGGTTTCGGGGTCCAGGCTACCTCCTTGATAAATCTGAAGGGGGCTTGGTGGGGTCCACAGCAACATCCAGAATCTCCCACCTTCTGCATTCAACACACAAGAGTCTTAGAGTCATGGAGCTGTACAGCACTGAAACAGACCCTTCAGTCCAACACATCCATGCTGACCAGATATCCTAACCTAACCTAGTCCCACTGGTGCTGGACTCCAATCTGCAGACCTCACTTTCGAGACCTTGGAGTTGCTATAGACTTGAAACTTTATCTGTTCTTCTCGTGACAGAGGCTGCCATACTTGCTGAGATTCTCCAACATTTTTTTTTAAAGAGTAGATTACCTTACATTACAGTGTGGAAACAGGCCCTTCGGCCCAACAAGTCCACACCGACCCACCGAAGCGCAACCCACCCAGACCCCTAACCTAACAATACCGGCAATTTAGCATAGCCAATTCACCTGGCCTGCACATCTTTGGACTGTGGGAGGAAACCGGAGGAAACCCACGCAGACACGGGGAGAATGTGCAAACTCCACACAGACAGTCACTTGAGGCGGGAATTGAACCCGGGTCTCTGGCGCTGTGAGGCAGCAGTGCTAACCGCTGTGCCACCATGCCGCCTCATAGTTCCTAGAAATTGGATGGAGTTGCACGTAGACAGGATAGTGAAGAAGGTATTTAGTATGCTTGCCTCTATTTGGTATGCTTGGCTCAGTGCATTGAGTATAGGATTTGGGAGGTCGTGTTGCAGCTGTACAGGACATTGGTGAAGCCACTTTTGGAATACTGTATGCTATGGGAAGGATGTTGCAAAACTTGAAAGGGTTCAGAAAACATTTACAAAGGTGTTGCCAGGCTTGGAGGGTTTGAGCTACAGGGAGAGGCTGACTAGTGTGGGGCTGTTTTCCCTGCAGCATCGGAGGCTGAGGGGTGACCTTATCGAGGTTTATAAAATCATGAGGGGCGTGGATAGCGTTGATACACAAGGTCTTTCCCTGGGGTGGGGGAGTCTAGAACTAGAGGGCATCGGTTTAGAGTGAGAGGGGAAAAAAAAAGAGTTAAAAGCAGACTAAGGGGCAAATTTTTCACACAGACGGTGGTGCGTGTACGGAACGAGCTGCCAGAGGAAGTGGTGGAGGTCGGTACAATAACAACAGGTACCTGGATGGGTACAGGATAGGAAGGGTGTAGTGGGATATGGGGCAAATGCGGGCAAATGGGACTAGATTATTTTCGGATATCTGGTCGGCCTGGATGAGTTGCAGTGAAGGATCTGTTTCCGTGCTGTCCATCTCTATGACTGTTTGACCAGCCCTGCGGTCTCTAATCCGTTAAGCGTGTGCAAATTAATTTGAAATTAATATAACCTACACCCCCCAGTACTGCCTGTCACTTACTGACACAATACTGATGAAACAATGCGATATTTCCAGTCCCGAGAAAGTTTACAGTTTCTAACAATACCGGTCACTACTCCTTCTAATGCACAACATCGGAGATTTGACATCAGAGGCTGAGCAAAAAAAGTCACAAATATAGCACAGGGGATAGCAAACCCAACCAAATGAAGCTCGCTATCACTGCATTCACGACACACTGGAATCAAAACATTCAATGACCCTCAAATCAAAATTGCCCAACTGTCCCCAACCAGATCTTGGGCGCCAAGTTTGAGAACACTTTTTAAAAAAAATAACCATTTATTATTAATCGTGCAACCAAGCAGAACACAAGAAAAAGTCATCTATTTAATATCAGTTGATCAAGAGTCCAATCTACTTTGACCAGAAGTCCCCACTCTCTCCCAATTTTCACTGTACCCAGGTGCATGTGACAATAATAAATCAGATGAAATCACACACTTATTTCTTGAAAAGATTCAGAGATGGTCCTCAATTTAATCCATTACTTTCCTTTCAAGAGACTTCCTATTTTGTGGTGAATCTACCCGATGATAATCCTGGGGGAAAAAAAAAAATCAGATCTCAGTGTGGAACCTGGAGAGACAGGCCATAAGTTTTATTTCGGAGATTGATGGATAGTTACCAAACAGATCCACGCCTGACTGCCAAGTCCTCTAGCAAAGCAACACAGCTTCATCGTAAATCAAGCAAAGAAAAACAAGAAGATTTACATAAATGCCAATTTTGAATGATCTCAACATAAACGGCAAGAGGAAAGGTTCAACTGGTGTCCACCAACACCCTGGAGTTGTTTAGGGAGAGGTGGGTGCTGCAGAGAATGGAGTGCATTATTTCCCGCTTCCAACTCTATTTTGATTTAATCCCTGCTCTCCCCTTCACTGTTTGATCACATAGCATTGCCCTTTGATGTGAAGGGCACTGCTTGTCACTGGCCACTTGGGTGTTTCTTTTCTTCCTGGTGGGGGAAATGGAATAAAGATTTGTACATCTCGTGTCTTCTACCGTGTCTCTCACACACACACAGAGCATGGGTGCTGGGGAAAAATAAGCAGTTCCACTGTTAGGCTGTAGTGGAAAACAAAATGAACAGGGGCATCAGGGGTTCTGTAAAAAAAAAAATTCAACCCATTTCCCAGCAACATCCTTGACAGATGCTCAACCCAAGTGAAGCATCACTCTTATCTTAATGTGAGGATTCCTTACTCAAACGAACCTTTCCAGTTCGGAGGACCTGGAGATGTCTTTCCAGTTCGGAGGACCTGGAGATGTCTTTCCAGTTCGGAGGACCTGGATTCCGTTTTGGTTCCGACAGCCAGCAGACTTCTGCAAACTCTCAAAACCAGGTGGTTGCAATGACAGCAGACTGACATCCCGTTTGGAGGACACTCTTGTTCTGAACAAAAAGCTGATTCTTCTAAACATATATTGGTCGTGATCTCAGACTGTCTCTCCTGTTTTATATCATAAAATCGTCATTGAAAACACTTCATCAATTAACTCCACAGGTACCTGCTCAACGCATCATGCCTTCGATGATGACAAAACACAGAAACAGACCCTTCGGTCCAACTCGTCCATGCTGACCTGTGACGATATTGTGCCTTTAAGAGCTATATTTGGTCTTTTGTTTTAAAAAGAAAGTTCTAACATAGGGGCACTGGGTCATTTATTTGAATCCAATTTATTTGAGACCTTGGGGTTTCTTTTAAAAAGGGTTGGAACAATAGAAGCAGCCTGAATGGGTGGGGTCAAGCTCCCCCAGAGTCAGGACTGTTGAGTGTTAGTTTTTCGGTAGCAGTTGTTGGGGTCTTGAAGTTGGGGTTTGGAAGTTGCAGTACATCTCTCTCTTCTCTTTCTCTCTCTCTCTCAGATTTCTCTTTTTTTTATCCTCCTGCACTGGTGAAGTGCCTGTGAGACAATCTATTTTACAGAGTTTGCCTTTCGCCAAGGAGTTACTATAGTGGAACAATTGCTGTTTAGCAGGTAAATCATCTATTATTCTGTTAAGCTTTCCTACAGAGTTAAGTTATTCCAATGTGTTCTTTCATTCACTGTATTTTAACGTAGTGGATGAATAAATTGTGTTTTGCTTCAAGGTTGGCTGTTTGACCAATCGAATTGAATCCGGAAAGCAACGCCAGGCCTTTATAAATCAGAGAAAGTTTGGATCGAGGGTATCTTCTGAATTTACTTTGAGGGGGTTTGGTCTGGTCCATTACAGGCCAGACATCCCAATTTAACCTGCTCCCATTTGCCAGCACTTGGCCCATATCCCTCCAAACCCTTCCTATTCATATACCCATCCAGATTCCTCTTAAATGCTGTAATTGTACCAGCCTCCAGCACTTCCTCTGGCAGCTCATTCCATACACGTACCACCCTCTGTGTGAAAAAGTTGCCCCTTAGGTCTCTTTTATATCTTTCCCCTCTCACCCTAAACCTATGCCCCTCTAGTTCTGGACTCCCCCACCCCAAGGGAAAAGACTTTGTCTATTTACCCTATCCGTGCCCCTCATGATTTTGTAAACCTCTATAAAGGTCACCCCTCAGCCTCCAACACTCCAGGGAAAACAGCCCCAGTCTCTCCCTATAACTCAAACCCTCCAGTCCCAGCAATGTCGCTTTCTGCCACCCTCTCAAGTATAACACATCCTTCCTGTAGCAGGGAGACCAGAATTGTATGCAGTGTCCTAACCAATGTGACACAACATGACCTCCCAACTCCTGTACTCAATACTCTGACCAGTAAAGGAAAGCATACCAAACGCCGCCTTCACTATCCTATCTACCTGCGACTCCACTTTCAAGGAGCTATGAACCTGCACTCCAAGGTCTCTTTGTTCAGCAACACTCCTTAGGACCCTACCATTAAGTGTATAAGTCCTGCTAAGATTTGCTTTTCCAAAATGCAGCACCTCACGTTTACCTAAATCAAACTGCATCCACCACTCCTCAGCCCACTGGCCCATCTGATCAAGATCCCATTGTACTAAGATAATCTTCGCTGTCCATTACACCACCTAAGTTGGGTGTCATCTGCAAACTTTCTAACTATACCTTCTACGTTCACATCCAAATCATTTTCTATAAAAGCAGACGACCCAGCACCGATCCTTGTGGCACTCCACTGGTCACAGGCCTCCAGGCTGAAAAACAACCCTCCACCACCACCCTCTGTCTTCTACCTTCGAGCCAGTTCTGTCTCCAAATGACCATTTGCGCTTGGATCCCACGTGATCGAACCTTACTAACCTGTCCACCACGCAGAACCTTGCCCAACACTGTGCTGACGGCCATACAGTCAACCTCTATCGCCCTCCCTCCATCCATCTTCTGTATCATCTATTCACAACAAAACCTCAATCATCTCAGCAAGATACAATTTCAAAGAACAAGTAACCTTACAGCACAGAAACAGGCCCTTCGGCCCTCCAAGGCTATACCGATCCAGATCCTCTATCTAAACCTGTTGCCTATTTTCTAAGGATCTGTATCCCTCTGCTCCCTGCCCTTTCATGTATCTGTCGAGATACATCTTAAATGACGCTATCGTTCCTGCCTCTACCACCTCTGCTGGCAACGCATTCCAGGTACCCAGCACCCTCTGCGTAAAGAACTTTCCATACCTATCTCCCTTAAACCTTTCCCCTCTCACTTTGAACTCGTGACTCCTAGTAATTGAGTCCCTCACTCTGGGAGAAAGTTTCTTGCTATCCACCCTGTCTATGCCTCTCATGATTTTGTTGGCCTCAATCAGGTGCCCCCTCAACCTCCGTCTTTCCAATGAAAATAATCCTGATCTGTTCAGACTCTCTTCATAGCTCGCACCCTCCATACCAGGTAACATCCTGGTGAACCTCCTCTGCACCCTCTCCAAAGCATCTACATCCATTTGGGAATGTGGCAACCAGAACTGTTCGTGGTATTCCAAATGTGGCCGAACCAAAGTCTTATATAACTGTAACATGACCTGCCAACTCTTGTCCTCAATACTCTGTTCGATGAAGGAAAGCATGCCATATGCCTTCTTGACCACTCTACTGACCTGCGTTGTCACCTTCAGGGAACAATGGGCCTGAACACACAGATCTCTCTGTACATCAGTTTTCCCCAGGACTTTTCCATTTACTGTATAGTTTGCTCTTGAATTGGATCTTCCAAAACGCATCACCTCACGTTTGAACTCCACTTCCCATTTCTCCACTCAACTCTGCAATCCATCTGTATTCTGCTGCATTCTCTGACATTCAGATACCACCCCCCCCCCCCCAAAAAAAAAGCAGCTCCAGGTCTTTAAACAGAAAAAAAATGCCACCCTCACAAAACTGAAATGTGCATTTTTGTCACCATTTTAAAATCCACATTCCTAAAACGATACAATGAATATTTTACATCTTTAACACAACAGGGGGGAACAATTGTTGGGGGTCACTTCGACCAATCGGAGGGGCTGCGCCGCCACCAATCAGCAGCCCTCACTTGGGCCCACAATGGAGTGCCGTTCTCTCTGAGGCTTGGCATTCTTGCGCATGTGTCCTGACGCGAGGGGGCGGGGGGAGAGAAGCATCCACAGCGTTACTCAGCAACAGGTGGACCCCCCCCCTGCCACTTCCGGGGCTAATTCCTACAGGAGCGCGCTGGGTTCAAAGGCCATCAGGCCCTTGCTGCAAATAAAGTGAGAGCAGCCAATCCAGCAGAAGGGAAGCCTCGGCCCCTTTCCCACTTCGCCCACAGCCACCCGGGACGTGATTGGCAAAGGCGCAACCCGGGTTAGCCGTGGACCCGCTGGTGCCTCCGCAGGTGGGAGGAGCGGGTGAAGCCCTTCCCGCACACGGGGCAGGCGAAGGGCCTCTCCCCGGTGTGGACCCGCTGGTGCCTCCGCAGGTGGGAGGACTGAGCGAAGGCCCTCCCGCACTCGGGGCAGCGGAAGGGCCGCTTGCCGGTGTGGCCCCGCCGGTGCTTCAGCCGGGCGGAGGAGTCGCTGAAGGCCTTCCCGCACTCGGGGCAGGGGAAGGGCCGCTCCCCGGTGTGCACCCGCCGGTGGGCCTGCAGGCTGCACGGCTGGGAGAAAGCCTTCCCGCAGGCGGGGCAGGGGTAGGGCCGCTCCCCGGTGTGGACCCGCCGGTGCCGCCGCAGGGCCGAGGAGTGGGTGAAGCCCTTGCCGCACTCGGGGCAGGAGAACGGCCGCTCCCCGGTGTGGACCCGGCGGTGGCTCTGCAGGCTGCACGACTGGGAGAAGGCCTTCCCGCAGACGGGGCAGGGGAAGGGCCTCTCCCCGGTGTGCAGCCGCCGGTGCCGCCGCAGGGCCGAGGAGTGGGTGAAGCCCTTGCCGCACTCGGGGCAGGTGTACGGCCGCTCCCCGGTGTGGACCCGCTGGTGGGAGAGCAGGCTGCAGAGCTGCGCGAAGCCCCTGCTGCAGGCCGGGCAGGTGAACGGCCGCTCCCCGGTGTGCACCCGCCGGTGAGTCTCCAGCGCCGACGGGGAGAGGAAGCCTTTCCCACAGTCCGCACACTTCCACGGCTTCTCCATGGGCTGGGGTGGGGTGGGGGTGGGAAGAGGTTCAAAGGAAAAGCCCGGAGGCTTATTCACTTCGAGGACACATCCAGAGTCGCTCCTCGCTGACAATTCTTCACAGTCAGAGCGCTGGCCTACGCTCACTGAGGTCTGATCGCATGCCGACACTTCCGGTTCTCTCCCAGATATTCCAAACTCGATTCGACAAACGGGCCCCAAATGACTCCGTCAGACGTTCGGTTCCGGCTCCCCATCTGCAAATCCTTCCCTCCTAGAACCCTGTGAAAAGAAGTCGCTGTCGTCAGTGCTGCGGACGCCAAAGGAGATTCCGAACAGCCAATTCTGAATTTCCACGGAACCTGTTTTCTCTCTCATCCCCTCAAAGCCGCGCATCTCCATCCCACACACTCGCCCTCAAAATCTCTCGCTCTGCTGTACCTCATCCTGAAGGGTCTGATTGATGCTGATTCACAAACCCCACACCCCTGGACACTGAGTGAGAGAGTCAGGGGCAGGGGTCTCTTGGAGCCTGCGCCAGCATTGATCAGGTCGTAGCTGTTCTGTTGTGATCTTTAAGCCATTCCCTTCCCTTCCCCCATAACCATCTCCTTCTTTGCTGTTCAAAACAATCAGCTGAACTCCATCTTGAATATATTGGATGGTGCCCAGCCTTCACTGCTTTCTGCACTCTACAGACTAACAACCTCCTGAAAGAATAACTTCCTCAGCTCACACTGGAGACACCGTATTTGTAATCTGCGATACCTAGGTAAAGATGTCCCAGTTTGTCCATCAAACAAAAATGTCTTATAGATTTCAAGCCATAGATTTAAAAACGTCTGTATGCAATCATTGCCACTCCTGCAATGGGGCAGCACGTTGGCACAGTGGTTAGCACTGCTGCCTCACAGCGCCAGAGACCTGGGTTCAATTCCTGCCTCAGGCAACTGTCTGTGTGGAGTTTGCACGTTCTCCCTGTGTCTGCGAGGGTTTCCTCCGGATGCTCCGGTTTCCTCCCGCAGTCCAAAGATGTGCAGGTCAGGTGAATTGGCCGTGCTAAATTGCCCGTAGTGTTAGGTAAGGGTTAAATGTAGGGGTATGGGTGGGTTGCGCTTCGGCGGGGCGGTGTGGACTTGTTGGGCTGAAGGGCCTGTTTCCACACTGTAATCTAATCTGCTCTTTGACTACATAAAAAAAAGGGAAGTCCAAAAACAAGTCCATACAATTTCTAAAGCTCACGAGACTGTGTCACTGCGTCATCGATGAAAGGAGAGAATGAGAAAGGAGCTGCTGTAAATCCAAATCTAACTGGGGAGAGTGGCACACAGAAGAGCTCTCAGAAAAGATGTGACCCCCAGTTGGTCCCCTTACAGATTTATTATTCCTGCATCTGTCCTTGTTTCTTACAATGCTGAGTCCTTTGAGCACACAAGTTGCTTATGCTGAGGTTCTACAAGACTCTCTTCTGGAGTGTTGTGTCCAGTGCCAGTTAGAGGAAGGATATTGTTAAGCTGGAGAAGGTTCAGAAGAGATTTACCAGGGTTATTGCTGGGAATGGAGGGTTTGAGTTATAAGGAGAGGCTGGATAGGCTGGGACTTTTTTCAATGGAGTGCAGGAGATTGAGGGGTGACCTGATGGTCGTGTATAAAATCAGGAGGGGTCCAGATAAGGTGAATGGCAGGTATCCATTCCCAAGGGCGGGGGATTTCCAGACAAGGGGGCATAATTTTAAAGGTGAGAACAGAAAGATTTGAAGAAGACTGGAGGGGCAATTTCTTTACACAGAGAGTGGTTTATGTGTGGAATGAACTGCCAGAGGAACTGATGGATATGGGCAAGGTTACAACATTTAAAAGACATGTGTACATAAGTAAGAAATGTTTGGAGAGATATGGGGCAAGCAAAGGCTGTTTTAGTTTGGGATTATGGTTGGCATGGACTAGTTGGACCGACGTTATGACGCAGCACTATTCAATGTTTACACCACCAAGGGATGACAGAGTTTACTATACTGTCCAGTTAACTGATAGCTATCCCCTGAAGAAATCACCCACTTTCACCTTGAACATGAGGAATGGGCCTCTACATTTAGACAGGCACTTAGATATGTCAAGCCAAGGGAGTAAAAGGGTGCAAGAGAAAAATAGAAACAACAACTCCAGATGTGGCCTCACCAAGGCCCTGTACAGCCGCAGGAAGACATCCCACTTCGAAGTTCGATTCCTGTTACGAGGAAGGCGAATATACAGCACTTGCCTTGCTCATTGCTTGCTGCACCTGTCTGATGACTTTGGTTGCCTGGACAGTTTCTGCAGCCCACCTGGCACGCTTTAAACAAAGCTCCTCCTTTCTGTCAAACGTCTTCAACTCCGGATTGAACTGCATCTGCCATGTTGGCCAATTGACCCAGACCACCCTTTCCAAAGTTTGCCCCCTTCCCCTCCTCTCCTCTCCTCTCCCCTCCCCTTTGATTCACCTCCTTTCCCTTCACTCCCTGCAAGCCAACAAGTTTAATTCCAGAAGGAGAAAAGGAGGTGAGAAAAGAGAGGGTGCTGTACTCACAGATGTTAAACAGAGGGAGGAAGCTGCAGTCTGGGCTGAAGCTTAATCTTCATTCAGAGAGAGAGAGGAGCAACAGCAGCAGCAACTTCAGGAGCTCATGGTCCAACTTCCGCATTCAGACAACAGGGGGGGGCTCTGATTGGCAGGAGGACCTGTTTCCTTCCGGTCCTCCAAGATTTACTATTGGTCAATCTGGACATCGCTCTTTATGACGACAGCGCCCCGTCCTCCCGCACATGCGCAGTCCCCCCCCACTGGAATCCCAGCGGAGGGTTTCGCTGCAGACTGTTGTCAGTCTTGTCTGGGAGGACAGCACTTTGCAACGGGGTAGACCCAGGGGCGTTTGCAACTGGGGACCAGCATCAATGCACTCCCTCAGGGACACACACACGCTGTTGTATTTTAGCCTCCTTCATTCCAGGCACCAGCTCCTTCCTTGGACGCCTGCATCAAATCCGTTTGCAATCCTATTCCGCTCTTGTCTGCCCGAAGATTTTTCACCTCTCTCTCTCTCTCTCTAAGCAGGACAGGAAGAGGTAAGCGTGGGACGGTCGATCAGACCCTTCAGGGCAATGGGGAGCGGGATATGAGCTGCACCAGAGGAATGAGAAGGAAGGCAGGGAATGTGGGGTGGAGACTTACAGGTTTTTGGGGGGGGGGGTCGAGAGAAGAAGGAGTGTTGCAAGGCAACTGGAATTGTCTGAAAGCAACGCAAATTCTGGAGGTCACAGCGGGTCAGGAAATATCCAGGGAGAGGGTGCAAACTGAGGTTTCCAGTCTAGATGCCCAGAGTTTTTATTTTGTTTTCGGTACAGCTTCCAGCATCTGCAGTAATTTGCTCCAACTGGAATGGTCTGTTCTGAATTTCCATGCAAAAGTGAGGACTGGGAATCAAAGTCTAGATTAGGGTGGTGCTGGAAAAGCACAGCACCAGGACCACTCTATTCTAGACTCTGTTCTGAATGTCTGCCCTATCTTTTTGTATGTTCCATTTCCAAGATATTTTAAGGGGAAGAATTTCAGACACAAATCTCAAACTAAGTGTAATCGACCAGGCCGACCTCCCTCAAAGTATATTGAGAAGGTATCCTAGACCCTAACGTTTTCTTAGTTTAAAGATAAGTATAAGGTATTGCATTCCAGATGTGATTCAATTGGCTAAAGTACGTGACTTAAAGCAAAACACAATTTATTCATACATTCTAGTTAAAATATGACAAATAAAATAATTGGCTTAGCTGTAATTCTATTGGACAATTGAATAGAATAATAGATTAGTTGACTTTGAAACAGTAACTGTTCCAATATAGTAACATCCCATAAACGCACTCTTGGCAATGGGCAATTTCAGAAGATAGACTATATCTTGTGCAACAGGAAGAGATTCCCCCAGTCTTTAGTTGTAACCAAGAGGGGGGAAAAATAGCTTCTGCTTCTTCAAGACCCCATCAGCAATTGCTGAAAGCTAAAATTTAAAAAAAACCTGCTTCAGTGGGAGATGGACCACACCCATTCAGGCTGCTTCTATTGTTCAAACTTTCTTAATTAAAAAAAAATACAAGGCCTCACAAGTTGTTTAGCTTATTGGCTTTCCAAATAGACATCTTGGCATCTCTGTCTTCAAGTCAAAAACTGTGGAGGGTCAGCATCAAAAAGAGTGGTGCTGGAAAAGCACAGCCTGTCAGTATGCCTCAGAGGAGCAGGAGAGTTGACGTTTTGAGCATCAGCTCTTCATCAGGACTGGGAGCCCTTCATTCCTGCTGAAGGGCTGATGTTGGAAACGTCGACTCTCCTGCTCCTCGGATGCTGCCTGACCTGCTGTGCTTTTCCAGCACCACACTTTTTTTGTTTCTGACTCTCCACCATCTGCAGGCCTCACTTTGGCTCTCTCTGAAAACCTTTCCTTTAAGAAGAACGAAATGGATCCCTTAAGGCCATAACATCATCGCATCAGAGTCGCTTGATTTACCAGGACGTGACTACCATCAGCATTTAAGTCCAGAGGAAGTAACTGTTTGTTGATTCTGTTTGTTTCAGCAGGTTGTAACCACCTGGGACAGCTTTGAAGTGCACGTAGAGTGCGTTCCTGTGAACCGACAGTGGAGAGACTTTTACCCAATTGCACAACCTGATAAGGCAGCACTTATCGTGAGCAGAGACTGCGTGTGCTTGGCTACTGTCTCAGGACGAGGATCTCGCTTCACGGGCGCTCGCGTCATGGAGAAACCCTGGAAATGTGGCGATTGCGGGGTCGGCTTCCGCTCCCCCTCGGCGCTGGAGATCCACCGGCGCGTCCACACCGGGGAGCGGCCGTTTGCCTGTCCCGACTGCGGGAAGGGTTTCACCAAGTCGTCGTCGTTGCAGAGACACCGGCAGGTCCACACCGGGGAGAGGCCGTTCAGCTGCCCCGAGTGCGGGAAGGGCTTCACCCACTCGTCCGCCCTGCTGACCCACCGGCGGGCCCACACGGGCGAGAGGCCCTTCTCCTGCCCCGAGTGCGGCAAGGGCTTCAGAGACTCCTCCACCCTGCTGCGGCACCAGCGGGTCCACACCGGGGAGAGGCCCTTCGGCTGTCCCGAGTGCGGCCGGGCCTTCAAGGACCCCTCCACCCTGCAGAAGCACCGGCGGGTCCACACGGGGGAGCGGCCCTTCGTCTGCTCCGAGTGCGGCAAGGGCTTCACTCAGTCGTGCCACCTGCTGACCCACCGGCCCGTCCACACCGGGGAGCGGCCGTTCTCCTGCCCCGTCTGCGGCAAGGCCTTCACCAAGTCGTCCAACCTGCGGACCCACCGGCGGCTCCACACCGGGGAGAGGCCCTTCGGCTGCCCCGAGTGCGGCAAGGGCTTCAGAGACTCCTCCACCCTACTGACCCACCGGCGGGTCCACGCGGGGGAGCGGCCCTTCGTCTGCTCGCAGTGCAGCAAGGGCTTCACCCGCTCGTCCTACCTGCTGACCCACCAGCGGGTCCACACCGGTGAGAGGCCTTATGTCTGCCCGGCCTGTGGGAAAGGCTTCACTCTGCTCTCCGTGCTGCTGACGCACCAGAGAACACACCGGTGACAACCAAGCTAAGTTACCCATGCTGCCCAGGCATGTGCAGGTTCAGGGGGGGAATAGACGTGGTAAATTTCCCATAGTGCTTCGGGGTGTGCAGGTTAGAGTGGATTGGCCGTGCTAAATTACCCATAGTGTCCGGAGATGTGCGGGTTAGAGTGGATTCACTGTGCTAAATTACCATAGCGTCCCGGGATGTGCAGTTTCAGGGGAATTGGCCGAGCTAAATTATCCACGTTGTGAAGGGATGGCAGGATAGAGTGGATTGGCTGTGCTAAATTACCCACATTGTGAAGGGATGTGTAGGTTAGGGTGGATTGGCCATGCTAAATTACCCATAATGCCCAGGTTAGGGTGGATTGGCCATGCTAAATTGCCCACAATGATCTGGAATATGCAGGTTAGAATGGATTGGCCATACTACATTCTGCACAGTGTGCAGGGATGCACAGGTTAGGGTGGATTGACCATACTAAATTGCCCACAGTGCCCTGGAATATACAGGTTAGAATGAATTGGCCGAACTACATTACCCACAGTGTCCAGATATGTGCAGGTTAGAGTGGATTGGCCTTGCTAAATTACCCACAGTGCCCTGGGGTTTGCAGTTAGGATGGATTGGCCGTACTACGTTCCCCACAGTGTGCAGGGATGCACAGGTTAGGGTGGATTGACCATACTAAATTGCCCACAGTGCCCTGGAATATACAGGTTAGAATGAATTGGCCGAACTACATTACCCACAGTGTCCAGATATGTGCAGGTTAGAGTGGATTGGCCTTGCTAAATTACCCACAGTGCCCTGGGGTTTGCAGTTAGGATGGATTGGCCGTACTACGTTCCTCAGTGTGCAGGGATGTGCAGGTTAGGGTGGATTGGCCATGCTAATTTGCCAATAGTGTCCAGGCATGTTACAGGTTAGAATGGATTGGCCGTATCACATTCCCCACAGTATGCAGGAAAGTGCAGGTTAGGGTGGATTGGCTAAGATAAATTACCTACATTGTGAAGGGATGTGTAGGTTAGGGTGGATTGGCCATACTAAATTACCCATACTGTCCAGAAATGTGCAGGTTAGGGTGGATTATCCATGTTGAATTACCCATAGTGCCCAGGGATGTGTAGGTTAGGATGGATTGGCCATACTGAATTACCCATAGTGTGCAGGGAGGAGCAGGCTACACTGGATTAACCATGCTAATTTACCCATAGTGTCTAGGAATCTGCATGTTAGGCTGGTTTGGCAATCCTAAATTACCCATAGAATCCAGGAATGTGCAGGTTAGGATCAGTTGGCCATGCAAAATTAACCATAGGGCCCTGGGATTTGCAGGTTAGAATGGATTGGCCATGCTAAATTACCCATTGTGTCCAGGGATATGTAGATTAGGGTGGATTGTCTGTGCTAAATTACCCATACTGTCCAGGATAGTGTGAATTATCCATGTTGAATTACCCATAGTGTGCAGGGATGTGCCTGTTAGGGTGGGTTGGTCATGCTAAATTACCCGTAGTGCCCAGGGGCATGTAGTTCAGGGTGAATTGGCCAAGCTAAATTACTCATAGTGCCCAGGGATGTGCATGATAGGGTGGGTTGGCCACGCTAAATGACCCATAGTGTCCAGGGACATGCATGACTGAGGGGGAATGGCTGTGTTAAATTACCCATAGTGCCCAGGGATGTGCAGCTTAGGGTGGATGGCCATGCTATATTACCCATAGTGCCTTGGGATGTGCAGGTTAGGGTTGAATGGCTATGCTGAATTACCCATAGTGTGCAGGAAGGTGCAGGTTACGTTGGATTGGCCATGCTAAATTACCCATAGTGCCCAGGGCCTGTAGGTTAGGGTGGATAGGGCTTGCTGAATTACCCATCGTGTGCAGAAATCTGCATGTTAGGGTGGTTTGACCATGCTAAATTGCCCATAGTGTCCAGGAATGTGCAGGTTAGGATCAGTTGGCCATGCTAAATTACCCATAGTGCCCTGGGATTTGCATCTTAGAATGGATTAGCCATACTGAATTATTCATGGTGTCCTGGGATGTGTACGTTAAGGTGGATTGGCCAAGGTAAATTTCCCATAGTCCCCTGGCATGTGCAGGTTAGGGTTGATTGGCCATGCTAATTACCCACAGTGCTGTGGCATGTGCAGGTCAGGGTGAATTGGCAATGTTAAATTACCCATAGTGTCGAGGAATGTGCAGGTTAGGGTGGATTGGCTGTGCTAAATTACCCATAGTGTGATGGGATGTGCAGGTTAGGGTGAATTGGGTAATTTAGCATGGCCAATCCAACCTAACCTGCACATCCCTTAACACTATAGTAATTTAGCATGGCCACAGTGCCTTGCGATGTGCAGATTAGAATGGATTGGCCATGTTAAATTACCCATAGTATGCAGGGATGTGCATATTAGGTGGATTGCTCATGCAAAATTACCCATAGTGTCCAGTGATGTGCAGGTGAGGGTGGATTGGGCACGCTAAATTACCCACACTGTGAAGGGATGTGCAGGATAGGGTGGATTGGCTATGTAAAATTACCCATAGTGTTCAGGGATGTGCAGATTAGAATAGATTGGCTGTACTAAATTACCCATAGTGTCCATGGATGTGTAGGTTAGGGTGGATTGGCCATGCTAAATTACCCATAGTGCCCTGGAATGTGCAGGTTAGGGTATATTGGCTATGCTAATTACTCACAATGCTGTGGCATGTGCAGGTTAGGGTGAATTGGCCATGCTAAATTATAGTGTCCAGGGATGTGCATGTTAGGGTGGATTGGCTGTGCAAATTTACCTGTTATGTGAAGGGATGTGCAGGTTAGGGTAAATTGGGTAACTTAACATGGCCAATCCACCCTAACCTGCACATCCCTTAACACTATGGGTAATTTAGCATGGCCATAGTGCCCTGGGATGTGCAGATTAGAATGGATTGGCCATACTAAATTACCCATAGTGCCCAGGGATGAGCAGGTGTGGGTGGATTGGCCATGCTAAATTACCCATAGTGCCCAGGGATGTGCAGGGTAGGGTGGATTGACTATGTAAAATTACCCACAGTGCCCTGGGATGTGCAGGTTAGAATAGATTGGCTGTACTAAATTATCCATAGTCTCCAGGGATGTGCAGGTTAGGGTGAGTCGGCCATGCTAAATTACCCCCACTGTGCAGGGATATGCAGGGTAGGGTGGATTGGCCATGTTAAATTACCCAGAGTGCTCTGGGATGGGCAGGATGGAATGGATTGGCCATGCTAAATTTCCCATAGTGACACAGGGATGTGCAGGTTTGGGTGGATTGGCTATGCTAAATTACCCATAGTGCCCTGGGATGTGCAGGTTTGGGTGGATTGACTATGCTAAATTACCCATAGTGCCCTGGGATGTGCAGGTTTGGGTGGATTGGCTATGCTAAATTACCCATAGTGCCCAGGGATGTGCAGGTTAGGGTGGATTGGCCATGCTAAATTATCCATAATGCCCAGGGATGTGCAGGTTAGGATGGATTGGCCGTGCTAAATCGCTCGTAGCGTCCAGGCATGTTGCAGGTTAGAGTGGTTTGGCCTTGCTAAATTACCCACAGTGCCCAAGGATTTGCAGGTTAGGATGGATTGGCCGTGTTACATTCCCCACAGTGTGCAGGGATGTGCAGGTTAGAGTAGATTGGCCATGCTAAATTGCCTATAGTGCCTTGGGACGTGCAGGTGAGGGTAGATTAGCCGTGCTAAATTACCCATAGTGTCCAGAGATGTGCAGGATAAGGTGGATTGGCCATACTACATTCCACACAGTGTGCAGGAATGTGCATGTTAGAGTGGATTGGCCATGCTAAATTATCCATAATGCCCTGGGGCTGTGCAGGTTAGAGTTGGTTGGCCATTCTAAATTACCCATAGTGTGCAGAGATGTACAGTTTAGGGTGGATATGCCATGCTAAATTACCCATAATGCCTGGGCTGTGCAGGATAGAATGGATTGGCCTTGCTAAATTACCCACAGTGCCCAGGGGTTTGCAGGTTAGGATGGATTGGCCGTACTATATTCCCCACAGTGTGAAGGGATGTGCAGGTTGGGGTGGATTGGCCATACTAAATTAAGCATAGTGCCTGGGATTTGCAGGTTAGAATGGATTGGCTATGCTAAATTACCCACAGTGCCCAGGGGTTTGCAGGTTAGCATGGATTGGCCGTACTACATTCCCCACAGTGTGCAGGGATGTACAGTTTAGGGTGGATATGCCATGCTAAATTACCCATAATGCCTGGGATGTGCAGGTTAGAATGGATTGGCCGTGCTAAATTACCCATAGCATCCAGGCATGTTGCAGGTTAGAGTGGATTGGCCTTGATAAATTACCCACAGTGCCCTGGGGTTTGCAGTTAGGATGGATTGGCCGTACTACGTTCCTCAGTGTGCAGGGATGTGCAGGTTAGGGTGGATTGGCCATGCTAATTTGCCAATAGTGTCCAAGCATGTTACAGGTTAGAATGGATTGGCCGTACCACATTCCCCACAGTATGCAGGAAAGTGCAGGTTAGGGTGGATTGGCTAAGCTAAATTGCCCACAGTGTCACAGGGATATGTAGGTTAGGGTGGATTGGCCATGCTAAATTACCCATACTGTCCAGGAATGTGCAGGTTAGTGTGAATTATCCATGTTGAATTACCCATAGTGTGCAGAGATGTGCATGTTAGGGTGGGTTGGTCATGCTAAATTACCCATAGTGTCCAGGGATGTGCAGCTTAGGGTGGATGGCCATGCTATATTACCCATAGTGCCTTGGGATGTGCAGGTTAGGGTGGACTGGCTATGCTGAATTACCCATAGTGTGCTGGAAGGTGCCGGTTATGTTGGATGGGCCATGCTGAATTACCCATAGTGCCCAGGGGCATGTAGGTTAGGGTGAATTGGCCATGCTGAATTCACCATAGTGCCCAGGGATGTGTAGGTTAGGGTGGACTGGCCATGCTAAATAACCCATAGTGTGCAGGGAGGAGCAGGCTACACTGGATTAGCCATGCTATTTTACCCATAGTGTCCAGGAATCTGCGTGCTAGGGTGGTTTGGCAATCCTAAATTACCCATAGACTCCAGGCAGGTGCAGGTTAGGATCGGTTGGCCATGCAAAATTAACCATAGGGCCCTGGGATTTGCAAGTTAGAATGGATTGGCCATGCTAAATTACCCATAATGCCCAGGGATATTCAGGTTAGGGTGGATTGGCTATGCTAAGTTACCCGTTGTGTCCAGGGATATGTAGGTGAGGGTGGAGTGGCCACGCTAAATTACCCATAGTGCCCAGGGATGTGAAGGTCAGGGTGGATTGGCCACGCTAAATTACCCATAGTGCCCAAGCATGTGCAGGTCAGGGTGGATTGGCCACGCTAAACAACCCATAGTGCCCAGGGATGTGCAGGTGAGGGTGCATGGCCATGCTATATTACCCATCGTGCCTTGGCATGTGCGGGTTAGGGTGGACTGGCTATGCTGAATTACCCATAGTGTGCAGGAAGGTGCCGGTTATGTTGGATGGGCTATGCTGAATTACCCATAGTGCCCAGGGGCATGAAGGTTACGGTGAATTGGCCATGCTGAATTCGCCATAGTGCCCAGGGATGTGTAGGTTAGGGTGGACTGGCCATGCTAAATAACCCATAGTGTGCAGGGAGGAGCAGGCTACACTGGATTAGCCATGCTATTTTACCCATAGTGTCCAGGAATCTGCATGTTAGGGTGGTTTGGCAATCCTAAATTACCCATAGACTCCAGGCATGTGCAGGTTAGGATTGGTTGGCCATGCAAAATTAACCATAGTGCCCTGGGATTTGCAGGTTAGAATGGATTGGCCATGCTAAATTACCCATAATGCCCAGGGATAATCAGGTTAGGGTGGATTGGCTATGCTAAGTTACCCATAGTGTGCAGGAAGGTGCATGCTAGGGTGGATAGGCCATGCTAAATTCCCATAGTGCCCTAGGATGTGTAGGTTAGGATGAATTGGCTATGCTATATTAATCACACTATGAAAGGATGTGCAGGTTAGGGTGGCTTGGCCATGCTAAATTACCCATAGTGACCCGGGCTTTGCAGGTTAGAATTGATTGGCCATGCTAAATTACCCGTAGTGCCCTGGGATGTGCTGGTTATTGTGGATTAGCTGTGCTAAGTTACCCATGGTGTACAGGGATGTGCAGGTTAGGGTGGATTGGCCTTGCTAATCACCCATAATGCCAAGGGGCATGTAGGTTAGGGTGGATTGGCTGTGCTAAATTACCCATAATGCCCTAGGGCATGTAGGTTAGGGTGGATTGGCTGTGCTAAATTACTCACATTGTGAAGGGATGTGCAGGTCAGCATGGTTTGGCCATGCTAAATTAGCCTTAGTGTGCAGGGAGGTACATGTTAGGGTGGATAGGCCATGGAAATTACCCATAGTGTGCAGGTAGGTGCAGGTTAGGGTGGATTGGCCATACTGAATTACCTGTGGTGTCCGGGATGTGCATGATAGGGTGGATCAGCCTTGATAAATTACCCACAATGCCATGGCATGTGCAGGTTAGGGTGGATTGGTCATTCTAAATTACCCATAGCGTGCAGTGAGGTGCGGGTTAGGGTAGATTGGCCATGCTAAATTACCCATAGTGCCCCTGGATGTGCAGGTTAGGGTGGATTGGCCGTGCTAAATTACCCATAGTGCCCTGGGATGTGCAGGTTAGGGTGGAGGCCATGTTAAATTACCCATAGTGCCCTAGGATGTGCAGGTTAGAATTGATTGGCCATGCTAAATTATCCATAGTGCCCTGGGATGTGCTGGTTATTGTGGATTAGCTGTGCTTAGTTACCCATGGTGTACAGGGATGTGCAGGTTAGGGTGGATTGGCCTTGCTAATCACCCATAATGCCAAGGGGCGTGTAGGTTAGGGTGGATTGGCTGTGCTAAATTACTCACATTGTGAAGGGATGTGCAGGTCAGCATGGTTTGGCCATGCTAAATTACCCACAGTATCCAGGGATGTGCAGGTTAGAGTGGATTGGCCAATCTAAATTGCCCGTAGTGCGCAGGGCTGTGCAGGTTAGGGTGAATTGTTATGCTAAATTACTCTCAGTGTCGTGGCATGTGCAGGTCAGGGTGGATTGGCCGTGCTAAATTACCCACAGTGCTCATGGATGTGCAGGTTAGGGTGGATTGGCCACGCTAAATTACCCATAGTGCCCAGGGATGAGCAGGTCAGGGTGGATTGGCCACACTAAATTACCCATAGTGCCCAGGGATGTGCAGGTTAGGGTGGATTGGCCACGCTAAATTACCCATAGTGTCCAAGGATGTGCAGGTTAGGGTGGATTGGCCACGCTAAATTACCCAGAGTGCCCAGGGAGTTGCAGGTCAGGGTGGATTGGCCATGCTAAATTACCCAGAGTGCCCAGGGAGTTGCAGGTCAGGGTGCATTAGGAGGAGGTAAATGCAGAGCAGTAGGGATGAGGGAATGGGTCTGGGTTGGGTAATCTTCAGAGAGTTGGTGTAGACTCGTTGGGTTAAATACCTGCTTTCACAGCGGGAATTCTGTCAGCCCAGGTCTGCACCTTCCCCACTGCAGTGTCCCACAGAGACTGAGGAAATGCATTTTGTGTAACCTGGGATGTTTTCCTGTATGTGCACATCGATTTTCCATTTGTCTGTGTCCCATCGAGTCTCCTGGTATCCGCGTCAATCTAGCTCACCCCTCGGCCCCCCCCCCCCCCCCCCCAGCCCTCCATCAGCGTATCCTTCTGTTGTCGGAATCCAGCTTCCCTTGAAATGTATTCCCGCTGCTCCCCTCAACCACTCACTGTTGGCGGGAAGACCCACATTCATCGAGGCTAAAGTGGGTTCTCTAGAAAGGAGCAACTCCCCCCCCCCACCACCACCTTATCTGCCCATATCTCTCTCCCCTCCCGCTCTCTCCCCTCTCGCTCTCCCCCCTCCCCTCTCTCTCTCCCCACTCTCAATCCCTCATGGATCCATCTTTTGGAGACTGTTCCTTGCCTATCCTCCCATCACCCTCCTGATCATTAAGGTTCAACGTGTCAGGAAATCCTGTCTTTCACCACCTCCTTCATCAGGTGGTTGTAGAGGTTGAGATTGTAAAACACAGAACTTATAGCAAATGTTTACAGTGTGATGTATCTGAAATTATACATTGAAAAAGACTGTCTCTCACAGGGTAGCTCACACCTTCAGTGCATTATCTGATCTGCCATGACACCGGTTGCTAAAGTTCACTTGAGAAAGTAATGTTTAAAACAATTTTTGCAACTTAGAGTCATAGAGATGTACAGCATGGAAACAGACCCTTCGGTCCAACCCGTCCATGCCGACCAGATATCCCAACCCAATCTAGTCCCACCTGCCAGCACCCGGCCCATATCCCTCCAAACCCTTCCTATTCATATACCCATCCAAATACCTTGTAAATGTTGCAATTGTACCAGCCTCCACCACATCCTCTGGCAGCTCATTCCATACCTGTACCACCCTCTGTGTGAAAAAGTTGCCCCTTAGGTCTCTTTTATATCTTTCCCCTCTCACCCTAAACCTATGCCCTCTAGTTCTGGACTCCCCCCACCCCAGGGAAAAGACTTTGCCTATTTACCCTATCCACGCCCCTCATGATTTTGTAAACCTCTATAAGGTCACCCCTCAGCCTCTGACGCTCCAGGGAAAACAGCCCCAGCCTGTTCAGCCTCTCCCTACAGCTCAAACCCTCCGACGTCTTTGTAAATCTTTTCCGAACCCTTTTCAAGTTTCTCAACATCTTTCCGATAGGAAGGACACCAGAATTGCACGCAATATTCCAACATGGAAGAGCTCAAATCAACATGGTCATTCTAACATATGAGAGACTTAACAAGCAATCCAAGTCCTTTTCAATATATCATTTCAGTTACATCACACTGTAAATCTTTGCTATAAATTCTGTGTCGCACGATCTTATTCTCCACAACCACCTGATGAAGGAGCAGTGCTCCTAAAGCTAGTGCTTCCAATTAAACCTGTTGGACTATAACCTGGTGTTGTGTGATTTTTAACTTTATCCACCCCAGTGCAACACCGGCATCTCCAAATTATTTCTTTTGGAGGTATCTGCATCCTTTGTATTGAAGCGAGGCTCACTTAACCTCAGCGCCTTGAAAGATGAGGGTTGTAGAGGGGGGGGAGCAAAGCAAAAATGTCAGCATCCTCTGGCACAAACACTTCGGCCCAACCAGTCCAGGCTGAACGGAATCCCAGACTGAACTACTCCCACCAGCCAGCTCCCCGCCCATATCCCTCCAACCCTTTCCTGTTCCCGTCTGTTGGGGCTGGGATAAATTATGCAGTGGGGTGACTCGCTCATAACAGTCCAATTTAAATGAGATTCGATTCCCGACAGTGTGGAAACAGGCCCTTCGGCCCAACCAGTCCACAGCGACCCTCCGAAGAGCAACCCACCCATAACCCTACATTTACCCCTTCACCTAACACTATGGGCGATTTAGCATGGCCAATTCACCCTAACCCACACATCTTTGGAGTGTGGGAGGAAACCCACGCAGACACGGGGAGAATGTGCAAACTTCAAACAGACAGTCGCCCGAGGCTGGAATCGAACTAGGGACCCTGGGGCTGTGAGGCAGCAGAGCTGACCACTGAGCCACCCGTAACTTGAGGGAACAATGAATTGCACCATGAAAACCTGGAGTTATTGACGGTTTATTGGTGAGCTCACCGGGAGACATGAGTTGACCGAATGGTCACAAGCCACTCTTGATGAGATGCAGAGGGCTGCGTGATTTTGTAGGTTCCAATCATTTAACAATTAGCAAACTGTTAATTGCAGCATAATGAGTAATTGGGCACTTTGCCCAGTCGCCAGCCTCAGTCACGTAGTGTCTGGATAGTGCTGGTTAGTAGCTGATAACCAAGTGTTCGTATAACAGTAGATTCTTATATAAAAAAAGAACATTCCCATACTGGGAAAGAGTTTCACTATCAGGTGCTAGTACAACCCCAAGATCAGCCACCACACTGAGCCTGGGAACGTACAAGAGGACACGAATATGAAAATTAAAATGGATTCCAAGCTTTTAGTATGTGACAAGATGGCTGCTTGAATTATAATGAATCTCCCACAATGCCTTGATCCAAATGTCTTTCAAAAGTTGTAACTGTGCCCGGGATTGCTGCTGCCACAGAAAGTTCATTCCATGTCGCCCCCCCCAACCCCCACCGTGTCCTTTTTAAATCTCTCTCCATTAAAAACATGCCCCTGAATCTTAACCTCCAGCCCCCACCCCAAATCCTCCAAGCCTGACGCTCCAGGGAAAACAGCCCCAGCCTGTTCAGCCTCTCCCTACAGCTCCAACCCTCCAACAGCCTTGTAAATCTTTTCTGAACCCTTTCAAGTTTCACAACATCTTTCCGATAGGAAGGAGACCAGAATTGCACGCAATATTCCAACAGTGGTCTAACCAATGTCCTGTACCGCTGCAATATGACCTCCCAACTTCTGTACTCAATACTCTGACCAATAAAGGAAAGCATACCAAACGCCGCCTTCACTATCCTATCTACCTGCGACTCCACTTTCAAGGAGCTATGAACCTGCACTCCAAGGTCTCTTTGTTCAGCAACACTCCCTAGGACCTTACCATTAAGTGTATAAGTCCTGCTAAGATTGGCTTTCCCAAAATGCAGCACCTCGCATTTATCTGAATTAAACTCCATCTGCCACTTCTCAGCCCACTGGCCCATCTGGTCCAGATCCTGTTGTAATCTGAGGTAACCCCCTTCGCTGTCCGCTACACCTCCAAATTTGGGGTCATCTGCAAACTTAATAATTATACCTCTTATGCTCACATCCAGGTGATGAAAAGTAGAGGGCCCAGCACCGATCCTTGTGGCACTCCACTGGTCACAGGCCTCCAGTCTGAAAAACAACCCTCTGTGTATTTGGATGTTTGGAAAGCATTTATTAAGCTATGTTGGGTGCTCCTTAACAAGACAAGAGCCCATGCTGTTGGAGGGAATAGATCAGCATGAGGAAGTGATGGACTCAGGTACAGTTCCAACATTTTGAAAAGACGTTTGATAAGAAGGAAAGGTTTGGAAGGATATGGGCCAGGAGCAGGCAGGCTGGACTAGTTTAGTTTGGGATCATGTTCGGCGTGGACTGGTCGGACTGAAGGGTCTGTTTCCGCGCTGTTGGATTTGGTGTCCCTCAAAAAGGGCTGATTACCAGAATTGGGGATAATGGGGGCATTTTCAGAAGGGCGACCCCCCCTCGTGAAGTGCCGTCGGGATTACAGCTGGAGCCATAGTTATTTCGCTGAGGAAAGGGAACTGAAGTCATCGAGACCTACAGCTACAGACAGAGGCACTTGGACTCATTGAATCTACTCTGGTCAAAAATATCTATTTTATCTATCTTCTACCCAAATTGACAGGCTGCACTGTGGCTCAGTGGTTAGCACTGCTGCCTCACAGCCCCAGGTTGGATTCCAGCCTCGGGAATTTCCCCTTCTCCCTGTGTCTGCGTGGGTTTCCTCTGGGTGCTCCAGTTTCCTCCCACAGTCCTAAAGATGTGCAGGTTAGGGTGAATTGGCCATGGTAGATTGCCCGTAGTGTTCAGGGGCGTGTAGGTAAGATGCATTGGTCAGGGGTAAGTGTCGGGTAATAGGGGTAGGGGAATGGGTCTGGGTGGGTTACTCTTCGAAGGGTTGGTGTGGACTGGTTGGGCCGAAGGGCCTGTTTCCGCACTGTAGGGGATTCTAAGTTTGTGGCTGGTGCACAGAATCTGTGGAGGGAAATCGACAGGTCGAGCGGCAACTTGTCCGAAGGAATCCAACGTCGGAGAAAGTGACTGCCGACGCTGGAGATCGGAGTCCAAGCGTGCGGTGCTGGAAAAGCACAGCCGGTCAGGCAGCGTCCGAGGAGCAGGAGAATTGACGTTTCAATCGGGAACCTAATGAAGGTCTTAAACCCGAAACGTCGATTTTCCTGCTCCTCGGACGCTGCCTGACCGGCTGTGCTTTTCCAGGAATACAACATAGGCAAGTCAGTCCGTGGAGTCCCAACAGCATTGGAGACAAACCCTTTGGTCCAACCAGTCCATGCTGACCATAATCCCAGACTAAACTGGTCCCACCTGCCTGCTCCTGGCCCATATCCTTCCAAACCTTTTCTATTCATGTCCTTATCCAAATGTCTTTTCAATGTATCTGTAATCGCGTCCGCCACTTTCTCAGGAAGGATAGAGGAGCTGAATATTATTTAACTGGCGTTACAACACAACAGGGAACTCTTCAATCTAACGCCCAGAAACGCTCACCTTGCCTCGTAATGTGAGTGAGAGGGAACTCCTGAATTCCACTATTTAACGAAAATAACATCAATTTTAAAAATCACCCAATACCAGGTTATAGTCCAACAGGTTTAATTGGAAGCACACTAGCTTTCAGTGTTGTATGATTTACACCCCAGTCCAACACCGGCGTCTCTAAGTCATGACTAACATCAATTTACTTTTTTCTTTTAACTCTAAAGATGAACATTAAACAATTATTCCCAATTCTAAGCCCCTCTTTCCCGTAACTGCTTATTATCTGCCTCCAACTCTATAACAACATGCTGTTCCAATAAAACACTTAGTAAAATTACATGGAGTCATAGAGATGTACAGCATGGAAACAGACCCTTTGGCCCAACCCGTCCATGCCGACCAGATATCCCAACCCAATCAAGTCCCACCTGCCAGCACCCAGCCCATATCCCTCCAAACCCTTCCTATTCATGTACCCATCCAAATGCCTCTTAAATGTTGCAATTGTACCAGCCTCCACCACTTCCTCTGGCAGCTCATTCCATACACGTACCACTCTCTGCGTGAAAATGTTGCCCCTTAGGTCTCTTTTATATCTTTCCCCTCTCACCCTAAACCTATGCCCTCTAGTTCTGGACTCCCCGACCCCAGGGAAAAGACTTTGCCTATTTATCCTATCCATGTCCCTCATAATTTTGTAAACCTCTATAAGGTCACCCTTTAGCCTCCGACGTTCCAGGGAAAACAGCCCTAGCCTATTCAGCGCCTCCCTGTAGCTCAGATCCTCCAACCCTGGCAATATCCTTGTAAATCCTTCCTGAACCCTTTCAAGTTTCACAACATCTTTCCGATAGGAAGGAGACCAGAATTGCACGCAATATTCCAACAGTGGCCTAACCAATGTCCTGTACAGCCGCAACATGACCTCCCAACTCCTGTACTCAATACTCTGACCAATAAAGGAAAGCATACCAAACGCCGCCTTCACTATCCTATCTACCTGTGACTCCACTTTCAAGGAGCTCTGAACCTGCACTCCAAGGTCTCTTTGTTCAGCAACACTCCCTGGGACCTTACCATTAAGTGTATAAGTCCTGCTAAGATTTGCTTACCCAAAATGCAGCACCTCGCATTTATCTGAATTAAACTCCATCTGCCACTTCTCAGCCCATTGGCCCATCTGGTCAATTTGATTTCAAAAAAACACAGCCACTGTCGTCTTCTGTCTTCCCTCTTCCAGCTGAGGATCTCTCTGGGTCATCATCTTTCTTTTTACAGCGAGTATCTTTCATATGAAAAGGTCCCTTTGAAAGAGAGGGTTTCCTCATTTCTTGGGGAGCAAGTTGTTAGCTCTCCCTGCATTTCTGACTCGACGGCATTTGCTCTCTCTCCAATTTTCAAAATGTCTGTGTTTTCATATCCCCAACATTGGATCATCTCATTGTTCAAAGTTGGCAAAACAATAAATGCAAACTCGATTGGGTTTTAGTATCCTGGGGCATAATTTAAACTGACTGGTCAAATTCAAATTGTTGTCAAAACAGCAACCAAAGCTCAGGTATCCCTTTCACAGCCAAATGTTACCTCTTTTCAATTTTCCAGTACACTGTGGGACCGCCACCTAGTCAGACATACAGGGGCTTGTAAGCTTGCAGTTCAGTACAGCCTTCAGCTTCAGAACACTGGAGAAAAAAATACAGAAAGCCATAGAAGTAAAGGGATTTGGGAATTCTCGTCCACGAATCTCAAAAAAGTGAGCATTCGAATTCAGCGGGTGATGGGGAAGACAAATGGTGTGTTTATTTCGAAGGAAATAGTGAAGTCAGGAGATTTTGCTAAAATGTATTCTACGAGGCACCAGTTCAACCACATTGAGAATACCATGAGCAGGTTTTTTTTGTCTCTGAAAGGAATTTATTGCAGGCGTTGGAGACAGTCCAGAGATGGATACTGAGGGACCGTCTTTGAAGAGGTTGAGTGCCTTGGGCCTGCATTTAGAAGGAGAGGCGACCATATTAAAATAAAAGACTCTGGGAAGACTTGAGAGGCTAGGAGTGGAAAGGTCGTTTCCTCTTGTGTGGGAGAGTGTCGGACCAGAGGGGGCGCCATCTCAGAGTGAGGGGTGGTCCGTTGATGACAAGGATGGGCAGGAATTTCCTCTCTCTCTCCAGGCAGGGGGAGGAGTGAATCTGGAATTCTTCACTGCAAGGGGCTGCTGGGTTATTGAGGATATTCAAGGCTGAGCTGAAAAGGTGTTGCTGGAAAAGCGCAGCAGGTCAGGCAGCATCCGAGGAGCAGGAGAATCGACGGTTCGGGCATGAGCCCTTCTTCAGGAAAGTGGAGTGTGATCAGATCATTCCGAATGGTAAAGCAGGCACGATGGGTAGAGCGGCCATATTATGTTTCCATATCTTCCAGCACAAACGATCTGGGGGGGAATTCAGGCCCGTCGGAAAAGGTCGGGGAGTGAGTAAAATTAGTGGGAAGAGAGAACAATTTGCATTTGGATGGAAAAGAGCTTGAGAGAGGTGATAGTGAGAAATATTTGGGGTGGCTCAGTGGTTAGCACCACTGCCTCACAACACCAAGGACCTGGGTTTGATTCCAGCCTCAGGGTGACTGTCTGTCTGTGTGCAGTTTGCACATCCTCCCCTCCCCCCCTGTGTCTGCGTGGGTTTCTTCCGGGTGCTCCGGTTTCCTCGCACAGTCCGAAGATGTGTAGGTTAGAGTGGATTGGTCCAGGTAAATTACCTATAATGCCCAGGGATGTGCAATTTAGGGTGGATTGGCCATGCTAAATTACCCACAATGCCCAGGGATGTGCAGGATAGGGTGGATTGGCCATGCTAAATTACCCACAATGCCCAGGGATGTGCAGGTTAGGGTGGATTGGCCATGCTAAATTACCCACAATGCCCAGGGATATGCAGGTTAGGGTGGATTGGCCATGCTAAATTACCCATAGTGCCCAGGGATGTGCAGGTTAGGGTGAGTTGGCCATGCTAAATTACCCACAATGCCCAGGGATGTGCAGGTTAGGGTGGATTGGCCATGCTAAATTACCCACAATGCCCAGGGATGTGCAGGTTAGGGTGGATTGGCCATGCTAAATTACCCACAATGCCCAGGGATATGCAGGTTAGGGTGGATTGGCCATACTAAATTACCCATAGTTTGAGTTACAGATCAGCTCAGAAAGATTTAAAGAGAGAGTTAAGAAGAGCAAAGAGAAGAAAGGAGAACTCTAAAGCTTTCTATAGGTATGTGAGAAATAAAAGGATGCCTAGTTGGAATAGGGCCAGTCAAAGACAGATGTGGGAAGTTGCGTGTTGACCCTGTGGAGATCGGAGAGGTGCTAAATGAACATTTCTCATCGGTTTTCACTCAGGGAAAGGAGAATATTGTAGAGGAGAAGAATGAGGTACGAGATATTAGACTAGAAATTATCGAGGTTAGTTACGAACAGATGTTATCAATTCTAGAAGGAGTGAAAGTAGGCAAATCCCCTGGGCTGGATGGGATTTATCCGAGGATTCTCTGGGAAGCTAGGGAGGAGATAGCAGAGCCTTTGGCTTTGATATTTGAGTCATCATTGTCTATGGGTTTAGTACCTGAGGACTGGAGGATTGCAAATGTTGTGCCCTTGTTCAAGAAGGGCAGCAGAGATGACCCAGGTAATTATAGACCAGTGAGCCTTACTTCTGTTGTAGGAAAGGTTTTGGAAAGGATTATAAGAGACAAGCTTTATAATCATCCAGCAAACAGCAATTTGATTTCAGATAGTCAACATGGTTTCGTCAAGGGAGGTCGTGTCTCACAAATCTCATTGAGTTTTTTGAGAAGGTGACCAAGCATGTAGATGAGGGTAGGGCAGTTGACGTGGTGTACATGGACTTCAGTAAAGCCTTTGATAAGGTTCCACACGGTAGGCTGTTGCAGAAAATACAGAGGCATGGAATTGAGGGTGATTTAGCAGTTTGGATTAGAAACTGGCTTTCTGAAAGAAGGCAGCGAGTGGTGGTTGATGGAAAATATTTAGCCTGGAGCCTGGAGTCCGGTTACGAGTGGTGTTCCACAAGGATCTGTTTTGGGACCACTGCTGTTTGTCATTTTTATAAATGACTTAGGCGCAGGTATAGGTGGATGGATTAGTAAATTTGCAGACAACACTAAAGTCAGTGGAGTAGTGGACAGTGTGGAAGAATGTTACAGGTTGCATCTGAAATGGGTACTTCAGATCTGTGTTCACTGGGGAAGACACAAGCAATCTCCCTGAGGTAACAGTGGCTGAAGGACCTGAACTTAAGGGAATTTCTATTTGCCAGGATTTGGTGTTGGAGAGACTGTTAGGTCTGAAGGTTGATAAGTCTCCGGGACCTGATGGCCTGCATCCCAGGGTACTGAAGGAGGTGGCTCGGGAAATCGTGGATGCGCTGGTGATTATTTTCCAGAGTTCAATAGAATCGGGGTCGGTTCCTGAGGATTGGAGGGCGGCTAATGTTGTGCCACTTTTTAAGAAGGGTGGGCGGGAGAAAGCAGGAAATTATAGACCAGTTAGTCTGACCTCAGTGGTGGGAAAGATGCTGGAGTCTATTATAAAGGATGAAATTACGGCACATCTGGATAATAGTAACAGGATAGGACAGAGTCAGCATGGATTTATGAAGGGGAAATCATGCTTGACTAATCTTCTTGAATTTTTTGAAGATGTAACTCGGAAGATGGACGAGGGAGATCCAGTGGATGTAGTGTACCTGGACTTTCAGAAAGCTTTTGATAAAGTCCCACACAAGAGGTTAGTGAGTAAAATTAGGGCGCACGGGATTGGGGGCAAAGTACTAGATTGGATAGAGAATTGGTTGGCTAATAGGAAACAAAGGGTAGTGATTAACGGCTCCATTTCGAAATGGCAGGCAGTGACCAGTGGGGTACCGCAGGGATCCGTGCTGGGACCGCAGCTTTTTACAATATATGTAAATGATATAGAAGATGGTATCAGCAATAATATTAGCAAATTTGCTGATGACACAAAGCTAGGTGGTAGGGTGAAATGTGATGAGGATGTTAGGGGATTACAGGGTGACCTGGACAAGTTAGGTGAGTGGGCAGATGCATGGCAGATGCAGTTTAATGTGGATAAATGTCTGGTTATCCACTTTGGTGGCAAGAACAGGAAGGCAGATTACTACCTCAATGGTATCAAATTAGGTAAAGGGGCTGTTCAGAGAGATCTGGGTGTTCTTGTCCACCAGTCAATGAAGGCAAGCATGCAGGTACAGCAGGTCGTGAAGAAGGCTAATAGCATGCTGGCCTTCATAACAAGAGGGATTGAGTATAGAAGCAAAGAGGTGCTTCTGCAGCTGTACAGGGCCCTGGTGAGACCACACCTGGAGTACTGTGTACAGTTCTGGTCTCCAAATTTGAGGAAAGACATTCTGGCTATTGAGGGAGTGCAGCGTAGGTTCACGAGGTCAATTCCTGGAATGGCAGGATTGCCTTACACGGAAAGACTGAAGCGACTGGGCTTGTATACCCTTGAGTTTAGAAGACTGAGAGGGGATCTGATTGAAACGTATAGGCTTATGAAAGGACTGGACACTCTGGCAGGAGGGAACATATTTCCGTTGATGGGGGAGTGCCGAACCAGAGGACACAACTTAAAAATACGGGGTAGACCATTTAGGACAGAGATGAGGAGAAACTACTTCACCCAGAGAGTGGTGGCTGTGTGGAATGCTCTGCCCCAGAGGGCAGTGGAGGCCCAGTCTCTGGATTCTTTTAAGAAAGAATTGGATAGAGCTCTTAAAGATAGTGGAGTCAAGGGGTATGGAGATAAGGCTGGAACAGGATACTAATTAGGAATGATCAGCCATGATCATATTGAATGGCGGTGCAGGCTCGAAGGGCAGAATGGCCTACTCCTGCATCTATTGTCTATTGTCTATTGTCTATTGTCTATTGCAGGGGGACTTGGATAAACTGCAGAATTGGGCTGAGAGGTGGCAAATGGAGTTCAATGTAGCTAAATGTGAGGTGATGCACTTTGGGAAGAATAACAGGAAGGCAGAGGACTGGGTCAATGGAAAGATTCTTGGGAGTGTGGATGTGCAGAGGGATCTTGGAGTCCATGTGCATAGATCCCTGAAAGTTGCCACCCAGGTGGATAGTGCTGTTAAGAAGGCATACGGTGTGTTAGGTTTCATTGGTAAAGGGATTGAGTTCTGGAAACACAATATCATGCTGCAACTATAGAAAACGCTGGTGTGGCCACACTTGGAATATTGTGTACAGTTCTGGTCCCCATATTTCGGGAAGGATGTGGAAGCATTGGAAAAGGTGCAGAGGAGATTTACCAGGGCGTTGCCTGGTCTGGAGGGAAGGTCTTATGAGGAAAGGCTCAGAGACTTGGGTCTGTTCTCAGCGGCAAGAAGGCAGCTAAGAGGGGATTTGACAGAGACATACAAGATGATCAGAGGATTAGGGAGGGTAGACAGTGAAAGTCTTTTTCCGAGGATGATGACGTCAGCGTGTACGAGGGGGCATAACTACAAATTGAGGGGTGATAGATTTAAGACAGATGTCAGAGGCAGGTTCTTTACGCTGAGAGTGGTAAGGGCATGGAATGCCCTACCTGCTAAGGTAGTTAACTCAGCCACATTAGGGAGATTTAAACAATCCTTAGATAAGCACATGGATGATGATGGGATAGTGTAGGGGGAGAAGCTGAGAATAGTTCACAGGTCAGCGCAACATCGAGGGCCGAAGGGCCTATTCTGTGATGTATTGATCCATGTTCTATGCCCAGGGACGTGCAGGTCAGGGTAGATTGGCCGTGCTAAGTTACATATGGTGCCCAGGGATGTGTAGGTTAGAGTGGATTGGCCCAGGTAAATTACCCATAATGCCCAGGAATGGGTAGGTTAAGGTATATTGGCCATGCTAAATTACCCATAGTGCCCAGGGATGTGTAGGTTACATGCATTGGTCAGGGGTAAATGTAGGAGAATTGGTCTGGGTTGGTTACCCTTCAAACGGTCAGTATGGACTCATTGGGCCATATGGCCTATTTCCACACTGGAGGGAATCTAACATCAAAATTGTCTGCTGGAGTAGGCCTTTCAGCCCTTCGGGTCTGGCCAACCACGCGATCTCAGTATTCCTGCTCCCATGATGCAAAACCTGGAAGAATTTGGAAATTGTGAACTCCAAAAGAATGTCGGCAAGTTGGTAGATCGGTGGCAAGACCATGTTCAACACAAAGACCTGTGAGATGATGCACTTTGGTCAGAAAAACGCCGAAAGACTATTTAAAAGGCTGAGGGACTCGAGGCTGTGTTCGTTAGAGAGCAGAAGGTTGAGATGTGACTTCATAGAGACATACAAGACTATCAGAGGGTAAGATAGGGTTGGACTGTAAGAGCCTTTTTCGTCGGATGGTGATGGCTAGCATGAGTGGACATCGCTTTAAACTGAGGGGTGATAGATATAGGACAGATGTTTGATCAGATTAGATTCCCTACAGTGTGAAAACAGGCCCTTCGGCCCGTCAAGGCCACGCCGACCCCTCCAAAGAGTAACCCACCCAGACCCATTCCCCTACATTTCCCCCTGACTAATCCACCTAACACTATGGGGCAATTTAGCATGGCCAATTCACCCTGACTTGCACATCTTTGGACTGTGGGAGGAAACCCACACAGACACAGGGAGAATGTGCAAACTCCACACAGACAGTCACCCGAGGCTGGAATCGACCATGGTGCTGTGAGGCAGCAGTGCTAACCACTGAGCCACTGTGCCACCCCCAAGAGTATGGGTGGGTGGGTGGGTGGGCGGGCGGGCGGGGGGGCGAGGGGGGGAGGAGGAGGAGGAGGGGAGAGGAGGGGAGGATGCCCTGCCTGCAACAGTAGTAGACTCGTCAACTTTAAGAGCACTTAAATGGTCATTAGATAGGTATATGGACGAAAATGGAATAGTGTGGGTTAGATGGGCTTCAGATTGGTTCCACAAGCTGGTGCAACATCGAGGGCCTGTACTGCGCTGGAATGTTCTATGTTAATTTGGCGGGGCTGGGGGTGGGGGTGTATAATTCTGAAGGGAGTGCAGGAGCGCAGGCACCTGGGGGTGGGGGGTACATGTGCATAGATCATTGAAGATGCAGCTCAGTGGGACGGAGTAGTTAATAAAGCCCACTGACTCCTCAATGTTATTAAAAGGGACAGGGAGTATGGAGAGTCTTGAATGGCTACTGGATTCTTGCTTGTCTTCAGCTGGGGTGTTGTGTACCGTTGTGGGCACCATTTTATAGTTTCAAAAGGACGGTGCTGGAAAAGCACAGCAGGGTCGGGCGGCATACCAGGAGCAGGACAGGCAACGTTTCGGACCTCCACTACGAGCAATTTAACGCAGCCAATTCTCCTGACCTGCACATCTTTGGTTTTTGGGAGACCCCCCGCAGACACAGGGAGAATGTGCGCATTCCACACAGCCCGAGGCTGGAATCGAACCTGGGGTGCCTGGTGCTGTGAGGCAGCGGTGCTAAGCACTGAGCCACCCCTCGGCTGCTGCCTGACCTGCTCTGCTTTCCCCGGCAACACACTTTTCGAGTCTGACTCTCTCTAGCGTATGCAGAACGCTTTGGGGCAACATCTCCGGGACACCCGCACCAATCAACCACACCGCCCTGTGACCCAACATTTCAACTCCCCCTCCCACTCTGCCGAGGATATGAAAGTCCTGGGCCTCCTTCACTGCTGCTCCCTCACCACCCGATGCCTGGAGGAAGAACGCCTCATCTTCCGCCTCGGAGCACTTCAACCCCAGGGCATCAATGTGGACTTCAACAGCTTCCTCATTTCCCCTTCCCCCACCTCACCCTAGTTCCAAACTTCCAGCTCAGCACTGTCCCCATGACCTGTCCTACCTGCCTGTCTTCCTCTCCACCTACCTCTTGACCTATCACCTCTATCCCCACCCCCATTCATCCATTGTACTCTTTGCTACCTTCCCCCCACCCTCCTCCCTGACCTATCACCTCCATCCCCACCCCCATTCACCTATTGTACTCTCTGCTACTTTCTCCCCACCCCCACCCTCCTCTCATTTATCTCCCCACCCTTCAGGCACTCTGCCTGTATTCCTGATGAAGGGCTTTTGCCCGAAACGTCGGTTTTCCTGCTTTTCGAATGCTGCCTGACCTGCTGTGCTTTTCCAGCCCCAGTCTAATCTAGACTCTGCAGTCCGCACTGTCTCCTGCGCAGCAATTGATAGGAAAAATGTGAAAGCATTGGAAAGAGCACAGGGGCGAGTTAGGCTGGAGCCTAGTGGTATGATCACTATCGAATGATCATATTAACCCAGAGACCCATGTAATAGGGTGGGGGCGCAGGTTCAAAATTTACTGAGACAATTTGAATTAAATAAAGATACAGATTCACTGGTGACCCATGAATCCATTACCCAAAAAGAGAAGTTCTCTGGTTCAGTAATGTCTTGCAGAGAAGGGAATCTGCCATCCTGACTCGGTCTGGCCCACAGCAATGCAGTTGACTCTTACCTGCCCTCTGGGCAATTATAGGGACGGGGCTATAAATTCTAGGCCTGGCCAGTGATGCCCTCGTCCCCTGAGTGAGTTTTAAAACAAAAAGTGCACCAGTGGTTGCGGGAACGAGAAACGTCCCGTACAGGTAAATAGTGAACTATCCGCCTCGGAGACAAGAAGGGGGTTTGACGGAGGTTTTCAAAGTCCGGGGCAGGGTACACCGAGAGAAGCAGTAGCCAATTTGTAAAAGAGCAAAAAGGAGAGTGGGGTTTTGGGGTGGGGGGGGTACAGATTTTAAGTGACATGTCAACAAAGCGAAATCAAACTTCTTCAAACAGCCAATCGTCAAATCCCTCCAATGTGGACGCCGTTCGGCCCGTCGGGTCCATACCAACCCTCTGAAGAGTATCCCATCTGGGCCCACTCGGTACCCTATCCCTGTAACCCTATGTTTTTTCGCATTTAATATCCCTAATCTGCACATCCTTCCCACCACCGCTGCACCCCAACCTGCGCATCTTTGGACAACAGGAGATACAATGTCCACACAGACAGTCACCCAAGGCTGGAATCGAACCTGGGTCCCTGGCGCTGCGAGGCAGCAGTGCTAACCACGGTGCCACCCCATTGGGGTCGAGAGGGTATAGAATGCATTGCCTGGAAATGTGGTGGAGGCAGGTTCGACTGAAGCATTCAGAGTGTGGTGGTGGATCATAGAACCCCCTACAGTGTGGAAACAGGCCCTTCGGCCCAACAAGTCCTCACCGCCCCTTTGAAGAGTATCTGGCCCAGATCCATTCCCCTACCACTCTACGTTTCCCCTGACTAATGAAGCTAACCTCGACACCCCTGAACACTATGGGGCAATTGAGCAAGGCCAGTTCGCTCTCAGCTACACAGCTTTGGACTGTGGGATTCCTGATGGAGGGCTTGTGCCCGAGACATCGACTCTCCTGCTCCTCGGATGCTGCCTGATCTGCTGGCCTCGCTTTCTGTCATCGTGGGAGGGAAGGCACGGTGGGGAAGGACGCGCAAACCCCGCACAGACAGCCACCCCGAGGCTGGAGTGGAATCCAGCCCCCCCCCCCCCCCGGGTGCCGTGAGGCAGTGGCGTTAACCACTGAGCTACTGGGCCGCCCGTTCGAGAGGCAAAGTAATGAGCTTCACACCAGGCAATTGTCCAGCGCAGGCCCCGGATGGTCTCCTGCACTCAAGCCATTCTGCGATTCTACGGACAGTTTGTTCCGGACTGGGCCAGACCCCCCCCCCCACTTCGAAATATTTCAGGCGAATAACCCAGCCCCCTGAGTTTGCCGGTTGTTTTACATCGATGTAAGACGAAGTGCTGTAACTGGCCTGACCAGTCAGCTTTCAACAAAACAGCGCTTTACAAAATCACGAGGGGGCAGGGATAGGAGAAATCGTCTTTTCCCTGGGGTGGGGGAGTCCAGACTGGAGGGCGTAGGTTCAGGGTGAGAGGGGAACGATATAGAAGGGGTCTTAGGGGAAACTCTTTCACGCAGAGGGTGGTGCGTGTGTGGAATGAGCTGCCAGAGGAAGTGGTGGAGGCTGGTACAATTGCAACATTTAACAGGCATTTGGATGGGTGTATGAATAGGAAGGGTTTGGAGGGATATGGGCCGGGTGCTGACAAATGGGACTAGATTGGGCTGGGAGATCTGGGCGGCATGGACAGGTTGGACTGAAGGGTCTGTTTCTGTGCTGCACATCTCGAAGACTCAATGAGACCCCTGGCATTACCAAATGAAACGCAAACAGAAAACCCAACAGGTCATCCCAACTTGAGTACGCTGTTCCAAACAATCCCCATAATCGCCCCTTGGCGCAAGGAGGTAAAATTGATCGCCGGGTCTGACAGGAGGGAGAGGTGGCAGAGAGATTTAGCAGGGAACCTCCTCCTCCTGTCAATGGATTCCCCAGCTTAAAACTGACCGGCCCCTCTGGACGGCTCAAACCAAAAAGCTGAGCCGCTCTCCTTTCATTGTAGAAGTGATTTTTTTTCAATTAAAAAAAGGTTTTAAAAGCCTTTTCCTGAGGCAGTATCCGTTAGCTATAATCAATTTGGCCCTAAACCCCTGGGGTGGCACTGTGGCTCAGGGGTTAGCACCGCTGTCTCACAGCACCACAGTCCCAGGTTTAATTCCCGCCTCAAGCGACTGTCTGTGTGGAGTTTGCACATTCTCCCCGTGTCTGTGTGGGTTTCCTCCGGGTGCTCCGGTTTCCTCCCACAGTCCAAAGATGTGCAGGTTCGAGTGAATTGGCCATGCTAGGTTGCCCATATGGTTCAGGGATGTGTAGGTTAGGTGCATTAGTCAGGGGGAAATGTAGGGGAATGGGTCTGGGTGGGTTACTCTCCGGAGGGTCGGTGTGGACTGGTTGGGCCGAAGGGCCTGTTTCCACACTGGAGGGAATCTAATCAGAACCCTTTGAAAAAAAAAACAAATCAAAGACAACATAATCTTGTTCAAAAGAGCAGCGTTCTGACAAGTTATGGGGTCATGCAGCACAGAAACTGACCCTTGAGTCGGAACATTCTACGCTGACCATAATCCCAAGCAAAAGTAGTCCCACCTGCCTGCTCCTGGTCCACATCCCTCCTTTCCTACCCATGTCTTTATCCAAACGCTTGTTAAATGTTGTGACTTGCACATGCATCCACCTCTGGAAGTTCACAAACCACTCTCTGTGTTAAAAAAAATACAACAAATAACCCTCACGTCTTTATTTAAATGTTTCTCCTCTCGCCTTATAAAAGTGCTTCCCCTCCCCAGTCTTGAAATGTCCCCTCCCGCCCCAGGGAAAAGACACCCGCCATTCCCTTTGTCCGCGCCCCTCGTGACTTTATAAGGTCACCCTGCGCACAGGTATCAAAAGAGCAGAAAGGATCTTTACAACAAGGTCGAAGGAGGAGTGAACGAACTGATCAGAAGGACAGAGTGAAAGTGAACAACTGAATAGAAGACGCATTGGCTCCCTCAGGTGGTGATGTGAGACCAGGACACCACTGGAAATTAACAAAGTGAAACTGAGAGAGAGTCAGAGAGGAGAAAGTGAGGCCTGCAGATGCTGGAGATCAGAGCTGAAAAGGTGTTGCTGGAAAAGCGCAGCAGGTCAGGCAGCATCCAAGGAGCAGGAGAATCGACGTTTCGGGCATCAGCCCTTCTTCAGGAATGAGGAAAGTGTGTCCAGCAGGCTAAGATAAAAGGTAGGGAGGAGAGACTTGGGGGAGGGGCGTTGGGAATGCGATAGGTGGAAGGAGGTCAAGGTGAGGGTGATAGGCCGGAGTGGGGGGTGGGGGTGGAGAGGTCAGGAAGAAGATTGCAGGTTAGGAAGGCGGTGCTGAGTTCGAGGGATTTGACTGAGACAAGGTGGGGGGAAGGGAAATGAGGAAACTGGAGAAATCAGAGTTCATCCCTTGTGGTTGGAGGGTTCCCAGGCGGAAGATGAGGCGCTCTTCCTCCAACCGTCGTGTTGCCATGGTCTGGCGATGGAGGAGTCCAAGGACCTGCATGTCCTTGGTGGAGTGGGAGGGGGAGTTGAAGTGTTGAGCCACGGGGTGGTTGGGTTGGTTGGTCCGGGTGTCCCAGAGGTGTTCTCTGAAACATTCCGCAAGTAGGCGGCCTGTCTCCCCAATATAGAGGAGGCCACATCAGGTGCAGCGGATGCAGTAAATGATGTGTGTGGAGGTGCAGGTGAATTTGTGGCGGATATGGAAGGATCCATTGGGGCCTTGGAGGGAAGTAAGGACGGAGGTGTGGGCACAAGTTTTGCATTTCTTGCAGTTGCAGGGGAAGGTGCCGGGAGTGGACGTTGGGTTGGTGGGAGGTGTGGACCTGACGAGGGAGTCACGGAGGGAGTGGTCACCCGATGTGGCCTCCTCTATATTGGGGAGACAGGCCGCCTACTTGCGGAACGTTTCAGAGAACACCTCTGGGACACCCGGACCAACCAACCCAACCACACCGTGGCTCAACACTTCAACTCCCCCTCCCACTCCACCAAGGACATGCAGGTCCTTGGACTCCTCCATCGCCAGACCATAGCAACACGACGGCTGGAGGAAGAGCGCCTCATCTTCCGCCTAGGAACCCTCCAACCACAAGGGATGAACTCAGATTTCTCCAGTTTCCTCATTTCCCCTCCCCCCACCTTGTCTCAATCAAATCCCTCGAACTCAGCACTGCCTTCCTAACCTGCAATCTTCTTCCTAACCTCTCCGCCCCCAACCCCATTCCAGCCTATCACCCTCACCTTAACCTCCTTCCACCTATCGCATTCCCAACGTCCCTCCCCCAAGTCCCTCCTTCCCTACCTTTTATCTTAGCCTGCTGGACTCACTTTCCTCATTCCTGAAGAAGGGCTGATGCCCGAAACGTCGATTCTCCTGCTCCTTGGATGCTGGCCTGACCTGCTGCGCTTTTCCAGCAACACATTTTCAGCCGAGAGTCAGAGAGCCAATGGACCCCTCAAGGTGTGGACTAGGGAGCTGGTTTCTTCAGCAAAAAGTCAATGGAACACGTGACACTGTTCAGTACTGGTTTTACAATTTCGCTTCATTACAACACAGCAGGGAAGCCCTCTGCTAATTACACCAAACCCCCAGAAAAACTCCCCTTGCCTCGTAATCTGTTAAAATATGAGTGACGGAGAACTCCCCAAATTCCACTGCTTAAAGAAAAATCATGTCAATTGATTTTCCTTAACTTTCAACTATCATTTGCAACTCTAAGCCTCCTTCCTTTTCAATGCCTCCAACTCTATAACAACTTACTGTTCCAACAAAAACCCGTATTAAAATTGCATCAACTTAATCTCAAACACACAGTGTCCTTTCTTTCGGTTGAAGATCTCTCTGGGTTGTCTTCCGTCCTTAACTGCAAAGATGTTTCATGTGAGAAAAGGTACCTTTGATAGAGAGCGCTTTGCATGGCAGTCTTTCTCGATGCCTGTCACTCTCTTTCCAACTTCTGTAATGGAAAATGAAGAAATGTTACATTTCTAACAAATTTACTGTGACATTTGAACGCCTTTCTAAAATGTATAATGCTGTGCTGAGCTTTGTAAACGATACTTTGATGAGGTTGGCAGCCAGCTCGTCTCTGTTTGAACTTTGTAAACGTTCGATTCCACCTTGCGACAGTCGAACTCAGCGCAAGCTGAAGAATTGTTATGTCCAAGACCGGGGGGGTGAGAGAATAACAACTTGAGTTTTCCCAGTCTTTGCCCTTGAGAGCGTGATAAGAAACAGTACAAGGCAAATATCTGAACAATTCTCAGGTACCCCTTTACATTGAGGCACTGAGTGTAACTGGGGTCAATTCTGCAGAATTTAAGTAAAGCTCCTTTCTTTGCTCTTGCTAACAGTTGAGTCAAGTCTATTTAATTTCCACGACGCTTTCAAAATGCTTGCCTCTTTTATTACCCTAACATCAGAATGTCTCCTTGGTTCGATGTAGGCAAAACAATAAATGCAAAATCAATTGGGTTTTGGTATCCTGGGTCATCATTTAAACTGTGGTTAAATTCGAATTGTTGTAAAAATAGTAACCAACTCAAGGTATCAGTTTCATGGTCAAATGTTACACATTTTCAATTTTCCAATGTGCTCTGAGACTGCTAGCTAGTCATATGATAGGTGCTTGTAAGCTCTCAGTGCAGAACAGCATTCGCTCTGACTTAAAGGTTCAGTACACACCTTCAGCCTCATATCAGTTTATCCGGTTTCTTTTCCTTGTATCCCTGTCGTGTTTCGGTTAGCCGAACGGTGACAGGGCGGGAAATCGTGGTCCGGGCTGTCGTGGGTGTCCGAACGTTTCACTGATCCAAACGTTGGGGAAGGGGCCAAATGGCCGGCAGAGCTGAGAACAGACCCCTTGGCAACCGGGAGATAAGCTGCTCAGGGGAAACGTGAGGGTCTTGACTCCCAGCCATCTCCTGAGGGAGGAGACCACCACAATATTGATTTTTGTGGTATTGTTGGCTGGGTCAGTAATTATTCCTGAAACACCCCACTAGAGAAGGATGAAGTATGAGCTATATAATTGAGCCATTCTTGTTCATGTGCAGGAGAGACACCCACAAGACTGTTAAGGGCGGGCGCTAGTTTTCAGAACTCTGAGCCGTTGAGACTGAAGAAAAATATATCTTGACCTTCTACATGGTAGCGATCATGGCTTTGGAAGATGCTGTCTAAAGAGTGGGATTCTGCAGTGCAACCCCTGGAGACGGTACACACTGCTGCTACTGAGATATGGTCATCAATTCACACAGTGTGGAAACAGGCCCTTCAGCCCATCCAGTCCACACCGACCCTCCGAAGAGTAACCCACCCAGACCCATTTCCCTCTGACTGATGCACCTCACACTACGGGCAATTTAGCATGGCCAATTCATCCTGACCTGCACATCTTTGGACTGTGGGAGGAAACCGGAGCACCCGGAGGAAACCCACGCAGACACGGGGAGAACGTGCGAACTCCGCACAGACTCCGCCTGAGGCTGGAATCGAACCTGGGTCCCTGGCGCTGTGAGGCAGCAGTGCTAACCACTGAGCCACCCGTAACTGCCTCAGGGAGTTCATTCCACACACACAAACCACACCGTAATAATAAAAAAAGGTGCCCCGTGTCTTTTTTTAAATCCCTCTCTCCTCGCTTTAAAAACGCACCAAATCCCCCACCCTAGGGAAAAGCCATTCACTTTATCCACTCATCATTTCATAAGCCTCTGTAAGGTCACCTCCTACTCTCCCGTGTAAGAAGTCCCAGCCTCTCCTGATAATTCAAACCCTCCACGTCCCCGGTGAATCTCTTCTGAACCCTCTCCAGCTTAAAATACCCCTCCTGCAACAGGGCGATCAGAATCGGGCCCAGTACTCCAGACGAGTCCTCATCAACATCCTGTATGACCTCAACGTGACATCGCAACTCCTGTTTGTCGGTGGGGGGAAAGGGATTGGTCCATTCTTGCCCGTGAGACCCATCGCGCAGTGCTCAGCATAGACCGCAGACAGAGTGAAGGAGAGTTTGACGTGACTTGGGCAGAGGCAGACCGTTCACCGATGGGTTTTGCAATCGGTCCGTTCGGAGGACGGCTCTGCCGTGACCGGATTAAATCGGTCTCCCCTCGACTTTGTAAAACAGTCTGAGAAGGGAGTACGCGGTGAGATCAGAGGCGAGAGCGCTGGAAAAGCACAGCAGGTCAGGCAGCATCCGAGGAGCGGGAGAGTTCACGTTTCTAGCATAAGGAATGGTGACCCAAGGGGGCTGAGCGATAAATTGGGAGAGGGTGTGGGGCTGGGGAAGGTAGCTGAAATGCGATAGGTTGAAGAGGTGGGGCCAAAGGTGATCGATCAGAGAGGAGGGTGGAGCGGATAGGTGGGAAAGTAGATGGACAGGTCATGAGGGCGGTGCCAAGTTGGAACTGGGACAAGGTTGGGAGGTGGGGGGGCCGGGGGAAATGAGGAAACTGGTGAAATCCACATTGGTCCCCTGCGGTTGGAGGGTCCCAAAGTAGAAGGTGAGGCGTTCGTCCTCCAGGTGGCGAGACTCTGGCAGTGGAAGAGTGGCAAGGGGCAGTTGCAGTGTTCAGCCCCAGGGTGGCGGGGTCGGTTGGCGCAGGTGTCCCAGAGATGTTCTCCGAAACGTTCCACAGGTTGGCGTCCTGTTTCCCCAGTGTAGAGCTCACGGCCCGAAACGTCAACTCTCCTGCACCTTGGATGCTGCCTGACTTAGCGGTGCTTTTCCAGCACCGCACGTTTTGACCAAGAGGCGATTCCCCAAGCTCAGAGATTTCATTGACGGTTTTACAGACCGCACTGGCTGATCCCTCTGGGGGACATCGAGTCGTAGAGATGTACAGCACGGAAACAGACCCTTCGGTCCAACCCGTCCATGCCGACCAGATATCCCAACCCAACCTAGTCCCACCTGCCAGCACCCGGCCCATATCCCTCCAAACCCTTCCTATTCATATACCCATCCAAATGCCTCTTAAATGTTGCAATTGTACCAGCCTCCACCACATCCTCTGGCAGCTCATTCCACACCCTCTGTGTGAAAAAGTTGCCCATTAGGTCTCTTTTATATCTTTCCCCTCTCACCCTAAACCTATGCCCTCTAGTTCTGGACACCCCCACCCTAGGTGGAAACACTTTGCCTATTACCCTATCCATGCTCCTAATAATTTTCTAATAAAGGGGGGAGGAGGGGGGGGGGAGAGGGGGGGGGAGGGGGGGGAGGGGGGGGAGGGTGTGGGGGGAGGGGGGGAGGGGGGGGGGGAGGGGGAGGGGGGGGAAGGGGGGGAGGCCAGCATCACCTCAGTCACACTGGGGAGAGGCCGGCCGAGTGCCCTGTGTGCACACACTAGCTCCACACCCCTCCCCAGCTCCAAGTTCAGACTGGAACGGGATGGTTCCTGCGCTGAGTGTGGGAAGAAATTCACGAACGCGACCAACTTGGAGAGGCACCAGAAAGAGAGAGAGAGAGAGAGAGACCGTTCGGTGGCTCAGCGATTAGCACTGCTGCCTCACAGCACCAGGATGAGGTGCCTTAACCGACTGTCTGTGTGAAGTTTGCCCATTCTCCCTGTGTCCTCCCCCAAGCCAAAGATGTGCAGGTCAGTTAAATTGCCCATAATGCTAGTTGCGTTAGGCAGGGGCAAATATAAGGTAAAAACAATGACTGCAGAGGCTGAAAACCAAATACTGGATTAGTGGTGCTGGAAGAGCACAGCAGTTCAGGCAGCATCCAACGAGCAGCGAAGTCGACGTTTCGGGCAAAAGCCCTTCATCAGGAATAAAGGCAGTGAGCCAAATATAGGCTCGGGGAGTGGGTTACTCTTCAGAGGGTCGGTGTGGAGTTGTTGGGCCAAAGGGCCACAGTTTCCATACTGTAGGGAATCTATTCCAATCTAATTTCTGTGTGCCAAGTGTGGGAAGGATTTCACCCCCCCCCCCACACACACACTAGGGGCAAGACCACTCACCCCAGCCTGCAAGGTACACCCACGGGTTCACACACCAGGGTGAGGCTGTTCATCTGCTCCGTGCGTGGGGTTCCTCCCACAATCCAAAATTGTGCAGCTTAGGGTGGCTAGGCCATGCTAAATTGCCCTATGGTGTTCAGGGATGTGTAGGTGTGGTGCATTTGTCAGGGGTAAATGTAGGGGAATGGGTCTGGGTGGGCTACTCTTCGGAGGGTCGGTGTGGACTGGTTGGGCCAAAGGGCCTGTTTCCACACTGTAGGGATTCTCTGATATCATGGGATCTGCAAGAACCCCAGCCAGCTCAAAGCAGGGAGAGGACGTTCACCTGCATTAGGTGTGAAGGGATTCGCTTAGTCATCAAATCAAGCTGGATGGCATGGTAGTTCAGTGGGTAACACTGCTGCCTCACGGCGCCAGGGACCTGGGTTCCATTCCAGCCTCAGGGCAACTGTTTGTTTGGATTTTGCATATTCTCCAACAGATCCATGTCAGATGCCATATCACTTGCCCTTCACTCCTTCCTAGAACACCTTGACACCAAGAACAGCTACATAAGAATTCTCCCCATTGACTACAGTTCAGCCTTCAACACTATTATCCCCTCGAGACTGATTACTAAACTCAGTGATCTTGGACTAATCCCCACTCTCTAACTGGATCCTCAGTTTCCTGATCCACAGGCCACAATCAGTGAAGATTGGGGACAATATTTGATCCTCACTAACACTCAACACTGGAGCTCCCCAGGGGTGTGTACTCAGCCCCCTACTGTACTCACTGTATATCCATGACTGCGTCACCAAATACAAGACTAGTGCCATTTACAAGTTCACTGGCATCACCATAGTCTGTCAAATCTCAGATGGCGACGAAACAGACTACAGACGGGAGGTGGAAAAATGGTGCACTGAGAACAACCTAGTTCTTAATGCTAGCAAAACCAAGGAACTCATTATTGACTTTCGGCGGGATGTTACCCCTACACACTAACAGCACAGAGGTGGAACGAGTGGACAATGTCAAGCGCCTGAGAGCGGTCATCAACATGTTCTCGGCCCGAACAATCACAAAAGCCAATCTCCCATCTATAGAATCCATCTACCAGGCCCGCTATCAAGGAAAGGCCGCCAGCATTCTCAAAGATCCATCCCACCCTGGTAATGCTTTTCTACAACCTCTACCATCAGGGAGAAGGTATAGACGCCTGAACACACGCACCAACCAGTTTCAAAACAGTTTCTACCCTACTGTTAACATTTGCCTGTACCCGTGTTTTTGTTTTGCTGCTGGTTACCTATTATTTACTTATCTGTGCTATTTAACTCTGTGATCTGCCTGTATTGCTCACAAGAAAAGGTTTTCACTGTGCCACGGTACATGTGACAATAAATTCCATTCCCCTTCCCCATCATGTCTGTGTGGGTCTCCTCCAGGTGCTCTGGTTTCCTCCCAAGTCCAAAGATGTGCAGGTTAGGGTGAATTGGCAAAGCTAAATTACCCATAGTACCCAGGGATGTGTAGGTTAGGGCGAATTGGCAAAGCTAAATTACCCATAGTGCCAAGGAATGTGCAGGTTAGGGTGAAATGGCCATGGTAAATTACCCATAGTGCCCAGGGATGTGCAGGTTAGGCTGGATTGGCCATGCTAAATTACCACAGTGCTCTGGGATGTGCAGGTTAGGGTAGATTGGCCATGACAAATTGCCCAAAGTGCCCAGGGATGTGCACGTTAGGGTTAATTGGCCATGGTAAATTACCCATAGTGCCCAGGGATGTGCAGGTTAGAGTGAATTGGCCATACTAAATTACCCATAGTGCCCAGGGATGTGCAGGTTAGAGTGAATTGGCCATACTAAATTACCCATAGTGCCCAGGGATGTGCAGGTTAGAGTGAATTGGCCACGCTAAATTGCCCATAGTGCCCAGGGATGTGCAGGTTAGAGTGAATTGGCCACACTAAATTGCCCCATAGTGTTTAGTGATTGATCAATACTGTACTCATACTCCAGATGTGATCTCCCTAATGCTGTGTATAATTGAATCAATTTTTATTCAATTCCCTTGCAATAAATAATATTATATTACTTACTCTAATTACTTGCTATATCCTTTTTTTGTGATTCATGTAGTCGGACACCCCATCTCCCTCTGCATTTCCATCTGGAGAATTTTTTTTTCTTTCAGGATAGACAACAGGTTCAGGCCCTTCAGCCCGTCATGTCTGTGCTGACCATGATGTCAATCTAATCTCATTGCCTTCAGCGATGGACCAGGCCAGACCAGACCCCCCCCTCGAAATATTTTAACAAGGTGGCCCAGACCTGAACGTTTTCTTATTTTAGAGGTAGATGTGAAGTGCTATGCTCCAGATACAATACGACTGGTCAAGTAACTCAATGTTAAGCAAAGCGAAAAATCACACAACACCAGGTTATTATCCAACTGGTTTATTTGGAAGCACTCGTTTTCAGAGCACCTCTTCTTCATCGGGTAGATGTGGAACAGGACCATTAGACCCAGACTGATGATTCGCAAAAGATTATAATGTCATGCAACTGAAATGGTATATTGAACAAACCAAGATTGCTGTAAAGTCTTTCATCTTTCAGAATGGGTTGCAGGGTTCAGTTCATTAATATGTAAATATCTGAACTTTCTTTAAGTCACATTCTCAACATTACAAGGTTTTATGGCACAAGATGACGTCTAAGCTCAGACAATGCCTTAAAGGTGTGGGGTCAGAGTCTATCTGTGTCCCAATCTTCGGTCAGACTGGTTCCATTTCCAAAGTGGCATTTACAAAAGATTTATATGGACTTGACTGGCAAGGACTGATTCGGGATAGTCAACATGGCTTTGTGCGTGGGAAATCACGTCTCACAAACTTGATTGAGTTTTTTGAAGAAGTAACAAAGAAGATTGATGAGGGCAGAGCAGTAGATGTGATCTATATGGACTTCAGTAAGGCGTTCGACAAGGTTCCCCATGGGAGACTGATTAGCAAGGTTAGATCTCATGGAATACAGGGAGAACTAGCCATTTGGATAGAGAACTGGCTCAAAGGTAGAAGACAGAGGGTGGTGGTGGAGGGTTGTTTTTCAGACTGGAGGCCTGTGACCAGTGGAGTGCCACAAGGATCGGTGCTGGGTCCTCTACCTTTTGTCATTTACATAAATAATTTGGATGCGAGCATAAGAGGTACAGTTAGTAAGTTTGCAGATGACACCAAAATTGGAGGTGTAGTGGACAGCGAAGAGGGTTACCTCAGATTACAACAGGATCTTGACCAGATGGGCCAATGGGCTGAGGAGTGGCAGATGGAGTTTAATTTAGATAAATGCGAGGTGCTGCATCTTGGGAAAGCAAATCTTAGCAGGACTTATACACTTAATGGTAAGGTCCCAGGGAGTGTTGCTGAACAAAGAGACCTTGGAGTGCAGGTTCATAGCTCCTTGAAAGTGGAGTCGCAGGTAGATAGGATAGTGAAGAAGGCGTTTGGTATGCTTTCCTTTATTGGTCAGAGTATTGAGTACAGGAGTTGGGAGGTCATGTTGCGACTGTACAGGACATTGGTTAGGCCACTGTTGGAATATTGCGTGCAATTCTGGTCTCCTTCCTATCGGAAAGATGTTGTGAAACTTGAAAGGGTTCAGAAAAGATTTACAAGGATGTTTCCAGGGTTAGAGGATCTGAGCTATAGGGAGAGGCTGAACAGGCTGGGGCTGTTTTCCCTGGAGCGTCGAAGGCTGAGGGGTGACCTTATAGAGGTTTACAAAATTATGAGGAGCATGGATGGGATAAATAGGCAAAGTCTTTTCCCTGGGGTTGGGGAGTCCAGAACTCGAGGGCATAGGTTTAAGGTGAGTGGGGAAAGATCTGGGCCCCCACCTGGTGGCCATGTGTGGTAACTGTACCCACCGACTCTCCCTCAAATTGAGTCATCGAGATGTACAGCACCGAAACAGACCCTTCGGTCCAACCCGTCCATGCTGACCCAGATATCCCAACCCAATCTAGTCCCACCTGCCAGCACCCGGCCCATATCCCTCCCAACCCTTCCTATTCATATTCCCATCCAAGTGCCTCTTAAATGTTATGATTTGGAGATGCCGGTGTTGGACTGGGGTGTACAAACTTAAAAATCACACAACACCAGGTTATCGTCCAACAGGTTTAGTTGGAAGCACTAGCTTTTGGAGCGATGCTCCTTCATCAGGTGATAGTGGAGGGCTCGATCGTAACACATAGAATTTATTGCAAAAATTTACAGTGTGATGTAACTGAAAATGGCAAATGCAAAGAGTTCTGAGACTCTGGAGCTGGGGGAATGCCACATCGGATCCCTATATTGCAGAAACAGGTCATTCGGCCCAACAAGTCCACAACAACACATTGCCCTACCTCTATTACTGTACATTTATCCCTGACTAATGCACCTAGCCTGCACATCCCTGGACACTACTGGTAATCTAGCATGGCCAGTCCACTCGAACCTGCATGTGTGGGAGGAAACTGGAGCACCCAGAGTAAACCCACACAGACGTGGGAGAGAATGTGCAATCTCCACACAAACAGTTTGAAGCTGAATCAAACCTGGGTCCCTGGCGCTGCGAGGCAGCAGTGCTAACCACTGATCTATCATGTTGCCCAAGTGTGCTGAAAGAGTTGGGAGGTGGGAACTTTATTGACTGTACTGCACGGTGGATTGTTGAGTAAGGTTAAGTCTCACGGGGTCCGGGGAGAGCTAGCCAACTGGGTCCAACATTATGAAGCACATTGCTGCAGATGCAGGAATCTGTCCTCAAAACATCAAATGCTGGAGATCACAACAGGTCCGCTAGCATCCACGCAGAGAGAGCAATCCAACATTTTGGGTCCAGATGACTCTTCATCACGGAGATTTATAAAGTTGTCCACCTTATAAAGATAAGGTGGGGTCTTTTCCCTGGGCTGAGGGACATAATTTTAAGGTGAAAACAGAAAGTTTTAAGAATAAAACAAGAGTGGTTCTTCAGTAAGGCATTCGACAAGGTTCCCCATGGGAGACTGGTGAGCAAGGTTAGATCTCATGGAATACAGGGAGAACTAGCCATTTGGATACAGAACTGGCTCAAATGTAGAGGGTGGTGGTGGAGGGTTGTTTTTCAGACAGGAGGCCTGTGACCAGTGGAGTGCCACAAGATTCGGTGCTGGGCCCTCTACTTTTCATCATTTACATAAATGATTTGGATGTGAGCATAAGAGGAATAGTTAATAAGTTTGCAGATGACACCAAAATTGGAGGGGTAGTGGACAGCGAAGAAGGTTACCTCAGATTACAACAGGATCTTGATCAGATGGGCCAATGGGCTGAGAAGTGGCAGATGGAGTTTAATTTAGATGAATATGAGGTGCTGCCTTTTGGGAAAGCAAATCTTAGCAGGATTATACACTTAATGGTAAGGTCCTAGGGGGTGTTGCTGAATAAAGAGACCTTGGAGTGCAGGTTCATAGCTCCTTGAAAGTGGAGTCGCAGGTAGATAGGATAGTGAAGGCGGCGTTTGGTATGCTTTCCTTTATTGGTCAGAGCATTGAGTACAGGAGTTGGGAGGTCATGTTGCGGCTGAACTGGACATTGATTAGGCCACTTTTGGAATATTGCATACAATTCTGGTCTCCTTCCTATTGGAAGGATGTTGTGAAACTTGAACGGCTTCAGAAAAGATTTACAAGGATGTTGCCAGGGTTGGAGGATCTGAGCTACAGGGAGAGGCTGAACAGGCTGGGGCTGTTTTCCCTGGAGCGTCGGAGGCTGAGGGGTGACCTTTTCGAGGTTTACAGAATCATGAGGGGCACGGATAGGATAAACAGGCAAAGTCTTTTCCCTGGGGTGGGGGAGTCCAGAACTAGAGGGTATAGGTTTAGGGTGAGAGGGGAAAGATATAAACGAGACCCAAGGGGCAACTTTTTCACGCAGAGGGTGGTACGGGTATGGAGTGAGCTGCCAGAGGAAGTGCTGGAGGCTGGTACAATCGCAACATTTGAGAGGCTGGGCTCGCAGCGCCCTCCCCTGGAGGGGGAGGGCATAAATAAACTGAGCTCACGTTCACGAGGCCTGGGGTCATGGAAAGGTCAAAGCGTTGGAGGCCGTTCAGCCCATCCACATGGTACAGTGTACTACGATCTAGGATTATACCTGAAATAAGTTTTACATGGGAGGAAGGTTCAGTGAGTGTGAAACTAAAATTAAACGCAGCGCTTTGCTGAATTCAAGCTGAGTGACTTGGTGGGGGAATGGGAAAGGTGTGGTGGCTAAGTAGTTAACACTGCTGCCTCACAGGGACTCAGGATTGATTCCAGGCTTGGGGGCGACTATTTGTGTGGAGTTTGCACATTCTCCCTCCCTGTATCTGTACGGGTTTTAGATGAGATTACTTACAGTGTGGAAACAGGCCCTTCGGCCCAACACCAGATCCCAGCTCCCGGCCCTGCCGAGTTTTACACCATTCCCCCCAGACCTCCCCCTCACTGAGGACGAACGATCAGTCCTCAGCAAAGGACTCACCTACACCCCCCTCCGTCCACGCATCAATGAATTTAATACACGCCGTGACGTCGAACAATTCTTCCGTCGCCTCCGGCTCCGAGCTTACTTTCACAATCAGGACTCCCGCCCACCTTCCGAGGACCCCTTCGCCCACCTCCAACACGCTGCATCCACCTGGACACCCCGCGCTGGCCTATTACCTGCCCTCGACCTTTTCATTTCCAACTGCCGCCGGGACATTAACCGCCTCAACCTGTCTACCCCCCCTCCCCCACTCCAACCTCTCACCCTCACAACGCGCAGCCCTCCAATCCCTCGGCTCCAATCCCAACCTCACCATCAAGCCAGCGGATAAAGGGGGCGCAGTGGCAGTCTGGCGCACTGACCTCTACACCGCTGAAGCCAAACGCCAACTCGAGGACACCTCTTCCTACTGCTCCCTCAACCATGACCCCACCCTCCATCACCAAACCATCATCTCCCAGACCATACAGAACCTCATCACCTCAGGAGATCTCCCACCCACAGCTTCCAACCTCATAGTCCGGGAACCCCGCACTGCCCGGTTCTACCTCCTTCCCAAGATCCACAAGCCTGACCATCCTGGCCGACCCATTGTCTCAGCATGCTCCTGCCCCACTGAACTCATCTCTACCTACCTCGACACTGTCCTATTCCCCCCTAGTCCAGGAACTCCCCACATACGTTCGAGACACCACCCACGCCCTCCACCTCCTCCAAGACTTCTGTTTCCCCGGCCCCCAACGCCTTATCTTCACCATGGATATCCAATCCCTCTACACCTCCATTCGCCATGACCAGGGCCTCCAAGCCCTCCGTTTTTTCCTCTCCAGACGTCCCCAACAGTACCCTTCCACCGACACTCTCATTCGTTTGGCCGAACTGGTCCTCACCCTTAACAATTTCTCCTTTGAATCCTCCCACTTCCTCCAGACCAAAGGCGTAGCCATGGGCACACGTATGGGCCCCAGCTATGCCTGTCTCTTTGTTGGCTATGTAGAACAGTTGATCTTCCGTAATTACACCGGCACCACTCCCCACCTCTTCCTCCGCTACATTGATGACTGCATTGGCGCCACCTCGTGCTCCTGCGAGGAGGTTGAGCAATTCATCAACTTCACCAACACATTCCACCCTGACCTTAAATTTACCTGGACTATCTCTGACACCTCGCTCCCCTTCCTGGACCTCTCCATCTCCATTAGTGACGACCGACTTGACACTGACATTTTTTACAAACCCACCGACTCCCACAGCTACCTGGATTACACCTCTTCCCACCCTATCTCTTGCAAAAATGGCATCCCGTATTCCCAATTTCTCCGCTTACACCGTATCTGCTCCCAGGAGGACCAGTTCCACCATAGAACACACCAGATGGCCGCATTTCCCTTTAGAGACCGCAATTTCCCTTCCCACGTGGTTAAAGATGCCCTCCAACGCATCTCCTCCACATCCCGCACTTCTGCCCTCAAACCCCACCCCTCCAACCATAACAAGGACAGAACGCCCCTGGTGCTCACCTTCCACCCTACAAACCTTCGCATAAACCAAATCATCCGCCGACATTTCCGCCACCTCCAAAAAGACCCCACCACCAGGGATATATTTCCCTCCCCACCCCTTTCCGCCTTCCGCAAAGACCGTTCCCTCCGTGACTACCTGGTCAGGTCCACACCCCCTCCCATTCTGGCACTTTCCCCTGCCACCGCAGGAACTGTAAAACCTGCGCCCACACCTCCTCCCTCACCCCTATCCAAGGCCCTAAAGGAGCCTTCTACATCCATCAAAGTTTTACCTGCACATCCACCAATATCATTTATTGTATCCGTTGCTCCCGATGTGGTCTCCTCTACATTGGGGAGACTGGGCGCCTCCTAGCAGAGCGCTTTAGGGAACATCTCGGAGACACCCGCACCAATCAACCAAACCGCCCCGTGGCCCAACATTTCAACTCCCCCTCCCACTCTGCCGAGGACATGGAGGTCCTGGGCCTCCTTCACCGCTGCTCCCTCACCACCAGACGCCTGGAGGAAAAACGCCTCATCTTCCGCCTCGGAACATTTCAACAGCTTCCTCATTTCCCCTTCCCCCACCTCATCCTAGTTTCAAACTTCCAGCTCAGCACTGTCTCCTTGACTTGTCCGGACTTGTCCGACCTGCCTATCTTCTTTTCCAACTATCCACTCCACTCTCTCCTCCTTGACCTATCACCTTCATCTCCTCCCCCACTCACCCATTGTACTCTATCCTACTCTCTCCCCCCCCCCCCTCTAGCTTATCTCTCCACGCTTCAGGCTCACTGCCTTTATTCCTGATGAAGGGCTTTTGCCCGAAACGTCGATTTCGCTGCTCGTTGGATGCTGCCTGAACTGCTGTGCTCTTCCAGCACCACTAATCCAGTATTTGCTTTCCAGCATCTGCAGTCATTGTTTTTACCTTCGGCCCAACAAGTCCACACTGACCTGCCGAAGCGTAACCCACCTATTCCCCTACATTTGCCCCTCTACCTAACACTACGGGCAATTTAGCATGGCCAATTCACCTGACGTGTACATCTTTAGACTGTGGGAGGAAATCGGAGCACCCAGAGGAAACCCACAAAGACACGGGGAGAATGTGCAAAATCCACACAGTCAGTCACCTGAATTGGGAATTGAACCCGGATCTCCGGCGCTGTGAGGCAGCAGTGCTAACCACTGTGCCGCCCCGGGTATTCTAGTTTCCTCCCACAGATGTGTAGGTTAGGGTGAATTGGCCAGGCTAAATTGTCCCATAGTGCCCAGGGATGTGCAGGTTAGGGTGGATTGGCCAGGCTAAATTGTCCCATAGTGCCCAGGGATGTGCAGGTTAGGGTGGATTGACCACGCCAAATTGTCCCATAGTGTTCAGGGCTGTGTAGATGTGGTGTGTTAGTCAGAGGTAAATGTAAAAGAAAGGGCAGGAGAATGGGTCTGGATGGGTTACTTTTCGGAGGGTCGGTGTGGAATTGTTCTGCCAAATGGCCTGTTTCCATACTGTAGGGATTCTGTTCTAGGAGTATATTTTAAAAAAGATTCTAGAAACAGGAGTGTGAAGGGTTCTGATCACACTGAGGAAGCCAGGTCGGTGTCAAGGTGTAATTTAAAAAAGGTGTAAATAAAGGGTAACTCGGTGTGGGGTTATTTCAGGGATAATCCTAGGTCGGAGTACACTGTACCAGGTGGAGGGGCTGAACGGCCTCCAACGCTTTGACCTTTCCATGACCCCAGGCCTCGTGAACGTGAGCTCAGTTTATTTATGCCCTTCCCCTCCAGGAGAGGGCGCTGCGAGCCCGTCATCCCCCCTCCCCCCGCCCCCGGGGACAGGGCGCGCTGCTCCTCCCGGCCGCAGGGGGGCGCCGATACGGCACGCTGGGAGTGGGAGAGGACCATCGGGCCGCCGGGCGGCTCCTTGTCAGCTGGGGCCTCCGGGCGGCTGGCTGCGGGATACCGAGGGAGGGAGGGAGGGGGGTGGGGGGGCAGTGGCGGAAACCCGGGCCGAAGGAGGGCAAGAAACTCCAAGGGGCCCGGAGGTCGGGCCTGGGAGGAAGGCGGGTCCCGGGGAAGGGGGCGGGGGCTATGGATGAAAGGGCGGGGCTTCTGAGTGAGAGGGGGCGGGGCTGTGGATGAAGGGGCGGGGCTCGGCGTGAAAGGGGCGGGGATAGGGGCGAAAAGGTGGGACTCGATGGAGGGGGCGGGGCTAACCCGCGTCCATGGAAACGGTCGCCGTTCGGATCCGAATTTGTGATCTGGGCCCCCACCCGGTGGCCATGTGTGGTAACTGCACCCACCGACTCTCCCTCAAATAGAGTGCAGCACCGAAACAGACCCTTCGGTCCAACCCGTCCATGCTGACCCAGATATCCCAACCCAATCTAGTCCCACCTGCCAGCACCCGGCCCATATCCCTCCAAACCCTTCCTATTCATATACCCATCCAAATGCCTCTTAAATGTTATGATTTGGAGATGCCGGTGTTGGACTGGGGTGTACAAAGTTAAAAATCACACAACACCAGGTTATAGTCCAACAGGTTTAATTGGAAGCAATAGCTTTCACCCCATCAGGTGATAGTGGAGGGCTCAATCTTAACAGAATTTATACCAAAAATTTACAGTGTGATGTAACTGAAATTATACATTGAAAAATTGATTGTCTGTTAAACCTTTCATCTGTTAGAATACAGTGATAGTTTCACTTCTTTCATGTGTAAATCACAAAATCTTTTTTTAAAAAGGTCCATTCTCGGGTTAGCTGTTAACAATGGTGATAGATACTGGATGAGTGGTGCTGGAAGAGGCACAGCAGTTCAGGCAGCATCCAACGAGCAGCGAAATCAACGTTTCGGGCAAAAGCCCTTCATCAGGAATAAAGGCAGTGAGCCTGAAGCGTGGAGAGATAAGCTAGAGGAGGGTGGGGGTGGGGAGAGAGTAGCATAGAGTACAATGGGTGAGTGGGGGAGGAGATGAAGGTGATAGGTCAAGGAGGAGAGGGTGGAGTGGATAGGTGGAAAAGGAGATAGGCAGGTTCGACAAGTCCGGACCAGTCAAGGAGAGTGTGCTGAGCTGGAAGTTTGAAACTAGGATGAGGTGGGGGAAGGGGAAATGAGGAAGCCGTTGAAGTCCACATTGATGCCCTGAGGTTGAAGTGTTCCGAGGCGGAAGATGAGGCGTTCTTCCTCCAGGCGTCTGGTGGTGAGGGAGCGGTGGTGAAGGAGGCCCAGGACCTCCATGTCCTTGAAATGTTGGGCCACGGGGCGGTTTGGTTGATTGGTGCGGGTGTCTCGGAGATGTTCCCTAAAGCACTCTGCTAGGAGGCGCCCAGTCTCCCCAATGTAGAGGAGACCACATCGGGAGCAACGGATACAATAAATGATAATAGTGGATGTGCAGGTGAAACTTTGATGGATGTGGAAGGCTCCTTTAGGGCCTTGGATCGAGGTGAGGGAGGAGGTGTGGGCACAGGTTTTACAGTTCCTGCGGTGGCAGGGGAAAGTGCCAGAATGGGAGGGTGGGTCATAGGGGGGTGTGGACCTGACCAGGTAGTCACGGAGGGAACGGTCTTTGCGGAAGGCGGAAAGGGGTGGGGAGGGAAATATATCCCTGGTGGTGGGGTCTGTTTGGAGGTGGCGGAAATGTCGCCGGATGATTTGGTTGATGCGAAAGTTGGTAGGGTGGAAGGTGAGCACCAGGGGCGTTCTGTCCTTGTTATGGTTGGAGGGGTGGGGTCTGAGGGCGGAGGTGCGGGAAGTGGACGAGATGCGTTGGAGGGCATCTTTAACCACGTGGGAAGGGAAATTGCGGTTAAAGATACCCCAGGGTATCAATGTGGACTTCAACAGCTTCCTCATTTCCCCTTCCCCCACCTCATCCTAGTTTCAAACTTCCAGCTCAGTAACTGTCTCCTTGACTTGTCCGGACTTGTCCGACCTGCCTATCTTCTTTTCCACCTATCCACTCCACCCTCTCCTCCTTGACCTATCACCTTCATCTCCTCCCCCACTCACCCATTGTACTCTATGCTACTCTCTCCCCACCCCCACCCTCCTCTAGCTTATCTCTCCACGCTTCAGGCTCACTGCCTTTATTCCTGATGAAGGGCTTTTGTCCCAAACGTCGATTTCGCTGCTCGTTGGATGCTGCCTGAACTGCTGTGCTCTTCCAGCACCACTAATCCAGTATTTGGTTTTCAGCATCTGCAGTCATTGTTTTTACCTTGATGATTTGGAGATGCCAGTGTTGGACGGGGGTTCACAAAGTTAGAAGTCTCACAACACCAGGTAATGCTTCCAATTAAATCGGTTGGACTATAACCTGGTGTTGTGTGATTTTTAATCTCCCCCAGGACCCGCCTGCACGCTGCCAACTCCTCCAGGCCCGATATTTGAGCGACTGTGTGAAGGGTATTCTAGTTAAGGAGGGTATTTTGGGGGTGGGAGGAGTGTATTTGAGGGAGCGTCTGGGGAGATATTTGAGGGGAGGAGTGTATTTGAGGGGGTATCTGGGAGGATATTTGAGGGGGTGTGTATTGAGGAGGTGGTGTCGGGGTGATATTTGAGGGGGGTACATATGAGCTGGTGTCTGGGGATATTTGGGGTAAGTGTTTTTGAGGGGGGTATCCGGGAGGATATTTGAGGGGGAGTGTATTTGAGAGGGTGTCTGGGGGATATTTGAGGGGAGGACTGTATTTAAGAGGGTGCCTGGGGTATATTTGAGAGGAGGATGAGTGTATTTGAGGGGGTGTCAGGGGGATATTTGAGGGGAGGACTGTATTTAAGAGGGTGCCTGGGGTATATTTGAGAGGAGGATGAGTGTATTTGAGGGGGTGTCAGGGGGATATTTGACGGGGAGTGTATTTGAGGGGGTGTCTGGGGGATATATGAGGGGAGTGTATTTGAGGGGGTGTCTGGGGGATACTTCAGAGTAGGAGTGTATTTGAGGGGGTGTGCATTTGAGGGGGTTTCTGGGGGGATGTTTGAGGGGGGAGTGTATTTGAGGTTGGGTCTGGGGGCATTTTGAGGGTGGGACTGTATTTGAGTGTGTGTTGAAGGGGGCATCTGGGGGGAATAGTTTTGGGGGGGTTATTTGAGAGGATGTGTATTTGAGAGGGAAGTGTATCTGAAGGGCTGTCTGGAGGATATTTGAGGGGCGTGTATTTGAGGAGGTGCTTTTTCCAGGATTGGAGGATCTGAGCTACAGGGAGAGGCTGAACAGGCTGGGGCTGTTTTCCCTGGAGCGTCGGAGGCTGAGGGGTGACCTTATAGAGGTTTATAAAATTATGAGGGGCATGGATAGGATAAATAGGCAAGGTCTTTTCCCTGGGGTGGGGGAGTCCAGAACTAGAGGGCCTAGGTTTAGGGTGAGAGGGGAAAGATATGAAAGAGACCTCAGGGGCAACCTTTTCACACAGAGGGTGGTGTGTGTATGGAATGAGTTGCCAGAGGATGTGGTGGAGGCTGGTACAATTGCAACATTTAAGAGTTAAAAATCACACAACACCAGGTTATAGTCCAACAGGTTTAATTGGAAGCACACTAGCTTTCGGAGCGACACTCCTTCATCAGGTGATAGTGGACGGCTCAATCCTAACACAGAATTTATAGCAAAAATTTACAGTGTGATGTAACTGAAATTATACATTGAAAAATTGATTGTCTGTTAAGCCTTTCATCTGTTAGAATACGGTGATAGTTTCACTTCTTTCATGTGTAAATCACAAAACCCTTTTTTTAAAGTTGCGTTCTCGGGTTAGCTGTTAACAGTGGTGATAGCTAGACAATATGTTGAAGGTGTTAGCCCCCTGTGTTCTCTGTCAATGACCTGATGTTTAGATTGATTCTAATCTAAAAAGTGAGATAACGGAGTTTTACATAAATTCATGCAGTTTTTGAGCTCAGAGTTCGACATGAATGGATGCAGTTTTTGAGCAAAGTGCAATGTAACTCTGCAAGTACAAATTCACCCCACAAAATATATGTGTGCATGTGGGTCTTTGTCTGTGTGTGTGTGTGTGTCTGGGGTGGGGGTTATGAGTGTGAGAAAGTGTATGTGTGTGAGTGCAGAGTGTCTTAAGTCTGTGAGGGGGTTGGGGAACACTTCAGTGGTCCAGGACATTCAACCTTGGACCTTCGGGTGACCATCCTCCAAGGTGGACTTCGGGACAGGCAGCAGCGAAAAGTGGCCGAGCAGAGGCTGATAGCTAAGTTCGGTACCCATAGGGAGGGCCGCAACTGGGACCTTGGGTTCATGTCACATTATAGGTGACCACCATTGCACTATACACACACAGACTCCTACTTGCACACACACACAGGCACTCCTATACACACATACACATGGACACACATATACACAGATGCGCACACAGACACCCACACACACCCTTACAAACACACTCCCACACTCTCACATGCACCCCTCACAGTCTTGAGACACTCTGCACTCACTACACACACACACATACACTTTCTCACACTCACAACCCCCAACCCAGACAGACCCACATGCACACATATATTTTGTGGGGTGAATTTGTACTTGCAGGGTTACATTGCACTTTGCTCAAAAAACTGCGTGCACTCATGTCGAACTCTGAGCTCAAAAACTGCATGAATTTATGTAAAACTCTGTTATCTCACTTTTTAGATTAGAATCAATCTAAACATCATGGCATCGACAGAGAACACAGGGGGCCAACACCTTCAACAGATTGTCTATCTATCACCATTGTAAAAACAATGACTGCAGATGCTGAAAATCAAATACTGGATTAGTGGTGCTGGAAGAGCACAGCAGTTCAGGCAGCATCCAACGAGCAGCGAAATCAACGTTTCAGGCAAAAGCCCTTCATCAGGAATAAAGGCAGTGAGCCTGAAGCATGGAGAGATAAGCTAGAGGAGGGTGGGGGTGGGGAGAGAGTAGCATAGAGTACAATGGGTGAGTGGGGGAGGAGATGAAGGTGATAGGTCAAGGAGGAGAGGGTGGAGTGGATAGGTGGAAAAGAAGATAGGCAGGTCGGACAAGTCAAGGAGACAGTAACTGAGCTGGAAGTTTGAAACTAGGATGAGGTGGGGGAAGGAGAAATGAGGAAGCTGTTGAAGTCCACATTAATGCCCTGGGGTTGAAGTGTTCCGAGGCGGAAGGTGAGGTGTTCTTCCTCCAGGCGTCTGGTGGTGAGGGAGCGGTGGTGAAGGAGGCCCAGGACCTCCATGTCCTCGGCAGAATGGGAGGGGGAGTTGAAATGTTGGGCCACGGGGCGGTTTGGTTGATTGGTGCGGGTGTCTCGGAGATGGGAACCCCGCACTGCCCGGTTCTACCTCCTTCCCAAGATCCACAAGCCTGACCACCCTGGCTGACCCATTGTCTCAGCATGCTCCCGCCCCACTGAACTCATCTCTACCTACCTTGACACTGTCCTATCCCCCCCGGCCAGGAACTCCCCACAAACGTTCGAGACACCACCCACGCCCTCCACCTCCTCCAAGACTTCCGTTTCCCCGGCCCCCAACGCCTCATCTTCACCATGGATATCCAATCCCTCTATACCTCCATCCGCCATGACCAGGGCCTCCAAGCCCTCCGTTTCTTCCTCTCCCGACGTCCCCAACAGTACCCTTCTACTGACACAATCATTCATCTGGCTGAACTGGTCCTCACCCTTAACAATTTCTCCTTTGAATCCTCCCACTTCCTCCAGACCAAAGGCATAGCCATGGGCACATGTATGGGCCCCAGCTATGCCTGTCTCTTTGTTGGCTATGTAGAACAGTTGATCTTCTGTAATTACACCGGCACCACTCCCCACCTCTTCCTCCGCTACATTGATGACTGCATTGGCGCCACCTCGTGCTCCCGTGAGGAGGTTGAGCAATTCATCAACTTCACCAACACAGTCCACCCTGACCTTAAATTTACCTGGACTATCTCTGACACCTCGCTCCCCTTCCTGGAACTCTCCATCTCCATTAGAGACGACCGACTAGACACTAACATTTTTTACAAACCCACCAACTCCCATAGCTACCTGGATTACACCTCTTCCCACCCTACCTCTTGCAAAAATGCCTTCCCGTATTCCCAATTTCTCCGCCTCTGCTGTATCTGTTCCCAGGAGGATCAGTTCCACCACAGAACACACCAGATGGCCTCCTTCTTTAGAGACCGCAATTACCCTTCCCATGTGGATAAAGATGCCCTCCAACGCATCTCATCCACATCCCTCACCTCTGCCCTCAAACCCCACCCATCCAACCGTAACAAGGACAGAACATCCCTGGTGCTCACCTTCCACCCTCCAAACCTTCGCATAAACCAAATCATCCGCCGACATTTCCGCCACCTCCAAACAGACCCCATCACCAGGGATATATTTCCCTCCCCATCCCTTTCCATCTTCCGCAAAGACCGTTCCCTCCGTGACTACCTGGTCAGGTCCACACCCCCAAACAACCCAACCTCCCATCCTGGCACTTTCCCCTGCCACTGCAGGAACTGTAAAACCTGCACCCACACCTCCTCCCTCATCTCTATCCAAGGCCCTAAAGGAGCCTTCCACGTCCATCAAAGTTGTACCTGCACATCCACTAATATCATTTATTGTATCCGTTGCTCCCGATGTGGTCTCCTCTACATTGGGGAGACTGGGCGCCTCCTAGCAGAGCACTTTAGGAAACAACTCCGGGACACCAGCACCAATCAACCCCACCGCCCTGTGACCCAACATTTCAACTCCCCCTCCCACTCTGCCGAGGACATGGAGGTCCTGGGCCTCCTTCACCGCCGCTCCCTCACCACCAGACGCCTGGAGGAAGAACGCCTCATCTTCCACCTTGGAACACTTCAACCCCAGGGCATCAATGTGGACTTCAACGGCTTCCTCATTTCCCCTTCCCCCACCTCACCCTAGTTCCAAACTTCCAGCTCAGTAACTGTCTCCTTGACTTGTCCTACCTGCCTATCTTCTTTTCCACCTATCCACTCCACCCTCTCCTCCTTGACCTATCACCTTCATCCCCTCCCCAACTCACCCATTGCACTCTATGCTACTCTCTCCCCACCCCCACCCTCCTCTAGCTTATCTCTCCACACTTCAGGCTCACTGCCTTTATTCCTGATGAAGGGCTTTTGCCCGAAACGTCGATTTCGAAGCTACTTGGATGCTGCCTGAGCTGCTGTGCTCTTCCAGCACCACTAATCCAGCATCTCCAAATCATGCCTGGAGGAAGTGGTAGCATGGGGGCGGAGCCTGGAGGAGGTGGGGGCGGAGCCTGGAGGAGGTGGGGCGGAGCCTGGAGAAGGTGACAGCGTGGGGGCGGAGCCTGGAGGAGGTGACTGCGTGGGGGCGGAGCCTGGAGGAGGTGACTGCGTGGGGGCGGAGCCTGGAGGAAGTGGCAGCGTCGGACGGAGCTTGGATGAAGTGGGGGCGGGCCGGAAAAAGGGGGCCTCGTGGGGGCGGGGCCTGGAGAAGGTGGCCGCGTGGGGGTGGGGCCTGGAGAAGGTGACAGCGTGTGGGCGGGGCCTGGAGAAGGTGACAGCGTGTGGGCGGGGCCTGGAGGCTGCCATAATATTGGGGTCATGATTTGGAGATGCCGGTGTTGGACTGGGGTGTACAAAGTTAAAAGTCACACAACACCAGGTTACAGTCCAAACAGGTTTATTTGGAAGCAATAGCTTTCGGAGCGCTGCTCCTTCATCAGGTGGTAGTGGGGGGGCTCAATCCTAACACAGAATTTACAGCAAAAATTTACAGTGTGATGAAACTGAAATTATAGATTGAAATATACCTGATTGTTTGTTAAGTCTCTTAGAATGACCATGTTAGCTTCACTTCTTTCATCTGTAAATCGCAAACCTTTTTTTAAAAGTTACATTCTCAGGTGAACTTTAACAATTGGTGTCAGCCCAGATAATGTGTTGAAGATGTTAAGCCCCTGTGTGCTGTTGTCTCTGCCATAATGTTTAGACTGAATCTAATCTAAAAAAATGAATGAACAGAGTCTTACACGGATTCATGCAGGGTTTGATCAAAGTACAATGTAACTCTGCAAGTACAAATTCACCCCACATACGTGTACGTGTATGTGTGCATGTGGGTTTTGTGTGTGTGTCTGGGGTGGGGGGTTGTGAGTGAGAATGTATATGTGTGTGTGAGTGTAAAGGGGTCTAAGTCTGTGAGAGAGTGCACGTGTGAGTGTCTGTAAAAGAGTGTGTGTGTGTGTGTGTATGTGTATAGTGCAATGGGTCACCTGTAGTGTGACATGAACATGGTTGAGGCCATCCTTATGGATACCGAACTTAGCTATCAGCCTCTGCTCAGCCACTTCTTGCTGCTGGGTAGATGCTGTTGGGAAGGTTGGTGTGAATTTGATGGGCTGAATGGCCTGTCAGGATTATATGATTTCACCGTCTTAGCCTTGTCAGTATTGATTGTCCCAATTGTGGGAGGAGTGGGTTCCAATTTGTGGGACACTGACACCAGTCCTGGGGACGGTGGGATTTGTGCTGTCTCTACCCCCACCTGAGGAAGTTAGAAAGTCACAAAGGGATCAGTTCCATGTTTTACTTCTCTTTCAAGGCATACTGGGGACGCAGCACTAAACTTTCCACTACCAAAGAGACTCACTCCAGTATCGACTGCATGTCTGTCCTCTTACAGAGTGGACAGAACATCTCAGTAGGGAGGAGGCTGACTGAATCTTCGAGAAGGAATCTGTTGGAGCCACACATGTGGAGTCCTCTGCAGTTTCGAGCAAATGCATTTGTCCTCCCCAGCCAAGACCGATAGCCATGGCCACAACCCTGTTAAACTGTCTCCTGCTCCCATTATCTTGGTTCCCCTCCGTATTAGCATAGGTATGTGAATCCCCCATTGAGAACAGGCAAAATCCTTCTGTTTTAATCCCTTCCCATCAACACAGGACATTGACATTCACTGGGCCTTATAAAATTATAATTGCCTATCTTGAACAATGTAACAACAAGCAACCATGTGACTTATAGACTTTTTGTATTATTCCTATAAAAAGTACTGCCTTTGTTGTGGTTCTGTTTGCCGAGCTGGGAATTTGTGTTGCAGATGTTTCGTCCCCTGTCTAGGTGACATCCTCAGTGCTTGGGAGCCTCCTGTGAAGCGCTTCTGTGATCCTTTCTCCGGCATTTGTAGTGGTTTGTATCTGCCGCTTCCGGTTGTCAGTTCCAGCTGTCCACTGCAGTGGTCGGTATATTGGGTCCAGGTCGATGTGCTTATTGATTGAATCTCTGGATGAGTGCCATGCCTCTAGGAATTCCCTGGCTGTTCTCTGTTTGGCTTGTCCTATAATAGTAGTGTTGTCCCAGTCGAACTCATGTTGCTTGTCATCTGCGTGTGTGGCAACTAAGGATAGCTGGTCGTGTCGTTTCGTGGCTAGTTGGTGTTCATGGATGCGGATCGTTAGCTGTCTTCCTGTTTGTCCTATGTAGTGTTTTGTGCAGTCCTTGCATGGGATTTTGTACACTACATTGGTTTTGGTCATGCTGGGTATTGGGTCCTTGGTCCTGGTGAGTTGTTGTCTGAGAGTGGCTGTTGGTTTGTGTGCTGTTATGAGTCCTAGAGGTCGCAGTAGTCTGGCTGTCAGTTGTAGTGTACAAAATGGAAAAGTTGGTCCAGGTTTGTGTCTCAATTGGCAAACACATGACAAGTGCAGTACCACAATGTGAAGTTATAGCCTTTGGCTGTGGAAAAGAAAAAGCAGTGCATTGTCTAAGTGGTGATATATTGGGATGTACAGGAAGTGAGGACTGGAGATGAGAGTCGAAAAGTGTGGTGCTGGAATAGCACAACAGGTCAGGCAGTATCCGAGAAGCAGGAGACTGAACATTTCAGACACAAGCCCTTCATCAGGAATGATGTGTGGATGTACAAAGGGGCCTCAGCATCCTTCTACACCAGTCAATGCCAGTTGTCAGCAAGCCAACTGGTATATTAGCAAGAGGAATTGAGTTCAGAAGTGGGGATGTCTTCCTGCAGTTCAGGGGACATTGAATAGAATCAAGGCCAAGTCCATCTGAGTTTTGAACAACAAAGAAGTGGTTGGTTATGGGGGGAGGCAAGAAAATGGTTTTAAGACCAATACAGAGTCAGACAGCACAGAAACAGACCCTTCAGTCCAACTCATCCATGTTGAGGATATTCTCAAATTAAACTCATCCCACCTACCAGTGTTTGGCCCATATCCCTTCAAACCTTTCCTATTCATATACTTACCCAAATGTATTTTAAGTAACTGTACATGCATCCACCACTTCCTCTGGACATTCATTCCACACACAAACCACTCCCTTTAAAAAAAAAGTGCTTGTCATGTCTTTTTAAAATCTTTCTCCACTCACCTCAAACATTTGGTCCCTAATCTTGAAACCCCCACCGGAGGGAAAGTACACCTGCTGTTCACCTCATGATTTTGTAATCCTCTCAACATCCTACGTTCCAGTGAAAAAGGTCCCAGCCTATCTTCAGTGGCTACACTGCTGCCTCGTAGCACCAGGGACCTGGGTTCGACTCCCACCTCAGACAACTCAGTTCTGGTTTCCCTGTGGAGGAAAGATGTTGTGAAACTTGAAAGGGTTCAGAAAAGATTTACAAGGCTGTTGCCGGAGTTGGAAGGTTTGAACCACAGCGAGAGGCTGAATATACTGGGGCTGTATTCCCTGGAGCGTCGGTGACCATTCAAAATTTATAAGGGGCATGGATAGGGTGAATAGCCAAGATCTTTTCCCCAGGATGTGGGAGTCCAAAAGTAGAGTTTGAGGTGAGAGGGGGAAGACTTTAAAGAGAGCTGAGGGGCAACATTTTCATGGAGAGGGTGGTTCATGCAGGTGTATGGAACGAGCTGCCAGAGGAAGTGGAGGAGGCTAGTACAATTACAATATTTTAAAAGTCATCTGGATGGGTATACGAATACAAAAGGTTTGGAAGGATATGGCCCAAATGCTGGCAAATGGGACTAGATTAGGATATCTGGTTGGCACAGACGATTTGGACTGAAGTGTCTGTTCCTGTGCTGTATGGCTCTAATCAGCTTTGCTGAAGGCCAGAAGTGTGGTTGTGAAGACTGGACTTTCAGAGCAGCTTTCAAAGATGTTTTGCCTTGACTGGAACCAGAAGTTACAATGAAATCTTTCATTTGTAAGACAGCAAATGAGTGAGTGAGTACATCTGGGACTTTAGTGGAGAGTGGGAATTCATTCCACTGTGGGGATGAAGTGCTTTAAGGTTTACTGGCAGTAAGTACAGTGTGCTGAGTGGAGAGTTTGGTGGGTTTTTGTTCTGAACTTCTCATTTCCAATGCTGTGCATCAGAAGGAGCGGTCAATCAGTAACTGCTACCTTTAATGCATTGTCTGAGCTGAGATATCACCTTTTGTTACAAAACCTTAAGTTATCTCGAGAAGGTGACCTGTAAGAAGGTCTGGGATTTACGTATTAATGATGTCTGCAATCCATTTTGAAAGATGGAAGACTTAATCCAGGTTTGTTCAATATATCACTTCAGTGGCATGACACTGTAAATGTTTTGCTATAAAGTCTGTGCCTTATGATCTTGTACTCCACAACCACCTGATGAAGGAGCAGCGCTCCAAAAGCTAGTGTTTCCAAATAAACCTGTTGGACCATAACCTGGAGTTGTGAGATTTTTTTAAACTTTTGTCCAGGTTGGCAGTGCTAAATTAGCCATGGTGTGCAGGTTTGGTGCACTAGTCAGGGGTAAATGTAGAGCACGAGGGGAATGGGTGTGGGTGAGTTACCCTTGGGAGGGTCAGTGCGAGCTCGTTGGGCCGAGTGGCCTGCTTCCACACTGTGGGGATTCTCTGTCAGGGAAGGGAAGGGACTTTCGCAAACTCCTCCCTTTCTGCTGCAGGGCCGTCCGGAGCAGGCGCAGTGCGGAGGCCCGCCGTCAGCCCCGCCTCATCGCCCCCATTGTTGACGTCACAACGCGGAAGTGGCCCTGTCGGTTTCAGAGTGAAACGCCCTCCCTCCCTCTGGGCAACTCCTTGGAAGGGGAGGGAGAGGGGAAGATCTGTTCACTTGCAGAAACTGGAGTGAATCCAGGGAGGGAGCAGACTCTGCAATTACTCTCAAAAGTTCGGTTTGTTCCTCCATTTTTCCCAGTTGTCTTTTGTGGGTTTTGAAAAATGTTCCTCATCCTCTGATTGAATATAGGAGTTGGGAGGTTATGTTGTAGCTGTGGTTAGGCCACTTTGGAATATTGTGTGCAGTTCTGGTTTCCCTCCATTCAGAAGGATGTCGTGAAACTTGAAAGGATTCAATAAAGATTTACCAGGATGTTGCCAGAGTTTGAGCTGAATAGACTGGGGCTGTTTTCCCTAGCATGCTGGAGGCTGAGGGGTGACCTTAAAGATGTTGAGAAAATCATGAGAGGCATGGATAGGATTGATAAAGTAATGGGGAATCAACGGTACATTATTACAATAGAAACTTTGATTTACGATAAGGTTTGAACTGTGTGCCTGCATTTGTGGAAGACTGGAGGTCACGGTGGCTGTATGTGTGACGAAGACTGCAGGTTTTCTTGCCTAAGCTTAGAGCTGTTCTTGTGTTGTCATCTCCCTGTCCTTGGATCGGGTTGTTTTCTTTTATGTAATGAAATATTGTTAACCACACTGCTTATCTCCATATGACTGTTGTGAACACCACAGGATGTGGTCACGTTTAGTCATGTGGGGTTGAGAGCTTTCACTTGTTGAGAGTGTTGCATGGTGCGAACCTTTTTGAGTCGACAGGATAAATAGATCTTTTCCCTGGGATGGGGGAGTCCAGTACTAGAGGGTAATGGGTTTAGGGTGAGGGGTGGAAAGATTTAAAAGGGACCCAAGGGGTCCCTCTTAATGCAGTGGGTGGTGCATGTAAGGAATGAGTTGCCAAAGGAAGTGGTGCATGCTGGTACAATTATGAAATTTAAAAGGCATCTGGAGGGGACATGAATAGGGGGGGGGGTTTAGAGGGATATGGGCCAAGTGCGTGGATGAGTTGGACCAAAGGGTCTGTTTCTGTGCAAAAGAAAAGAATGTTCCATAGAAAGTAGAATTTGTTCAGAATTTCTACCCTGGACTGACAGTGATCGCTTTGTAATCTCTTTCCAGAGTATTTGAAGATCCGAAGACGGAAGTTTCAAAATCAACAGATGAAGGGCTGATGCCCGAAACGTCGACTCTCCTGCTCCTCAGATGATGCCTGACCTGCTGTGCTTTTTCAGTGTCGCACCTTTCGACTCTGACTGTCCGACATCTGCAGTCCTCACTTTCATGTTAACGTCTGACAGTCAGTCAATTCATTGGGACCGCAACAAGTTTAGACTATGATTCTGTGAGAAGGAGCAAAGCTTTTTGGTTCCTGTTTGAGTACGTTTTCAGCGTCAGTGGGACTGGATGAGAGACCCCACTGTTGCAGGGCACTGAGTGTGGAGCCTGAAACAGTTGTACGACCTGGAAAGAGGAATTCACGTCAGGGACAGGCTGTACACACATTTGTGTGCAGCTGAAGCGTAGGCCATGGAGAAACCTGAAGAATCCTGCCCTGCGGAGAAACCGTGGAAGTGTGGCGGCTGTGGGAAAGGCTTCAGTATCCCATCTGCCCTGGAGACTCATCAGCGCAGTCACACCGGTGAGAGGCCATACTCCTGCCCCGAGTGCAGGAAGGGCTTTACCCGCTCCTCCCACCTCCTGAGGCACCAGCAGGTCCACACCGGGGAGAGGCCCTTCAGCTGTCTTGAGTGTGGGAAGGGCTTTACCTGCTCCTCCCACCTGCTGGCGGGTCCACGCGGGCGAGATGCCGTTTTCCTGCCCTGACTGTGGGAAGGGCTTCACCCAGGCCTCCGACCTTCAGACCCACCAGCGGTTCCACACAGAGGGGAGAGGCCAATCAGCTGCCTGAGTGCAGCAAGGCCTTCAGTGATTCCTCCACCCTGCTGAGGCACCGGTGGGTATACATGAGGGAGAGGCCCTTCAGCTGCCCAGAGTGTGGGAAGGCCTTCAGCAATTTGTCTGCCCTGCTGAGGCACCAGCGCTTCCACACAGAGGAGAGGCCGTTCTCCTGCCCCAAGTGCGGGAAGGGCTTTATCCGCTCCTCCACACTGCTGACCCACCGGCGGGTCCACCCTGGTGAAAGGTCCTTCAGCTGCCCTGAGTGAGGGAAGGCCTTCAGCGACTCCTCGGTCCCTGCTGAGGCACCAGCGGGTCCATACGGGGGAGAGGCCGTTCTCCTCCGTGTGCAGGAAGGGATTCAGTCAGATGGCCGACCTGTGGAGGCATGAGAGAGAGTCCACACAGGGGAAGAGGTCTTTCAGGTGCCCCGAGTGTGGGAAGGGATTCACTTGCTCGGTTAAGCTGCTGACACACCAGTGGGTCCACACTGGGGAGAAGACCGTTCACTTGCTCCGAGCGCGGGAAGGGATTCATTTTGATTCTTCCGGCGTGTTGACCCACCGGCGGATCCACACCAGGGAGAGCCCGCTCACCTGCCCTCAGTGCGGGAAGGCCTTCACCCACTCCTCCCACCTGCGGAGGCACCAGCAAGCCCATGTGTCATCACAGGGGGAATTGAAGGAGTGACGGCCGAGTGCCATTATCGACTGGACTATCAACCCAGTTCCGGGGATTCCCGGGTTTGAATCCCGCTGCGACAGGTGGCGGAATTGGAATTCCGTTAGAAATCTGGACTTCCGAATCTAACGATGGAACCGTTTTCATGGGGAGAGAACAAATCGTCTGATTCACTCATGTCCTTTTTAGGGAAGGAAGCTGCCATTGTGGGAAAGGGTTCACTCAGTCGTCCCAGCTGCACCCTTTACCTGGGCTGGCCAACAAGTGTCTCCAGACCCACAGCAGTGTGGTTGACACTTGACTGCCCCCACCCCAGGCAAGTGAGTGGGAGTAACTTACTTGGATACAGGGTATGTGTTGAAATCACTACCTCATAGTGCCAGGGACCCAGGTTCGATTCCACCCTCGAGCAACTATCTGTGTAGACTTTGGCATGTTCTGCCCCTTGTGTCTGAGTGGGTTACCTCCAAGTGCTCCAGTTTCCTCCCACAATCCCAATGATCTGAAGTTTAGGGTGGATCGGCTGTACTAAGGTTAGGGTGGGTTAGCCATGGGTAACTGTATGGTAAGTGGGTGGGACTGGAGGGATGCTGTTCAGAAAGTTAGTGTAAATTTGATGGGCCAAATGGCCTGTTGGGATTATACATCTCAACTGCCTTAGCCATGTCTATATTGAGAAATGATTTCCCCGAGTCTGCTGTGAGAGGAGTGGGTTTCAGTTTGTTGGTCACTGACCCCAGTACGAGGGAAGGTGGGATTTGTTCCGCCCCCCCCCCCCCCCCCCCCAATTCTCTCCCTGCCCATCATTCTCTGTCCCCCAAGCTCTTCCCCTATCCTTTGGCCCCCACCTGTCCATTCTCTTTCTCTTCCCAGCCCCCCCCCCCTCCCCTCGCCTCGCCTCGCCATGAACTTTCTCAGCCTCGAGCCCTCTTTGATTGCTGTATGAGGCCCTTTTAAGAAAAGTGAGAGATAATGAATGGTGACGACTCTAGCTGGGAGATATGGGTGGAGGGCAAGGAAGAAATGGCTGATCTTTAACATTGAGAATACTTGAGAATACATTGAGAATCATTATGTCTGAAAGCATCTTCAATTTTTTAAAAAGGTCAGAAATCTTTCTGAAACTTGCACTGAAATATGAGAGGATGGGAAGTAAGTTCCTAGTCTTGTGAAATTGGTTCCTACCATGTAGAAATAGTGAGTTGTAGACCATGGAAATAATCCCTCCGGTCCATCTCGGTCAGATATGCTAAATTAATTTAGTCCAATTTTCCAGCACTTTGCCCATGTACCTCTACACTTCCTATCCATATACCCATCCAACTGCCTTTTAAATGTTGTCATTGTTCCAGCCTCCACCGCTTCCATTGGCATCTCATGACGGACACACACCACCCTCTGCGTTAGAAAGTTGCCCCAAAGTCCCTTTTAAATTTACCCCCTCTCATCCTAAACCTGTGCCCTCTCGATTTGAACTTTCTCTACCTTGGTGAAAAGGCATACAAACCTTGAACCGCTGAACAAAATGCACAAGGAGCACTTTGTCGAGCCACAGGGGAGTCAAAAAATAAATCGTGAGTCTAGCCTTTTTTTTCCTCCTGTTGGCACCTGGACCCTTGAAATCTGTCAATAACATCAGCATCATCACAGAGCATACTGCGCATGCTCCTCGGTGTAAGGAAGCACTGCGCCGGTGTCAGCAAACACTGCGCGTGCTTTTCGCCTAAAAGGCGCGCAACCTTCTTTTGATGGACCAATGGGAAGTCTTGGAGGAGCGGAAGGCGTCTGGTCCTCCTGCCATTCAGAGCCCAACCCATTGTCTGAATGCGGAAGTTGGACCATGAGCTTGTGGCGCTGTTGGTGCTCTCTCGCTGACGGCAGATTGAGTTTCAGCCCAGACTAGACCTTCCTTCCTCTGTCCAACATCTGCTGAGTACAGCACTCTCTTTTCTCACCCACCTTTCTGGGGTTTTTTTTTTGGGGGGTTCAATTGTTGACTTGCAGCAACTGAAAGGAAAGGGAGGGGGCAAACTCTGGGAAAGTTGGTCGAGGTTTGTGTCTCGGTTGGCAAATGCAGTGCCACAATGTGAAGTTATAGGCTTTGCTGTGAACAAGAAAGCGGAAAGGGGGTGCATGGTTTAAATGATGATATGCAGGTTTTGGGGATGTGGAGAAGTTTGAGGACCGCAGGATGCTGGAGATCAGAGTCGGTCAGTGTGGCGCTGTGAGAGAAACAGAGCTCACAATATAATAAATTTCAGTCCGAGTCAAATTCTGAAGCAGCGAATTTTATTGAAATCTTCTTGCAAGAAGGGGTGACTAGCAACTGGCCACACCGATCCAGAAATTACTCCACAATGTATACAGTTTAATTCTCAGTACTACCCTGTTTACCTTATTGGCCTTCAAACCTATCAATATTCCTTATTATGTTCTGCCCCTGCCCAGCTGCGCTCCGCCCATGTTTACTTCTCCCCCTACTCCAAGCTGGGTGACCCTCTCCGCTATAAGTGCCTTGACTCACTTCAGTGCTGACATGACGGAAATTTGCTGAGCTTGGAATATCTTGATGTTCTTTTTCAGCTTATTTATTTGTCTGTAACATCTTCCATTGTTTGCAGGCACGTTCCATTCTTGAATGCACATTTTAGCTAACTCAGAAGAAACTGTGTACACCTTTACATAGCCTTCATTCTTGTATGCACCTTTTAGCTAACTCAGCTCTTTGCTGAAACAGTTATACACTGGTATAGGTTAGTTCATTCACCTTGCATAAGCAATTATGATTGCAGAAGTAAAACTGCTTTACCTATATGCCACAGCTGGAAAAACACAGCAGGTCAGGCAGCGTCCAAGAAGCAGGAGAGTCGAGTTTTGGGCATGAGCCCTTCATCAGGAATGATGTGCGGATATCCAAAGGGGCCTCAGCGTCCTTCTACACCAGTCAATGCCAGTTGTCAGACGGGTGCAGCAAGCAATGAGCAAGGCTAGTGGTATACTAGCAAGAGGAATTGAGTTCAGAAGTGTCTTCCTTTAAGACATAGGGGGTCACTGAATATATTCAAGACTGAGTTCAACTGATTTTTAAACAACAAAGATGTGGATGATTATGGAGGAAGGCAAGAAAATGGTTTTAAGACCAGTACAGAACAATTATAGAGTCTTACAGCACAGGAACAGACCCTTCCGTCCAGCTAGTCCATGCTGAGTATGTTCTCAAACACAACTAATTCCACCTGCCAGTGTTTGGCCCATATCCCTCTGAACCTTTCGTATTCATGTACTTAGCTAAATATTTCTTAACTGCACCTGCATCCACCACTTCCTCTGGACATTCATTCCACTCACAAACCACTTTCGTAAAAGAAAAAGATGCTCCTCATGTCTTTTTAAAATTTTTCTCCCCTCACCTTCAAAATTTGCTCCCTAACCTCTAAATCCCTATCCGAGGGAAAAGGCCACCTGCCTTTCACCTCAAGTATCCTCCTCGTGATTTTATAATCCTCTGTAAGGTCACCTCGCGACCTCCTATGCTCCAGTGAAAAACAATCCACCTAGATGTCGGCAGATTCATAACCAGTTATTATCTGTTCAATGCTGGTGCAGGCTTGAAAGACCATCTGGCCTACTCCTGTTTCCAATTCTCTCACTCTATGTCCAGGACAGCAAGAGACCATGAGACCTAGGAGCAGAAATGAGGCCATTCAGCTGATTGGGTCTGCTCTGCCATTCAATCGTGGTTGATCAGTTTCTCAACCCTATTCTCCCACTTTCTCCCCATAACCCTTAATCCCCTCAATTCTGAAGAACCTATCTATCTCAGTCTTAAATATCCTCAGTGAGCTGGCCTCTACAGCCTTCTGTGGCAGTGAATTCCATTGATTCACTGTTCTCTGGCTGAAGCAGTTTCTTCTTTCCATTCTAAAAGGTCTTCCCTTTCCTCTAAGGCTGTGCCCTCAGGTCCTAGTCTCTGCCAAAGTCCACTCTGTCCAGGCCATTCAGTATACTATGTTACAATTAGATCTCCCCCCCCCTCCCCCCTCCCCACCACCACCGAGTGGGGCCTGTTAATCAGCATGAGCCAGACCCTTCAGGATGAGGTACAGCAGGGATTAGGGTCAGCAAAGTGAGATTGGAGGGAGTGTGTGTGGAATGGAGATTTTCAGCTTTTAGGGAGTAAGAGAGGAACGAAAGGTCGCTGTAAAGTAGAATTGATTGGATGGGCTGATGGACCGATGAGTGGCAGATGGAGTTTAATTTAGATAAATATGAGGTGTTGCATTTTGGTAAAGCATATCACAGCAGGACGTACAAAGTTAACGGGGAGTGTTGCTGAACAAAAAGACCTTGGCGTGCAGGTTTATAGTTCACTGAAAGTGGAGCCGCAGGTAGACAGGATAGTGCAGAAGGCGTTTGGAATCCTTACCTTTTATTGTTCAGTGCATTCAGCATAGAGTTTGGGAGATCATGTTGCGGCTGTACAGGAGATTGATTAGGCCTCTTTTGGAATACTGCATTCAGTTCTGGTTTCCCTGCTACAGGAAAAAATGTTGCAAAAATGTGAAAGGATTCGGAAAAGATTTACAAGGATGTTGTGGTTCTGTTCGCCGAGCTGGGAATTTGTGTTGCAGACGTTTCGTCCCCTGTCTAGGTGACATCCTCAGTGCTTGGGAGCCTCCTGTGAAGCGCTCTGTGATCTTTCCTCCGGCATTTGTAGTGGTTTGTATCTGCCGCTTCCGGTTGTCAGTTCCAGCTGTCCGCTGCAGTGGTTGGTATATTGGGTCCAGGTCGATGTGCTAATTGATTGAATCTGTGGATGAGTGCCATGCCTCTAGGAATTCCCTGGCTGTTCTCTGTTTGGCTTTTCCTATAATAATAGTGTCGTCCCAGTCGAATTCCGTTGTCTAGGTGACATCCTCAGTGCTTGGGAGCCTCCTGTGAAGCGCTTCTGTGATATTTCCTCCGGCATTTGTAGTGGTTTGTATCTGCTGCTTCCGGTTGTCAGTTCCAGCTGACAACGGAATGAGAACATGCCGCAATCCAAAGGACTAGCCTCATTACCATACATCAAGAGCATTTCCGAACTGCCAGCCAGACTACTGCGACCACTAGGACTCATAACAGCACACAAACCAACAGCCACTCTCAGACAACAACTCACCAGAACGAAGGATCCAATACCCAGCATGAGCAATACCAATGTAGTGTACAGAATCCCATGCAAGGACTGCACAAAACACTATATCGGACAAACAGGAAGACAGTTAACGATCCGTATCCATGAACACCAACTAGCCACGAAACGACACGACCAGCTATCCTTAGTAGCCACACACGCAGATGACAAGCAACATGAGTTCGACTGGGACAACACTACTATTATAGAACAAGCCAAACAGAGAACAGCCAGGGAATTCCTAGAGGCATGGCACTCATCCACAGACTCTATCAACAAACACATCAACCTGGACCCAATATACCGGCCACTGTAGCGGACAGCTGGAACTGACAACTGGTAGCGGCAGATTCAAACCACTACAAGTGCCGGAGGAAAGATCACAGAAGCGCTTCACAGGAGGCTCCCAAGCACTGAGGGTGTCACCGAGACAGGGGATGAAACGTCTGCAACACAAATTCCCAGCTCTGCAAACAGAACCACAACAACGAGCACCCAAGCTACAAATCTTCTCCCAAGTTTACAAGGATGTTGCCAGGGTTGGAGGGTTTGAACTATAGGGAGAGGCTGAACAGGCTGGGGCTGTTTTCCCTGGAGCGTCTGAGGCTGAGACGTGACCTTATAGAAATTCATAAGGGGCATTTGTAGGGTGAATAGCCACGATCTTTTCCCCAGGGTCGGGGAGTCCAAAACTAGAGGGCATTGGTTTGAGGTGAGAGGCGAAAGATTTAATAGGACCCTGAGGGGCAACTTTCTCAAGCAGATGATCATGCAGTTGTGTAATCAGCTGCCAGAGGAGGCTGGTACAATTACAGTGTTTTAAAAGGCATCTGGATCTGTAGGGATGAATAAGAAGGATTTAGAGGAATATGGGCCATGTGCTTGCTAAAGGGACTGGATTAATTTAGGATTAAGGTTGGCACGGATGAGTTTGGACTGAAGGGTCTGTTTCTGTGTTATGTAACTCTAATTTTCTTTAGCGAAAGTATAAGTGTCATTGTGAAGAATGGGCTTTCAGAGCAGCTTTCAAAGATGTTTTGCCCTTACTGGGCGCAGAGGAAGTTACAATGAAATCTTCCATTTGTGAGACAGCAACTGAGTGATTATATCCAGGGTTTTGGTGGAAAGTGGGAATTCATTGCACTGTGATGCTTTAAGGTTTACTGGCAGTAAGTAAAGTGTGCTGAGCGGGAAGCCTCGTGAAGTGTTGGGTGTGTTTTTGTCCCAAACTGCACATTTCTTTCATCCTCCAACATTGATGCACAGCATTGGAAATACAGAAGGAGAGGTGAATCAGTAACTGGTATCGTTAGAAGCCTTATGATTTTCAGTACTGCAGGTATTGCATTGTTTCATCAGCATTGTAAAGGTTACTGGCAGCAGCGGGAGGTGTGGGCTGTATTCACTAGACACGGTTAAGCAGTGAGATAACACGTAAGACAGGGCAAGGTGCGACCTGTCTTTCGATTTGCAGAAGGTAAGGTGTTTTGGCTGATGTAAACTGGGGCAAACACAACTACGGTAAATGATTGAAGCCCAATAGTGTGGAAGCACGCCATTCAGTCCATGCCAACCCTTCCGAAGAGCATGCCGCCCAGACCCCACCCTATCCAGTCATTTCTGTTGGTGAGTGAGTCAAAAACTGGAGGACGTGGCCTCCAGATTAGGGGGAGTAGATTTAGGACCGAGATGAGGAGGAACTGCTTTTCCCAGAGAGTGGTGACTCTATATGGAATTCTCCGCCCAAGGAAGCAGTAGAGGCAGCTTCATTGAGTATATTCAAGACACAGGTGGATGGGTTATTACATGGTAGGGGAATTAAGAGTAGTTGGAATAACGTAGATAGGGTCAGCTAGGATCTTAATGAATGGTGAAGCAGACTCGATGGACCAAATGGCCTATGAAACTATAACCCCACATTTCCCATTGGCTAACCCACCTGACCTGCACATCCCTGGACCCTGTGGGAAATTTAGCATGGCCAATCCAAATCAAAGCCAGTGAGCAAAGTAATGATATGGAAAATGAAGGGAGAGAATGATAGAAAGGAACAAGGTGGATAGTTTTACCAGCAATCGAAGCTGGATTCAAATGATCACAAAAATTGCAACTAATATCTGAGAGTCTGAATGTGTGCTGCATTGTAATAAAAGTGACTGAATTGACCGCACACATTGAAGAGAATAATTAGGATCTGAGACTCCTTAGAGACATATCTTCACAGTGTCAAGGATTGTATCCTGCCTATCGAGGGGTATGTGGCATTTAAGGCGAAGCTGGTTAAAGGTAGAGGATTGATACTGCTAATCAAAGCACCGATCACAGGGTAGTCTGGTGTCAGCTCGGATTTCAGGTCCAGATTTTTCTGTCCTCTGTTGATCTCCCTGTTCCCACAGAGTGAGATGTTGGTCTCTTATCAGCTCTGCTGGATTCCTGCTGAAGCTTTGACCCCCACTTTTACACCTTCCGGAACAATAAAACATTCAGTCAATCAAGGTCCAACCCACAATCTCCCAGCCTGTCAACCATCCCGACAGGGTCGTTGTCATAGCGGGGAATAAAACAAGAAAAATGAAACAAAATTAGAAATAAATACACAGTTACTGTTCATGGTTAATGTTTGTTCACTGGGAAGTAAACCACAAATAGGGGTCTCCGAGGAGTCTTATAGTGACCTAAAGAGAAATTCTCTCTCCCTTCCATCTACCTATTAGTACCCAGCTATGATTTAGAACAACATTTACATGAACAGAAATAAAACATGTTAGCAAATAGACATAGGGATATACAGCATGGAAATAGACTTTTCCATCCAACACGGCCACACTGACAGGATTTCCGATATAAAACTAGTTCCGTTTATCAGCATTTGGCCCATATCCCTCCAAAACCTCACTATTCACATACCCATCCAGGTGCCTTTTAAATGTTGCAATTATACCAGCCTCCACCACTTCCTCTGGCAGCTCATTCCATATACGTACCACCCTCTGCGTTGCACCTGAGACCCTTTTTAAATCTTCCCCACCTCACCCTAAGTCTATGTCCTCTGGTTTTTGACACACCCACCCTGGAGAAAAGATCTTGCTATTTAGCCTATCCATGCCCCCCCTTGATTTTATAACCCTCTATGAAGTTCCAACGCTCCAGGGAAAACCGCCTCATCCTATTCAACCTCTGATTATACATCCTCCTACACTGGCAACATGCTTATCAATCTTTCCTGCGTCCTTTCAAGTTTCACTGTATTCTTTATGTGTTGGAGCAGAGAGACCAGAATCAAATGCAATATTCCCCCAAAAGTGGCTTGAACAAAGTCCTGTACAGCTGCATCAAGACGTCCCAACTCCTATGCATTCAATGGGCCAAATGGCCTCTTTCTGCACTGCAGGGATTCTGATTGTATTCTATATTGTATCGCAATTGTAGTCACTCTCTCTGGTATGTGGAGTGTCAGGGTGGAATCATTGGTACCAGAATTGCATGCAATACTCCAAACGTGGCCTAACCAACATCCTGTACAGCCGCAACATTACCTCTCAACTCTTGTATTCAATGCACTAACCAATAAAGGCAAGCATACCAAGCGCCACTTTCACTGTCCTGTCTACCTGCAACTACACTTTCGAGGAATGAGGAACCTGCCACAGTCATACATGCCATAGAGCCCTTCCGTGGAGTGCAAGGGGGAGTAAAGTGTTGGATTCACAGAGGAGGAGATTGTCTGTGAGTGTGAAGTGAAAATGAAACCCCGTGCTTTGCTTGAACTCAAACCGCATTGACTTGGAGAAGAGGGAAGGGAGTTTGCAAAGTATCATCCCCTCCCAACGTGCCTCAGCTGCAGGGCAGCGCATTGCGGGCCCACTGTCTGCCCCGTCCACTATTGTAGGTGTCACAATGTGGAAGTAGCCTTATCACTTTCAAAGTTAAAAATCACACAACACCAGGTTATAGTGCAACAGGTTTAAAGCTAGTGTGCTTCCAATTAAACCTGTTGGACTATAACCTGGTGTTGTATGATTTTTAACTTTGTACACCCCAGTCCAACACCGGCATCTCCGAATCATGACTATTATCAGTTTTAGAGTGTAACTTCCCTCCCTCTGGGCAACGTCCGGGAGCAAAGCAATGCCTCCCCTTTTCCATTCCTCATCCTGGGAGGGAGGGGGAGAGAGAGAGAGAGACACTGTTCACTTGCTGCAATGGGAGAATCCAGGGAGGGAGCAGACTCTGCAAAGGTGCTCCGATGCTCTCTGTCCCTCTTAAATGTATTTTCATTGTTTACTCCTTCAGTTTGGCACAAATACAGTTTGCACCCTAGAAAAGGATTGCTTCTTTCCTCACGTTCACAATTGAAAGGATAGTTTCTCATTGAACTGAGCAGTATTTAAGGGATTGGCACATTGATATAAAATGGAGGCATATATTGTTTCATATGGTATCTGATATTGTTGGTTGTTGTAAAAGCTTCTTTGCAATTGTTATTTGCCTTCTAGTGTAGTAATGGGGGTACATACTGTATTTCTTGTCATTTTTTTAATTTAATAAGCCAGCAGGAAATCATTCAGTAACTTTACTGGTTTTCTTTTCTCAAGCAGCCTTGACATTTCATTTTGATGTCCTTGATTCAGCTCCATTTCCAACACCTTTTGTAGGCAGCTTGTTGCAGGGCATTATCACTTAAATGAAGTTTTTGTTCATACACACTTAACCCTCGTGCAACTAGATAGCCTTTTGTTTTTAAATGTTTCTGCTCTCACCTTAAAAATGTCCCTTGTCTTGAAATCCCTCAGTCCAGGGAAAAGACCTCTGCCATTCATCTTATTGATACCACCCCCCCCTCCCCCCCATGACTTTATAGATCTCTGTGATGAAGAGTCATCTGGATTTGAAATGCTAGCTTGCTCTCTCTGCAGGGATGCTGCCTGACCTGCTGTGATCTCCAGCATTTGTTGTTTTCAGGAGTGATTCCAGCATCTGCAGCAATGCGCTCCTAAACTTTGTACCCAGTTGCCTAGGTCTCCCCAGATCCCGTGAGATTTAACCTTACTCATCAATCCACTGTGTGGTACAGTCAATAAAGTTCCCACCTCCCACCTCTTTCAGCACATGTGGACAGAATGGTGGCTCAGTGTTTAGCACTGCTGCCTCACAGTGCCAGGGATTTGGGTTTGATTCCAGCCTTGGGTGACTGTCTGTCTGTGTGGAGTTTGCACATTCTCCCTACTGTGTCTGCGTGGGTTTTCTGTGTGCTCCACTTTCCTCCCACTGTCCAAACATGTGCTGGATAGAGTGAATTGGCCATGCTTAAATTGACCCATAGTGTTCAGGGATATGTAGGTTAGGTCCATTAGTCAGGGGTAAATGGAGAGTAATAGGGAATGGGCTTGGGTGGGATACTCTTTGGAGGGTCAGTGGGGACTTCTTGGTCCGAAGGGCCTGTTCCTACACTGTAGAGTTTCTATGATAAAAAACTAATCTATAAATACACCCCCCTCCCCCACACCGACGCATTGATGCTTCCAAACTTACCCTCAAAAGTTTGGTTTGTTCCTCCATATTTCCCAGTTGTCTTTTGTGGGTTTTGACAACTTTCCCAAGCGTCTGATTGAGTACAGGAGTTGGGAGGTTATGTTGTAGCTGTACAGGAAATTGGTTTGGCCACTTTCGGAATATTGTGTGCAGTTCTGGTCGCCCTCCTATCGGAAAGATGTTGCGAAACTTGAAAGGATTCAGAAAAAATTTACAAGGATGTTGTCAGGATTTGAGCTGAAAATGCTGGGGCTGTTTCTCTACCGCACCGGAGGTTCGGGGTGACCTTATAGATGTTTATAAAATTATGAGAGGCATGGATAGAGTAAGGTATTTTCCCTGGGATGGGGTAGTCCAGAACTAGAGGGTAATACTTTTAGTTTGGGGGGAGATTTAAAAGGTACCTAAGGGGCAACGTTCACGTGCAGAGGGCTGAGGAATGAGCTGCCAGAGGAAGTGGTGGAGGCTGGTCCAAGTATGACATCTGGATGGGTATATAAATAGGAAGGTTTAGAGGGATATGGGCCAAGTGCTGGCAAATGGGACTAGGTTAGGTTTGGATATCTGGTCAGCATGGATGAGTTGGACTGAAGGGTCTGTTTCTGTGCTGTACATCTGAGTCTGCCTTGCCACTGTTTTCCACATCTATATGATCAGTTTCTCTCTGGTTGTTGGTGTCAATACCTTGATTTCTCATTTCCATCACCATATTTACCACGGGGAAGTTAACAATTTCATGTCTGGTTGTTTCTCAAGAAGCTGCATTGCAGGTTCATCCTGAATTGACAGTTTTTTTTTGCTTCCCAAAAGCAGACCTGCTCGCTCTTAGCAGTATCCCAATGTCGTGAAAGATACTAACTTTCAGCTGGAGTTATCCAAAATTCAAAGAGATGTCAGTCTTGACATTTTTTGCTTTTCTGCCCCTGTAAGATCCTGAATCAGCACCTTCAGGAGAATTAGTTCAAGTGGAGTGAGAACAGAGGGAGAGAGAGAGTGAGATGGTGCTTTCAATTTTGTGGAATAACTAAAGAAAACAATGTTTTGCAGAAAGGAGAATTGCTTGTTCTGAATTTCTACGCTGCACTGACAGTGATAACTTTTGTAATCTCTTTTCACAGAGTATTTGAAGGTCTGAAGACAGAAGTTTCAAAATCAACAGATGAAGGCCTTATGCCTGAAATGTCGACTGGCGTGCTCCTTGGATGCTGCCTGACCTGATGTGCTTTTCCAGCACTGCACTTCTCGACTCTGACTCTCCAGCATCTGCAGTCCTCACTTTCATGTCAGTGTCTGACAGTCACTCAATCCACTGGGACAGCAACAGTTTTTGACTCTGAATCTGTGAGAAGGAGCAAAGCTTTTTGGTTCCTGTTTCACTACCTTTTCAGCATCAGTGGGACTGGATGGAGAGACCCTACTATTGCAGCGCACTGAGTGTGGAGCCTGAAACAGAAATACAGATTGGGAAGAGGAATTCACAGCAGGAAGAGACTCTGCACACATATGTGTGCGGCTGAAGCTTCAGCCATGGAGAAATCTGAGGAATTCCGTCCCATGGAGAAACCATGGAAGTGCGGCGACTGCGGGAAAGGCTTCCGTGCCCCAAGTGAACTGGAGACTCATCGGCGCAGCCACACTGGGGGGGAGGCCGTTCTCCTGCCCAGAGTGCGGGAAGGGCTTTAGCAGATCCTCCCACCTGCGGAGGCACCAGCGGGTCCACACAGGGGAGAGGCCATACTCCTGCTCCAAGTGCCGGAAGGCCTTCAGCAGTTCCTCTGACCTGTGGGGGCACCAGCGGGCCCACACAGGGGAGAGACCCTTCAGCTGCCCTGAGTGCGGGAAGGCCTTCAGCGATTCCTCCACCCTGCTGAAACACCAATGGGTCCACACCAGGGAGAGGCCACTTGCCTGTCCCACGTGCGGGAAGGGCTTTAAAAGCCCCTACAATCTTCTTCCCCACCAGCGGGTCTACACTGGAGAGAGGCCATACTCCTGCCCCGAGTGTGGGAAGGGCTTTGCTCGCTCCGACACTCTGCTTACCCACCGGCGGGTCCACACGGGGAAAGAGGCCATACTCCTGCCCCAAGTGCTGGAAGGCATTCCCCAGGTCTTCTGACTTGCTGAGCCACCAGAGGGTCCAGACTGTGGAGAGGCCGTTTGCCTGCTCTGAGTGTGGGCAGAGGTTCTTGTGGTCCAGCAGCTTGCGAAGGCATCAGAGGGGGCACCAGCGCTCCTAACAAATCGGCTTCAGCCGGTGACGCTGCCATGGGTCATCCTCAGGACTGAACCTCCTGCCCTGTTCTGGCAGTGGGTGCGGTAGGAGAGTCGGTGGGCTTTTCTTTTTGTTTCCTGTTGGACTGCACCCCACCCTCCCCAACCCCACGGTGGCTCAGTGGTTAGCACAGCTGCCCCATAGCACCAGGAACCTGTATTTGATCCCATCCTCGGGGCAACTATGTGGAGTTTGCACATTCTCCCCCATGTCTGTGTGGGTTTTTTCCGGGTGTTCTGGTTTCCCCCCACAATCCAAAGGTGTGCAGGTTAGGGTGGATTTGGCCAAGCTAAACTGTCCCAGAGTATTCAAGGAGGTGTAGGTGTGGTGCAACTGTCAGGGGTAAATGTAGAGTAGTAGATCGGGAAAACTTCGGAGGGTCGGTCTGAACCTATTGGGCCAAACGGCCTGTTTACACACTCTAGGGATTCTATGAACTTTGCTTCCAGTGGGCACTGCTGCTCATTGAGCCCGGGACTGCACGTTCCCACACAAACCTCAGAACACAAGATCATCGAAGCAGAAATTAGGCCATCTGATCTGCTCAGCCATTCATTAGAGATGAAAAAAAAACTGCAGATGCTGGAATCCAAAGGAGGCTGGGAGAACACAGCAAGGTAGGCAGCACCAGGAAGTGGAGAAGTCAGTGTTTCGAGTATTAATTCTTCTTCAGGACTGAAGAAGGGTTCTGCCTGAAACGTTGGCTTCTCTATCAGAAACTATTCACCAGGACGTAATTGAGTCATAGAGATGTACAGTACGGAAACAGACCCTTCGGTCCAACCTGTCCATGTCGACCTGATATCCCAACCCAATCTAGTCCCACCTGCCAGCACCCGGCCCATATCCCTCCAAACCCTTCCTATTCATATACCCATCCAAATGCCTCTTAAATGTTGCAATTGTACCAGCCTCCACCACATCCTCTGGCAGCTCATTCCATACCCATACCACCCTCTGTGTGAAAATGTTGCCCATTAGGTCTCTTTTATATCTTTCCCCTCTCACCCTAAGCCTATGCCCTCTAGTTCTGGACTCCCCAACCCCAGGGAAAAGACTTTGCCTATTTACCCTATCCATGCCCCTCAGAATTTTGTAAACCTCTATAAGGTCACCCCTCAGCCTCCGACGCTCCAGGGAAAACAGCCCCAGCCTGTTCAGCCTCTCCCTGTAGCTCAGATCCTCCAACCCTGGCAACATCCTTGTACATCTTTTCTGAACCCTTTCAAGTTTCATATCTTTCCGATAGGAAGGAGACCAGAATTGCACGCAATATTCCAACTATGGCCTCAACAATGTCCTGTACAGCCGCAACATGACTTCTCAACTCCTGTACTCAATACTCTGACCAATAAAGGAAAGCATACCAAACGCCTTCTTCACTATCCTATCTACCTGCGACTCCACTTTCAAGGAGCTGTGAACCTGCACTCCAAGGTCTCTTTGTTCAGCAACACTCCCTCAGACCTTACCATTAAGTGTATAAGTCCTGCTAAGATTTGCTTTCCCAAAATGCAGCACCTCGCATTTATCTGAATCAAACTCCATCTGCCACTTCTCAGCCCATTGGCCCATCTGGTCAAGATCCTGTTGTAATCTTAGGTAACCCTCTTCACTGTCCACTACACCTCCAATTTTGGTGTCATCTGCAAACTTAATAATTATACCTCTTATGCTCACATCCAAATCATTTATGTAAATGATAAAAAGTAGAAGGCCCAGCACAGATCCTTGTGGCACTCCACTGGTCACAGGCCTCCAGTCTGAAAAACAACCCTCCACACCACCTTCTGTCTTCTACCTTTGAGCCAGTTCTGTATCTAAATGGCTAGTTCTCCCTGTATTCCATGAGATCTAACCTTGCTAATCAATCTCCCATGGGGAACCTTGTCGAACACCTTACTGAAGTCCATATAGATCACATCTACTGCTCTGCCCTCATCAATCTTCTTTGTTACTTCATCAAAAAACTCAATCAAGTTCGTGAGACATGATCTCCCACGCACAAAGCCATGTTGACTAGCCCGAATCAGTCCTTGCCTTTCCAAATATATGTACATCCTGTCCCTCAGGATTCCCTCCAACAACTTGCTCACTGGTCTATAGTTCCCTGGCTTGTCCTTACCACCCTTCTTAAACAGTGGCACCACGTTTGCCAACCTCCAGTCTTCCGGCACCTCACCTGTGACTATTGATGATACAAATATCTCTGCAAGAGGCCAAGCAATCACTTCTCTAGCTTCCCACAGAGTTCTCGGGTACACCTGATCAGGTCCTGGGGATTTATCCACCTTTAACCGTTTCAAGACATCCAGCACTTTCTCCTCTGTAATTTGGACATTTTGCAAGATGTCACCATCTATCTCCCTACAATCTAGATCTTCCATATCCTTTTCCACAGTAAATACTGATGCAAAATATTCATTTAGTTTCTCCCCCATTTTCTGTGGCTCCACACAAAGGCGGCCTTGCTGATCTTTGAGGGGCCCTATTCTCTAGGAGAAAGTGAGGACTGCAGATGCTGGAGATCAGAGCTGAAAATGTTTTGCTGGAAAAGCGCAGCATGTCAGGCAGCATCCAAGGAGCAGGAGAAGAAGAAGGGCTCATGCCCGAAATGTCAATTCTCCTGCTCCTTGGATGCTGCCTGACCTGCTGCGTTTTTCCAGCAACACATTTTCGGGCCCTATTCTCTCCCTAGTTACCCTTTGGTCCTTAATATATTTGTAAAACCCCTTTGGATTCTCCTTAATTCTATTTGCCAAAGCTATCTCATGTCCCCGTTTTCCCCTCCTGATTTCCCTCTTAAGTATACACCTACTTTCTTTATACTCTTCTAAGGATTCACTCGATATATCCTGTCTGTACCTGACATATGCTTCTTTTTGTTAACCAAACCCTCAATTTCTTTCTTCATCCAGCATTCCTTGTAGTTACCAGCCTTCCCTTTCACCCTGACAGGAATATACTTTCTCTGGATTCTTGTTATCCCATTTGTGAAGGTTTCCCAATTTCTAGCCATTGCTGGGGCTTGGAGTGTTTGAACTGCAGGGAGGGGCTGACTAGGCTGGGGCTGTTTTCCCTGGAGCGTCAGAAGCTGAGGGGTGACCTTGTGAAGGCTTATGAAATTACTAGGGGCATGGATATGGTAAATAGACAAGGTATTTTCCCTAGAGCTGGGTGAGTCTAGAACTCGCAAGCATACGTTAAGGGTGAAGGGTGAAGGGGGAAAGAGGCATTGTTTTCATAGAGTGTGGTCCATGTGTGGAATGAGCTGCCAGAGGAAGGGGTGGAGGCTGGTACAATTGCAAAATTTAAGAGATATTTGGATGGGTATATGAATAGAAAAAGGGTTTGGAGGGATATGGACTGGGTGCTGGCAAGTGGGACTAGATTGGGTTGGGATATCTGGTCGGCATGCTGTACATCTCTATGATTATGTGTGCAGGTTAAGTGAATTGGCCACACTAAATTGCCCATAATGTTAGGCATCCGGATGTGGTCAGGAATAGGAAGGGTTCAGAGGGACTAGATTATTTTAGGAAATCTGGTCAGCGTGGATGAGTTGGACAGAAGGGCCTGTTTCCGTGCTGTACATCTCTCTGACTACTGGTCCTGATGTAAGTTTTAAAATAGAGTCCAAGTAACTTTGAACAGTTTGATCTTGTTGAGCTCACCTCCTGAAAGATTTCAAATGAATCCCTCCAAGTGGTACTGTTTAACTATGCCGAGTTGGACAAAGTATCCCATCAAGTCCGACATGAACCCACAGTTGAAGACGTCAGAATTCACATGACACCAGGTTCCAGTCTAACAGGTTTATTTGAAATCCCAGCTTCAACAGCATTGCTGCTTCATCACTTCAGCTGACAAAGGAGCAGCGCTTTGAAAGCTTGAGAGTTCAAATCAACCGGCTGGACTCCAACTTGGTGCCGTGTGACTTCTAACCTTGTCCATCCCGATCCAACACCAACAGCTCTGTATTAGAGTTGATGAATGAGTTTAGATTTTATTCAGAGTGATGCAGTGAGACACTCACCTGGAAACTTAAAACTGTCGGAGTGACAAAGAGACGTGAGTCATAGAGTCCTACAGCATGGAGACAGGCCCCTTCAGCCCAAACTGTTCCATTCTCACCAAAATGTCTGTCATCAACGACGCCATTTCCCTGCACTTGGCCCATATCCTTCTAAACCTTTCCTCTCCGTGTATTTGTCCAAATGCCTTTTAAATGTTAATATCAACCACTTCTGCTGGCAACTCGTTTCTTACCATTTTGTGTAAAATAAAAAGTTACCTCTCAGGTTCCCTTTTATTCTTTCCCCTCTAACCTTAAACTGATGCCCACTAGTACTTGACTCCCTGACCCTGGGAAAAAAACTGTGTGTTCACCCTATCCATGTCTCTCATGATCTTGTACACTTTTATAAGGCTCCCCCTCCCCTCAGTCTCCTATTGAGATTGTGTATAGGGTATAAGTAGGCAGGGAAAGAGTTAAGTTCTGAGTTTTGTGAGACAAGAGGTTCAGCTGAGCATGACTCAGATCAGACAAGAACATGCAGTTAACAATGGGGTGCTGGAGGCAAGGGTAATGGGTTAACAAGGTGGAAAGCATTCATTATGTACAGCCACTTAACAATATTGGAAGCATTCAGTATGAAGGGTCAGTTTAACAAGGTGAAAAGTATTCATTGTGTGAAGCCAGTTATTCATTGTGTAACTTAATGGCTTAATAGTTATTATTGATACTCATTGATTGTAACGGTCACCCAATTAATGTGTATGTGACCTTATCTGAATGGTCTTTCCTGTAAAATGACTATATAGATCATTGAGAAACTGCTGTTCCAGAGAAGACAGTGAACTCATGTCCCTGTGCTCATGGGCGATTGTTCTGTCTCCCTCCAGGGCCCGGAATAAAGATGGAGGAGGTAAAACTATACTGTGTTTCTGAGCACTTTGCTTTGACTGAGAGGGGGTCGACATTATGCTCTGAAGATAAACGTCCTAGCTTGTCCAACCTCTTCCAATAACTCAGACTCCTGCACTCTTTCCAATTTAATAACACGCTTGTTAAGCAAAGCAACAAAAACAGAACAAAATACTCCAAGTATGGCCTCACCAACATCCTGTATTAATAACTTCCCAACTTCTATGCTGAATGCCCTGACTGATGAAGGCCAGTGTGCTAAAAGCCACCTTCACTGCCTTCTCTACCCACGTTAGAGACAAAAAAAAACTGCAAATGCTGGAGCTAAAATAGAACAAAGGAAGGTTACACCCAAAACAATGATTTCTGCATCTCATGATGCTGTGTGGCTTGCTGTGTTCTTCCAGCCTCCTGCTTGTCTATTTTGGATTCCAGCATCTGCAGTTTTGTTTTGTCTCTAACCAAGGATACTCTGCAGATCAGGCATATCATTGGAAACTGAAAACCTGTTGACACTGCAGGTTGATGACTGTTAGATTCCCATTATCTACAGGAAGCTTTCTATGCTCTTGTATCTACTTGAGTAACTCAGTGTCAAATTTTGTTGATGAATTGCTTCTATGACATGGTTTATGATATTAACAGTTGTTGTGGTTCTGTTCGCCGAGCTGGGAATTTGTGTTGCAGACGTTTCGTCCCCTGTCTAGGTGACATCCTCAGTGCTTGGGAGCCTCCTGTGAAGCGCTTCTGTGATCTTTCCTCCGGCATTTGTAGTGGTTTGAATCTGCCGCTTCCAGTTGTCAGTTCCAGCTGTCCGCTGCAGTGGCCGGTATATTGGGTCCAGGTCCATGTGCTTATTGATTGAATCTGTGGATGAGTGCCATGTCTCTAGGAATTCCCTGGCTGTTCTCTGATGCAAAAACCTTTTGCATCTCTCAGCTTTCAATGAGAGTCCGAGTCCAACTGTAAGTTAAGATAACCTTTATTGCGACCCAACTTTGTTACAGCTTCAGATCTCCCCAGCAAAAAGGTGCACAAAAAGTGGTATATTTTCTTTTTAACAGCTCAAGGTCAAAATGCACACCCCCTCCCTCTCTCCCCCTCCACTTTCTTCACTATTGCTCAGCTGGGTTGTCTCTGTAATTGGATCCTTGGTACAGCCTTAACCTGTAGGAAGTATTGCCTTACTCAGCAATTTCAACCCATACACTATCCAAGTAACTTTCTCTCTCCTTCCTCCGCCGCCCCCCCCCCTCCCAAAACAAATGCGCAGTGAGAAAGTATGTGCGTGTCAACAGTCAACCACAACCACACCTCTGTGGGTCTGGAGTCACGTGTTGGCCAGACCGGGTAAAGCATGCAGCTGGGACAACTGCGTTAATCCATTCCCGCAATGGCAGTTTCCCTCCCAAAAAGGTTGAGTGAATCAGATGGGTTTTTGTTTTCCATGAAAACGGTTTCATCATTAGATTCTGAACTCCAGATTTCTGACCGAATTCCAATTCTACCACCTGGCAGCGGGATTCAAACCCGGGTGTCCCCAGATCTGGGTTGATCATCCAGGTGATCCTTTCCCACAGTCCCCACATTTCCACAGTTTCCCCATGGGGAGAGCTTTACTTGTGTAGCTCTGGGTTTGAAAATATAAACATAACGAGTACACAGTCTCTTCCCACCGTGAGGGGTGAGATTTTGATCCCCCAGGGAAATGGTGTGAAGCACTTTTCGCAGTCAGCGCACTAATCTCCCTCACTTGGGGGGGGGGGGGGGGGGGGGGGGGGGGGGAGTCTCAGTATCCTTCCTGCAACACCAGTGTCCAAAATCTCTCAAGCAGACAAAAGCAAACATTTCTTCTCGATTGGAATTCAAGTGAATCAAGTGGCTCTGTCACAGGTTGATGTATCATTTGCTTTCAGATTTCTTTCTGCATGTCTTCCTGCAAAAAAAATTCACAAAATATGTAATCACTGTCAGTCCAGTTAAATTAATGTAGCATAGATGACAACTCCTGTAAATTACCAGATGCGTGCTGATCACAAATTATCCAGGGACAAAGAAACCTGAAAACCCTCATGCAGCAGATGTATGGAGGAAAACATCATTTAGGTGACAATAACCTGGAACATGCTGCCTACAAAAGTGCTGGAAATGGAGCTGAATCAAGGATATGAAAACGAGATGTTAAGCCTGCTTGAATTTAATTTAATTTATTATCACATGTACAGGGGCACAGTGAAAAGCTTTGTTTTGCGAGTAACACAGGCAGATCACATTGTTAAATAGCATAGATAGGTAAATAATAGGTAAACAGTGGCAAAAACCAAAACACAGGTCCAGGCAAATATCTAGAGTTTGTGAATCCATTCAGTATTCCAACAACAGTAGGGTTGAAACTGTTTGGTGCATGTGTTCAGGCTTCTATACCTTCTCCCTGATGGTAGAGGTTGTAGAAAAGCATTACCAGGGTGGGATGGGTCTTTGAGAATGCTGACGGCCTTTCCTTGACAGCGGGCCTGGTAGATGGATTCTATAGATGGGAGATTGGCTTTTGTGATTGTCCAGGCCGAGAACATGTTGATGACCACTCTCAGGCACTTGACACTGTCCACTCGTTCCACCTCTGTGCTGTTAGTGTGTAGGGGTGCATGAGTAACATCCCGCCGAAAGTCAATAATGAGTTCCTTGGTTTTGCTAGCATTAAGAACTGTTCTCAGTGTACCATTTTTCCAGGTTTTCCACTTCCCGTCTGTAGTCTGTTTCATCGCCATCTGAGATTCATCTGGCTATGGTGGTATTAGTCTGGGTATACGCATTAGGGGGCTGAGTACGCACCCCTGAGGAGCTCCAGTGTTAAGTGTTAGTGAGGATCAAATATTGTCCCCAGTCTTCACTGATTGTGGCCTGTGGGTCAGGAAACTGAGGATCCAGTTCAGAGAGTGGGGATTAGTGCAAGATCACTAAGTTTAGTAATCAGTCTCGAGGGGATAATAGTGTTGAAGGCTGAACTGTAGTCAATGAGCAGGATTCTTACATAGCTGTTCTTGGTGTAAAGGTGTTCTAGGAAGGAGTGAAGGGCAAGTGATATGGCATCTGACATGGATCTGTTAGTCCAATAGGCAAATTGGAGTGGGTCAAGAGCAGTGGGGAGGCTGGAGTTGATTAATGCCATGACCAGCCTTTCAAAGCACTTCATGACCACTGAGGTTAGGGTCACTGGGCGGTAGTCATTGAGACATGCTGCATGAGCCTTCTTAGTCACAGGGATGATGTTGGCCCTCTTGAAATAGGCAGGGACAGTGGCCTGCTGCAGGGAGAGGTTGAAGATGTCCGAGAAGACCTCTGCCAGTTGATCTGCACATGCTCTGAGTGTGCAGCCTAGTACTCCGTCTGGTCCCAGCGCTTTCCTTGGATTCACATGAAGGAAAACTGATCTGACCTCTGATGCAGTGACTGTTGGGATAGGTTTTCGGGACTTGTTGGTATAGGTGTTACCTCTCCCCTGAAATTCTGCTCAAAGTGAGCACATAAGACGTTGAGACGATCTGGGAGGGATGTGTCATCATCTGCTGTCTTGCACTGTCCTCTTTTTCGAACCTGTCATGTCATTCAGTCCTTGCCACAGTCGCTGGGTGTCTGTCTGGGTCTCTAGTTTGGATCAGTATTTGGATGGCTGTCTTAATGGCTCTGCAAAGGTCATATTTGAATTCCTTATATTTGAGTGGGTCTCTTGGTCTGAGCACCTGGTTTTTAGCAGGTTCTGTACGTCCTGATTCATCCAGGGTTTTTTGTTGGGGAACACCCATAATGACTTCCTCAGTATGCAGTCCTCCACACACTTGCTGATAAAGTCTGTGACCATGGTGGCGTATTTGTTCAAGGTACCTGCAGACTGTTCAAACATGGCCCAATCAGCCGATTCCAGACAGCACCGGAGTTGATCCTCTGCCTCCTCCGACCAGCACTGAACCTGTAGCCACGAGGGGGGTCTCCTGCTTAAGCTTTTGCCTGTAGGCCGGGAGAAGAAACACAGCATTGTGGTCGGAGTTCCCAAAATGAGGGCAGTGGCTGGAGCTTCAATCAAGCCAATCTAAGGAAGGTGTTGCCCAAGTACCACCAAAATATTGGTAGGCATCTTCCATAGTGGTGTAGCAGTGGTCTAAAATGTTCAGGCCCCTGGTGGGGCAGGTAATATTTTGGTGGTACTTGGGCAACACCTTCCTTAGATTGGCTTGATTGAAGTCGCCAGTTGCAATAAACAGGGTCTCGGAGTGTTCTGTCTCCAGGGTGGTAGGAGTGGAGTTCAGTACATCCAGAGCTTCCCCAACCTTTGCTTGTGGCGGTATGTACACAGCAGTTAGTGTAGCAGCGGTAAATTCCCGTGACTTTCTTGAGAAAAGAAAACCATTAAAGTTGCTAAATGACTTCCTGCTGTCCCAATAAATAAAGATGACAAGAAATACAGGATGTAACTCCATTACTACATTAGAACGTGAAAAATAAAAGCCATGAAGCTTTTACAACAACCAATAATATCAGATAGACACCATATGAAGTAACATGTGTCTACATTTATATCAACGTGCCAATCCCTTAAATCCTGCTCAGCTCCATGAGAAACAACCCTCTTAACTGTGAACATGAGGAAAGAAACAATCCTTTTCTAGGGTGCAAACTGTATACGTGCCAAACTGAAGGAATACACAGTGAATATACCTTTAAGAGGAACAGAGAGCATCTGAGCACCTTTGCAGAGTCTGTTCCCTCCATGGAGTCAGTTGCTACAAGTGAACAGTGTCTTTCCCCCCCCCCTCTCTCTCTCTCTCTCCTTCCCAGGATGAGGGATGGAAAGAGGTAGACATTGAGTTGCTCCCAAATGTTGCCGAGGGAGGGAATTTCACTCTGAAACTGACAGGGCTACTTCCATGTTGTGACGTCCACAATGGGGGTGGGGGGCAATGAGCCGGCACTGTGCCTGCACTGCCCTGCAGTTGAAGCACATGGGGAGGGGAGGACACTCTAAACTCCCTTTGCTTTCCTCCTATACTTTGAGTTCAAGCAAAGTATAGGGTTTCATTTTAGCTTCACACTGTCCTCTGTGACTCCAACACTTTACTCCCCACTGCACTCCATGGAAATAGCAATTTATGAGACTCCAGAGTTGGAGATGCTACTATACCTGCTGTAGGGGGTGTGTTAGAAACTATTCATTTTATGAACCATTTCAATTCAACCCCATCCTTGCCATTCAAATACATTACTAATTTTATCGCGGGTCGTTCATTTGTGGAATGAACTTTCTGAGGAAGCGGAAGATGCTGATACAATTAAAAGACATTTGACAAGTACATGAATAGGATAGGTTTGGAGGGATACAGGCCAGGAGCAGGCAGGAGAGACTAGTTTAATTTGGGATTATGGTTGGCATAGACTGGTTGGACTGAAGGTCTGTTTCCATGCTGTATGATGCATTGGCAGATTCATAGTTCTTGAAAGTGGAGGCGCAAGTAGACAGGATAGTGAAGAAGGTGGTACACTTCACAGGACATTGGTTAGGTCACTTTTGGAGTACTGCGTACAATTCTGGTACCAGTGATCCCACCCTGACACACCGTACACCACAGATAGTGACTAAAATTGACTGGGACACAAGAAAATCATGAAATCCCTGAAGTGCAGAAAGATGCTATTTGGTCCATTGAATATAGGAGTTAGGAAGTCATGTTGCAGCTGTACAGGACCTTGGTTAGGCCATTTTTGGATATTGTGTGTAATTCTGGTCTCCTTCCTATCAGAAGGATGTTGTGAAATTTCAAAGGGTTCAGAAAGATTTATAAAGATGTTGCCAGGATTGGAGAATTTGAGCTATAGGAAGAGGCTGAATTGGCTGCAGCTGTTTTACCTGGAGGGTCAGAGGCTCAGGGTTGACCTTACTGAGGTTTATAAAATCATGGGGGGCATGGATTGGATAATAGACAAAGTCTTTTCCCTGGGGTGGGGAGTCCAGAACTAGAGGGCATAGATTTAGGGTGAGAGGGGAAAGATATAAAAGGGAACGGAGAGGCAACTTTTTCATACAGACGGTGATGCGTGTATGGAATGAGGTGCCAGAGGAAATGGTGGAGGCTGGTACAATTACAGCATTTAATGGGCATCTGGATAAGTACCTGAACAGGGAGGGTTTAGCAGGATATAGGCCACGTCCTGGCAAATGGGACTAGATAAGATTAGGATATCTGGTCAGCATGGATGAATTGGATGAAAGGATCTGTTTCCGTGCTATACATCTCTATGACTCTGTCTCTAAATGCAAATACACCCCATAAACTTATATGTATGTGCGTGCATGTGAGTTTGTACATGAGAGTGTGAATAGGGAATGTGTTGGCGTGTGGGCATGCTTGGTAAAATGTGAGTGTGATAGAGTATAAGCCTGCGAGAGGGTGTGTATACGTGTGTGTCTGAGAGACAGCATGTGTATAAGATATGGATAAAAGCGAGGGGTTGCATTTTAGATAAAACAAACAAGGGCAGGACTTGTACAATTAATGGTAGGGCCCTGGGTCTTGTTGGAGAACAGAGAGACGATGGGGTGGGTTCAGGGACATAGTTCTTTGAAAGTTACATCACTGATAGATAGGGTGGTTCAGCAGGCATTGAGATATCATGTTGAGGTTATCCAGGATGTTGCGGAGTACAGTTCAGGTCACCCTGTTATAGGAAGAATACTATTACAGAGGGTTCAGGAAATATTCACCAGGATGTTGCCAGGACGCGAGGGTTTGGGTTAAAGGGCGAGGCTGGGACTTTTTTCCACTGGGGCTTTTTTCTAGTCTAGTCCCAGGACGTGGCCTATATCCTGCTAAACCCGCCCAATTCAAGTACTTATCCAGATGCCCATTAAATGCTGTAATTGAGTTGAGGGGTGGCCTTTTAAAGTTTTATAAAATCATGAGGGGTGTAGGGAAGATGAATAGCAAAGGTCTCTTCCTTAGCGTCTGAGGTTTCAAAACTAGGGGGCATTTTTTTAAGGTGTGGAGAGAGATTTAAAAGGGACCCGAGGGGCATCTTTTTACAGAGGGTGGTTTGTGAGTGAATTAACTTTCAGAGGAAGTGGTAGATGCAGGTACAATTACAACATTTAAAAGACATTTAGATAGGTACATGAATGGAAAGGGATATGAGTCAAACACAGGCAAGTTTAGTTTGGGAATCCTGGTCAACATGGATGGGTTGGACGGAAGGGTCTGTTTCTGTGTTGTATGACTCTATGTCACAAAGAACCAGATGTGATCTTATTGAAACCAGTAGAATTATGAAAGGAGCTTGACAGGATAGATGCAGAAAAAATGCTCCTTTGGGGGTGTCATCCAAACCTTACAGTGTGGGGGCAGACCATTTGGCCCAAAGGGTCCATACTGACACGCCAAAGAGCATCACACCCAAACCCACCCCGCTACTGTGTATTTCCCATGGCGCATCCACCCAAACCTACACATCCCTGGGCACTATGGGTAATTTAGCATGGCCAGTCCACCCTAACCTGCACATCCCTGGGCACCGTGGGTAATTTAGCATGGACAATCCACCCTAAACTACACATCCCTGGGCATGGCCAATCTAACCCAGGATTAACATGATTCAATTCTGTCAGCAGCAATCATTTCAAGGGTGGTGGTTTTCTTAGATGCAGAGAAGGCATCTAAGGAAATAAAAAATATCGTTTTAGACCCTGGAGCGGTTTAGTCTGGTTCTCACCAATGACGTAAGGTCTAGTAATGTTAACATGGCAGGGACAGTCAGCACGGCTGTGGCTTTTCACATTGGTGATTGAGCCGCTGGTGGAGGCTATTTGTAGGGACTCTAATATAGTTGGCCCAGCGGTGGGATCAAAGGCACATAAGAGCACAGTATATGTGGATGAAGTTCTTATTTTTCTCTTGAACCCGGTAGTTTCAGTGCCCCAACTGATACAGTGTATTGATTCATTTGGCTTTTCCTCAGGTTACAAGATTAATTTTTCAAAGTCGGAGGCTTTGCCGACCGGGTGTCTTAGGGGAATACCAGACGTTGAGAGTGGGTTTCCATTTAAGTGGGCACAGGGAGGTTTTCTTTACTTAGTCCTTTCTGTTACCCTCATCTTTGATCAGTTATTTAAGGCTAACTTTGTCCACTTGGTTGACAAGATTAAACAAGATCTTCCGATATCACGGTAAGGTCGAGTGGCTCTTACGAAAATGAATGTTCTTCCTGGCTTATTATACTCTCTGCGGATGCTCCCTTTGCTTTTTCCAAGGCAAACATTTCAGAATTTGAATGGTTGATTTAGTTCTTTTATTTGGGAGGATAGGTGGCCCCCTTATTAAGCTTGCAAAACTGCAACTGCCCCAGGGACTGGGGAGGAGTGGATCTCCCAGATATCAAAAGATATAAACTAGGCTCTCTTCTGTGATTGGGTGTGTGAGGACTCGGCGTCGATATGGTTGGACATTAAGGCATCTCAGACAAAATGTCCTCTCATCATCCTGCCGTTTTCTAAACAAAATTAGGCCAGTTGCAAAACATTGCCATAAACCAATAGTTACTGATACTGTCAAAGCGTGGAGGGCAATGAGGCAGATGGGGGGGGGGGGGGGGGGGGGTAATATGCGTAAAACTTCTTTTCTTCGTTCCATAGTTGGCATGCCAGGTTTCCGGCCAGGGATAATCGACCCGAGATTTAAACTCTGGATGGATAGCAGAGTTTCTTGTTTGGTGATTTGTTTGAGGGTGAAACGATGATGTCCTTTGATCAAATAATTTGTTAAATATAGACTATCTAGTAGGAACCTCTTTCTTTCAGATTAGAGATTTTATTCGAAAAGAGACTATGCTTTTGACTGAGTGTTATAGATCTGATACAGAGAAGAGGGTGCTTCATGCTCAGAACACACTGAGTACTCTTTATCATCTGTTGGGGGGAGGTTTCTCGGGTGACATCGAGCGACTACATGAGGACTGGCAGAGAGAGTTAGGAGTTAAGATCACTTTGGAAACATGGAAGGATATTTGTGAGAATGTGAGGAAGATTTTGATGTGGTAATAGGACCCATGTCATGTAGTTAACGATTCTTCATAGGGTTCACCTGGCCCCAGATCATCTCGCAAAATTTAAGGAGCGAGCATCTTCAGTGTGCCCCAAGTGTAGAGTAAGCACAGGTACCCTCACTTATTACTTGTGGTCCTGCCACAAACCTCATATGTATTGGAGCGCTTTGGCAGGAGTAAAAGAGGGGGTCTTGGGCACCAAAGTTAAGGTGGACCCGGTCTTGCTTCTCCTGGGGTTAGCGAGTTTTGAGAAGATTTGTAGCTCAGGTTGAGGTTTGGGATGTAGGTTTGCTTGCTGAGCTGGGATTGCCGAACCTATCTTCCCCAGCTGTGCATGGCTGAAACCTTTTTAACATCCTCACTTTTTGTGCGAGGAAGAACATTCTGATATGCTAGGTGTCCAAGAACGCCCACCCCCCCAGGTCTGTCGGGGTGGCATAAGTTAATTATGGAACACATTCCTTTGTACTTTCTCACAAATATGGTACACCAAAAAATGGAAATTTTTACAAGATATGGCAGCACTTTTTGAATAACCTGGAAGCAGATTTGTCTGCCATTTTATTTAGAGCCTTTGTTTTGCCGTGATCGTTTGGTTTAGTGAAGCTGATGCCCTGAGAGGAAGAATTTCAAACAAATGTTGGTGTAATAATTGATGTTCTCGAAGGTCGAGAGCTAGTCTTGTTGCGCTGAGTGGCATTATTTATTTATCGATCTGTAATGAGTATAGTTTTGATTTGTGTTGTAGTGTAGCAGTTGGTTTACTGTTGTTAGTTGTTATAACGTTGTTTTTCCTTTTTTTTGTAGTTTTATAAATTTTATAAAGAAAAGCTTTCAATAAAAATATTTTTTTTTCAAAGTCTAATGCTTTGTGCCTGTGACATTGTTCTCAGTCAAGGATAGATTCCCCATCACCAACCAACCCCTGAATCAATATCTACTTAAGGAAACTGCCAACATCCAGATAAGTAGAGAAACGGCAGCTGTATTTAAGTGGGGATTCCAGAAACATGTGGTTTATTACAATGACTACTGTACACCACACACATATTAGGAAAGAGACACTGCCTTTTTTTTTGCAAATCCAGCTGGAACGTGAATTATAATTTATATCTTAGATGAATAGGATGGTGGTGAACAAGTTACCAGAGATTACCATCATGATCAGCAGACCATTGTTATAACCAAATGGGTAAAAACGATGCTGGAAACCAGAGTTTAGATTAGAGTGGTGCTGGAAAAGCACAGCAGTTCAGGCAGCACCCGAGGACTATTATTATAAGACATGGCAGCCCTACTAGAATTATTTGGAGATAGGTTTGCCAGTTATCTTAACTAGGGTATTTGTTTAACCAAGATGGTTAGGTTTGTCGCCCTGGGCCCTGGAGGAGGTCTCCTGAGTTAATACAATGTAATATATACAATGTAATATAATAAATACAATGTAATATAATAAATACAATGTAATATAATAAATACAATGTAATATAATATATACAATGTAATATAATATATACAATGCACCCGTTCCTTTATTTGGGAGCATTGCTGTTCTGTATTCTTGTTTATTTTTGCTCTATCAGTTATTTATTGGTGTTGCTTTGCACACAGTGTTAGGACTTGTTTTGTATTGTAGGGTAGGTTAGTAGTTAGTGGACAGCAGTTGTATTGTAATTTGTGTTTTTTTTTTCCTTTCTATTATACTGACATTTGTTACTGATTTGTATTTTTAATAAGTTTATATGTTTGCAAAGTTTTAAAAAAAAAAATTTGCTAATAAACATACTTACACAATGAAGGGTCGTGAAAGCTTCAGGGACCAGACTCAGATTAAAATACCCGTGAGCGTATCCCACCGAAACAGTGTCTTGTTGAATGCGGTCGGAAATCTCTTACTTTGGTTTAGACCTTTATCCCGCCCGGATCCAACTCCATGACCGACCCCCCTCCCCCTCTCTCGGACCTTCCTCCAGCTCCGGGGGGTTGTTGAGCTCCTGGGCTCCGGCCGCCGCCGAAGAAGCCGCGGGCGCCGGCTCTCTCTCCTCCACCGCCGACATTTTTAATTTGTTTTCTCGTTCACCCGGTAACCGTCACCTCCCCCTTCCCGGGCCCCGGAAATTATACAAAAATAAACAATAAACCCCACCGGGGACTGTCTCCTTTTCTTCACAACTTTTTGTTTGAAAAGTTCCGACTTTAATTTGAAATGTATTTTAAAGGTATTTTCTGAGGTAAACGATGCCTGTCTGCCCCCCTCCCTCCGTCAGAAACCGCCCGCTGAGTCGATGAGAAAACCGCAGCCTCGCGCCGCCATCTTTGTTTTTCTTCTTCATTCCGTCTCCCCCTTCAGTGACGCGCGTCATCCGCGAGCCCTCCAATCAGAGCGCACCTCACTCCACCTGACCAATGGCGGCCGGGTGTGCGGACAGTATTGGTCCCACCCCCTGGAATGTCGCTCTCCGATTCGTCCGCACCGACTGCAGCCTTTGGGATTGGCGGAGAGGTTCGCAGGCCCTTCACTGTCCCCGCCCCTTTACTCCAATGGGCTCGAGGGGTTCAGGAGGAAGGTGTTCTCACTCATTCATTCAACAGGAGATGGGCTCAATTTACTGTAATGGACTGTGGGGGTACAGTGGTCATGTCTCATGTTGAGGAGGAAGGTGTTTCCTCTCATTCAACAGAAGAGGACCTATCTACCAGAGAGGATTTTTTTATGGTGCTCAGTGGTAGTGTCCCTACCTCTGAGCCCTGAGGCCCAGATTCAAATCCCACTGCTCCAGTGATCTGGATAACATCCTCAATCAAAATCTTTTAGTCATAAGGCACACCGAACGTCAACGCCAAATTATAGTTCAACAGGTTTATTTAAAACCACAAGCTCTTGGAGCGTGGCCCCTTCATCAGGTGAAGTCAAGGAAAAAATGTGGAGAGAGAATTCAGATAAGTGATCAACCATGGATGGTGAAGAAAGACATCTACAAAATTCCATGCAAGGACTGCCACAAACAGTACGTAGGACAAACAGGAAGAAAGTTAGCCACCAGGATACACGAACACCAGCTAGCCACAAAAAGACACGACCCTCTCTCCTCGTAGCCCTACACACAGAGGAGAAAAAACACCATTTCGACGGGGACAATACATCTATCCTGGGACAGGCTAAGCAAAGAAATTCCAGAGAATTCCTAGAGGCCTGGCACTCCAACCACAACGCCATAAACAAACACCTAGATCAAGATACCAACTATCAACCCCTCAGAAAATGAACAGGAAATGACATCACCACAAACCCCAGAAGCCCCATCCAAGACAAACATATAAATAGAAAGCAGGAGACAACAGCTTCGCTTCACTTGGACGTCACCACTGATGATGTTACCGAGCCAGGTAATGAAACGTCTGGATATCAAACCTACAGCTCAGCGAGCAAATCTACACCCTAAACTCCATCTGCCCCTTCTCAGCCCATTGGCCCATCTGGTCCAGATCCTGTTGTAATCTGAGGTAACCCTCTTCGATATCCACTACATCTCCAATTTTGGTGTCATCTGCAAACTTACTAACTGTACCTCTTATGCTCACATCCAAATCATTTATGTAAATGACAAAAAGTAGAGGGCCCAGCACCGATCCTTGTGGCACTCCACTGGTCACAGGCCTCCATCTGAAAAAGAAGGGTTTGGAGGGATATGGGCTGGGTGCTGGCTGGTAGAATGAGATTGGGTTGGGATATCTGGTCGGCGTGGACAGGTTGGACCAAAGGGTCTGTTTCCATGCTGTACATCTCGATGACGTCTACTCCAGAAGAGATTCCAATGACCCAAAAATGTGAACCCTCCTCCCATGCACCTGCTCCTCAGCATAGGTATCAAGGGGATCAAAGGTTATGGGAGAAAACAGGAGAATGGGGTTGAGAAACTTCTCAGCCATGATTAAATGTTATGAGCAGAAGCAATGGGCTGTTTGGCCTAATTTCTGCTGCTATGTCTTATGGTGTCTTGCTGTCCTGGACACAATGTGAGAGAATTGGGAGTAGGAATAGGATATTCGGTCTTTTGAGCCTGCACCAACATTGAACAGATCATAACTGGATATGAATATACCTACATCCAGGCGGATAAGCTAGGACCTTTTTCACTGGAGCATAGGAGGTTGAGAGGTGACCTTATCTGAAGTTTAAAGAATCATATAGATGAAGTGAACGACGGGTGTCCTTTCCTTAGAGTGGGGATTTCAAGATTAGGAAGCAAACTGTGAAGGTGAGTGGAGAAAGATTTTAAAAAGACATGAGGCACGCTAATTTTTTTCTCCACAGAGAGTGGTTTGTGTGTGGAATGAATGTCCGGGGGGTGGGGGGGGGGGGGGGGGGGGGGGGGGGTGGAAATGCATGTACAGTTACAAATGTTTAAAAGACATTTGGATTAGGACATAAATGGGAAAGGTTCTGAGGTGTTTTGGCCTAGGCTAGACCGCTCAAAATATTCTTAATCAGGTAGCCCAGACCGTAAGTTTGCTATTTGTTTCGGTAAGTGTACAGTGAAAATTACCCAGAGTAAATTAGCTAGGTTGACTACCAGGTTTTAAAAACAGAAATGTATTCACAAGATTATGGAATGAAACACAAAGAACAGAATATAGAATACCCACAGAACTCAGTCTATCGAAACTAGACTTAAATATGCTGTTCCAAATGTACACAACAGTCCCAATAAACAAACCCCTTTAACAGAGAGTAAAACTGAAACAGAGGCTTACAGGTCAGAGTTAGGAAGATAGAAGGAGAGAGGGTTTAACAGCTTTTCTCCACGCGGTCCACTGTTGAACTCACTCAAACAAGATTTCAGTTTTCATGACTGACTATTCCCCTTTCGTTATGCACGCCACTTTGAAAACATAAAAGCTTTGGCATAAAGTCTCATCTGTTTACGTATAAACGAAAAGGCCTTCCAATACACTTTTAATCTCTGTACTAAACCAGTCATCTTGGAGCCTAGGGCTGTTTTACGACCCCTCTGAAAGAAACCAAGGACACAGTATCCTTGAGAAGACAGACCAGCGTTTAGAAAAAGGACCAGCTTTGTGAAAGAGGGATACGGGCCAAACACTGGCAGGTGGGATTAGTTTAGTATGAGAACATAGTATTGGCCTAGTTGGACTGAAGTGTCTATTTCTGTGCTGTATGACTCTGTAATTGTTCTGTACTGGTCTTAAAACCATTTTCTTGTCTTCCCCCATAGTTATCCACTTCTTTGATGTTCAGACTCAGATGAACTCAGCCTTGAATATATTCAATGACCGCTCCCCCCCCCCCCCCTCCAAATGCAGGAAGACTTCCCCATTTTTGAACTCCTCTTGCTAATGTACCGCCTTCCTCATTGCTTGCTGGACCTGTCTGACAACTGGCATTGACTGGTGTAGAAGGACACTGAGGTCCATTTGTACATCCACACATCATTTCTGATGAAGAGTTCGTGCCCAAAACGTTGACTTTCCTGCTCCTCGGATGCCTGTTGTGTTTTCCAGTGACACACTTGACTCTAATCTCCAGAATCTGCAGTCCTCACTTCCGACACATCCCAGTATATTAACATTTAAACCATGCACCTCCTTTCTGCCATTTTTTCCAAAGCAAAGTCTATAACTTTACATTGTGGTACTGCATTTGCCATACGTTTGCCAATTGAAACACAGCCCTGGACCAACTTTTCCAGAGTCTGTCTCCTCCCTGGATTCACTCCCTTTCTCTTCGGTTCGTGCAAGACAGCAACTGAATCCCAGAATGAAAAATAAATGAAAAAGTGGATGAAAAAGGAGAGTGCCATACCCACAGATGTTGGACAGAGTAAAGACGTTGCAGGTCTGGGATGAAGTTCAATCAGGTAAAAACAATGACTGCAGATGCTGGAAACCAGATTCTGGATTAGTGGTGCTGGAAGAGCAAAGCAGTTCAGGCAGCATCCAAGTAGCTTCGAAATCGACGTTTCGGGCAAAAGCCCTTCATCAGGAATAAAGGCAGTGAGTTTGAAGTGTGGAGAGATAAGCTAGAGGAGGGTGGGGGTGGGGAGAAAGTAACATAGAGTACAATGGGTGAGTGGGGGAGGGGATGAAGGTGATAGGTCAGGGAGGAGAGAGTGGAGTGGATAGGTGGAAAAGGAGATAGGCAGGTAGGACAAGTCTGTACATGTCATGGGGACAGTGCTGAGCTGGAAGTTTGGAACTAGGGTGAGGTGGGGGAAGGGGAGATGAGGAAACCGTTGAAGTCCACATTGATGCCCTGGGGTTGAAGTGTTCCGAGGGACAATTTAGCATGGCCAATCCTCTCCAACCTGCACATCCCAGGATAGCATGGGCAATTTAGCCTGACCACATCACCCTAACCTGCACATCTGTGAGAGGAAATTGGACTGCACAGAGGAAAGACACGCAGACACTGGGTGGGAGGAAGATGGTGCAAACACCACACAGTCACGTCAAGGCTGGAATGGAAACAGGGTCCGTGGTACGGAGGCAGCAGTGCTAACCACTAAACCACCATACCTTCCTTTTCCACTTCCCACCAAGTCACGCAGCTTGAGTTCAAGCAAAGTACTGTGTTTAATTTTAGCTTCACACTCCCCAAACCTTTCTCTTGTGTAAAATACTTGATTTTCCTCCCCCACTCTGACCATGGGAAACGCAAAGAGTTCTGAGACTCTGCAACTGGGGAATACCATAGAATCCCTATAGTGTGAAAACAGGCCATTTGACCCAAAATGTCCACACCAACCTTCTGAAGAGTAACCCACCCACACCCATTCCCCATACACTTTACATTTACCCCTGACTAATACAGCTTGCCTGCTTGCTATGGGGAAACTTGGCATGACCAATGCACACTAACCTGCACATCTTTGCTCCAGTTTCTGCCCACCATTCAATCAGAGGAAACCCACATAGATGCAGAAAGGCAATATGCAAACTCTGCACAAACAGGTGAGAACAGAAAGATTTAAAAACACAACAAGGGGCACTGGTTTTACACAAAGAATGGTGCATGTTTGGAATGAATTTGCAGAGCGAGTGATGGATGTGGGTACTGTCATAATATTGAAAAGACATTTGGATTAGTACAATGGTTAAACAATATTTGGATAAGTACATGTTTAAGAAATGTTTACACGATATTGGGCCAAGAGCAGGCAGGAGGGACTAGTTTAGTTTGGGATCATGGTCGACATAGACTGGTTGGACCGAAGGGTCTGTTTCTATTCTGTGCAATTATATGACTGGATACAGTAATATGGAAAAGATTTTTTCCACAAGTCGGAGAGACTAGGACCAGAGGACATAGGCTCAGGGTGAAGGGATGCCCTTTGGAAGTGAGATGAGTTGGAATTTCTTCCACCAGAGGATGGTGAACCTGTGGATTCCGTTGCTGCAGAGGGCTGTGGACGCCACGTCATTGAAGGCATTTAAGACAGGGATAGATAGGTCCTTGATTAGTAAGGGGATCAAGGGTTACGAGGAGAAGTCTACAGAACAGGGTCTGAGAAACCTATCAGACATGACTGACTGGTGGAGCAGACTCAATGGGCCAAATGGCCTCATTCTGCTCCTGTGTATTATGCTCTTAAAACTGGGAAGATTACTGAAGTGGTTTTCATGAATAATTTCAGAATCCCAAAGAAGAGTTGTTGGACTCGAAACATTAACTCTACTTTCCCTCCACAGATGCTTCTAGTCCTCCCGCGTTTTTCCAGTGATTTCTGTTTTGACAGTACCCACAGTTCTTTGTTTTATTATCATAGTCGCTTCTTGCCCTCCCCAGGTGTCTGAAACTTCATTTCCCTGATCCACAGAATATTCACTTATCGTAGAAATGATCCCACCTCCCTATCAGAGTAGATCCTTTTGTTACACAATGACTGTTCAATTTTGTGACCAAAATATTTGGATTCATCATTACTTACACTAGAGACTCTCAGTATCTCAAACAAGAAAACAGCCAAATTGTTTCAAGACCGTACATTTATGTGATTCAATACAATTCCCTCTTCCCTACTTAACCAGAAGTGGAGGGTTTGAGTTATAAGGAGAGGCTGGATAGGCTAGGATGTTTTTCCACTGCAGCTGAGGAAATTGAGAGGTGACTTTATAGAGGTTTATAAAAGCATGGGGCTATCGATAACGTGTCTTTTTCCTAGGGTTGACAGGCAGAAGGCTCATAGAACCCCTACAGTGTGGAAACAGGCCCCTTAGTCCACACGACCCTCCGAAGAGTAACTCACGCAGACCCATTTCCCCTGTATTTACCCCTGGTTAATGAACCTAACCTACACACCTATGTGACAACTGAGCAAGGCAAATTCATCCAATCTGCACAACTTTGGACTGTGGGAGGAAACCAGAGCACCCGAAGGGAAACCACACCGACACGCTGTGGGACTGGGGTGTGAGGAATGTGCAAACTCCACACACTCACTCACCTTTGGGGCTGGAATCGAAGCCTGGGCGCTGTGAGGCAGCAGTGCTTGAGCCACAGTGCCACTGTATACTGAACCTTTACAATTCTACATCCAGCGGAGAATCCTCCAGCTCAATAAACAGTTTTTCAGTTTCATATGCGGTGTATTAAAAAAAAATCGGAAGTTTGCAAAGCTCAGCTCCTCTCACCTCCAGTTCGGAGACCTCGCTTGCTGTTCGAAATTCAGCGCCTTGGTCCTGGCCGCCTCCATGTCTCCGCCCCCCACGGTGTCGCCAGAACCAGTCTCCGCCCCCTGTGGACTACAGGCCACGCCCCACGGTGTCGCCAGAACCAGTCTCCGCCCCTGTGGACTACAGGCCACGCCCCCCGGTGTCGCCAGAACCAGTCTCCGCCCCTGTGGACTACAGGCCACGCCCCCCGGTGTCGCCAGAACCAGTCTCCGCCCCCTGTGGACTACAGGCCACGCCCCACGATGCCCCAACCTCCGCTTCCTTCCTCCAATGTGGACCAGACCACATTGTGGGCAGCAAGTGCAGTAGGCGAGGTCGTGGGAAGTGCTGCTTCACCCAGAAGGTCTGGTCGGGCCCTTGGATACTGAGGAGGGACAGGGAAACGGGCGGGTGATACAACTGAGGCGGTTGTAGGGCAAAGTGCCATGGGGCTTATGGGAGTGAAGGAAGAGTGAACCCCGGGTGTAACTCCTGCCCATTTACCTCCTCCCTCAAATAAATCCCTGGAGATGGAATAACATTCGTTTGAATGATTCAGTACCACGTGACCCACGGCTAATTCATATTCATGTTCCCGGGGGCCAGCATCATTATTGTGTCACAATAGCCGCATGCCGTCACCGAGTTTGCCCGATGACGTCGTGGTGCAGCTGGAAACATTGTGGACAGTTCATCAAGAAAGCCTTCCTGAGGGTCAGGTAGCCCCTGCATCGGGAAGCATTGGGATGGCCAGCCACTATCAGACACCAATTTCCCTTCGTTCCACTTAAAGCTCAAGGCCCATCAAACCGGAAATCCCTCAGGTATATCTGGAAGCATTTGTTCCAGATGTTGGCTAATTATTTCCTTCGACAGTTGGGTAACGCTTGAACACAGGGTGAGAAACATCTGCTTCTAAACCTAGTGCCTGAACTGCTCGAACATTTCTTAAAGCAATGATAGTGCTACAAAACCGGAGCCTGAGAAAGGAGCTTTGACAAAGGGTCAGTTAGACTCGAAACGTCAGCTCTTTTCTCTCCTGACAGATGCTGCCAGACCTGCTGAGATTTTCCAGCATTTTCTCTTTTGCTTTCAGATTCCAGCATCCGCAGGAATTTGCTTTTATTAAGACTCTAGTCGACTCGGTCTGTTCATGTTTCAAAAGAGAGACACAAGTGACAACGCAAGTGAAACTGAGGAAAAGGAAGACAGGCTGCCGTATCACTTTTGTATGTATCCACTCACCAGGATAGTTCCTGGTGACATGGGTGTGTCTGCAGTGTCTGTGATCAGACTGTTTACTATGAACGCCCCAGCCTTTACTTTGGTAAAGTGACACTGATGGAGGACAATTGCTATCTCAGTAATTGTAGTCTGAAGCTGGAATTCGCTAACACTTGGGTTTCGGGATCTTACTGTTTTTTTAACATCTCAGACTCTGTGGTGCATTTAGGCAGCACGTATGGCTGTTCACCAAAATAGTTGTGAGTCGAAATGGAGCAAAATTACTGAATTAGGGCCAGATTATTCAGGGGACATGTTCAGAAGCACTTCTACACATTGAGTTTGTCAGATGTTTCGAACTATCCTACACAAACGGCAGTGGATGCAGGATCATTTGTCAACTTTAAATCTGAAAGAGTTTTTTTTTGTTCAGGTAAGGTATGAGGGGACATGGGCCAAAGGCAGGTAAATGAAAATCTGTGAGAAAATTTGTAGCTCGGGTGCTCGTTGTTGTGGTTCTGTTCGCCGAGCTGGGAATTTGTGTTGCAGACGTTTCGTCCCCTGCCTAGGTGACATCCTCAGTGCTTGGGAGCCTCCTGTGAAGCGCTTCTGTGATCTTTCTTCCGGCATTTATAGTGGTTTGTACCTGCCGCTTCCGGTTGTCAGTTCCAGCACTGCAGTGGCCGGTATATTGGGCCCAGGTCGATGTGCTTATTGATTGAATCTGTGGATGAGTGCCATGCCTCTAGGAATTCCCTGGCTGTTCTCTGTTTGGCTTGTCCTATAATAGTAGTGTTGTCCCAGTCGAACTCATGTTGCTTGTCATCTGCATGTGTGGCTACTAAGGATAGCTGGTCGTGTCATTTCGTGGCTAGTTGGTGTTCATGGATGCGGATCGTTAGCTGTCTTCCTGTTTGTCCTATATAGTGTTTTGTGCAGTCCTTGCATGGGATTTTGTACACTACATTGGTTTTGCTCATGCTGGATATCGGTCCTTGGTCCTGGTGAGTTGTTGTCTGAGAGTGGCTGTTGGTTTGTGTGCTGTTATGAGTCCTAGTGCTCATACCCAGCACGAAAATGAAGTTAGGCCTCAGATCAGCCATGATTTAATTGAACGTTGGAAATCACTTGAGGGGCTAAGTGGCCTACTGCTGTTCCAACAGTCTTCACTGTTTCCCTATTGCATATTTCCGCTTGTCATTGGGGACACAACCTGCAAGAATTTATTCCCCAATTTTTGGTTATTCCGGAAATGTCAAATATATATTTCGGACAAACACAATCACGGAATAGTTAACTGACTGAATTCCTGCACTTGAGTCTTTAGAAACTTAATGTTCTTGGTTTTAAACAATCCCAATAATGATTCACTTTCCTCAACTCCATATAGAACAACACAAGGGAAAAAAACAGAAAAGCAGCAATGTTCCCGTCCTATAATCTCCAATCCTCTGCTGCCAGCAAAAAGCAACAATACAGCTTCATTTGGGGTCGACTGCAAATCCTTGGGATGTGAGATTCTACAACGCGGGCCTAATCTCCCAATACACCGACCACAGGCTCAGGGAAACTGAGGGAGATTTTATCCTGATCACGAAACCTGTGAGCAGCATTTGCAGAGGCCCAAGCGAGTCACCCATAAAAGTCACTCACCTACTTTCTAAATGTTCTCAACTGCTTACTTCCTTTATTTTATTGACCTTTGCAAATCTGAAAGTGAGAATTTGGAATATGTGGTAGCGAGTGGCTGTTTGTGTGTCAGGTTTGCCTGTCAGTTTTGTTGATATTGAAGCAAATTTGCTTTCAAAATAAGGATAAAAAACAGACAAACAACTTTACATCTAAGAAGAGAAGCTGAAGAAACTGGATATCAGCGTTGAGAAAGAAGCAAAAGCAAAGTGGAATCTCAATGATTTTGCTGATTTTTGAGCAGAAAGCATCGGAGCTGTAGACTTCTGCTGATAAATGTATTTATTTTTGTGGATTTTAAGAAGTTATTTTGCCTTGATATAAGAACTGGTTATACCCTGACTGTATGTTCAACTACCTCAGTAATAGAACAAAAGATTTTTATGCTGAGGTCGTGAGTTTGACACCCACATTGTACAATGTTCCTTTGAAACTTTGTTTTTTGTGCTGAACATTCGCTCTTTCTTCTACTGTCAACCTAATCATATTCAAAGTGAGTTTTACTCCCGTTCATTTTCTTCCTGTCCCCGTTGCTCGGTTATGAGGGAAAGCTGAAAGTGAATGGGAGACAAGTTTGTAGGTGTGGCTTAACGGTGGCACTTGAAAATTGACAGATTCTACTCATGTCTCGAGGCCAATAAATGGCTCAATCACAGAATTAGAACGGTCAAGTGCTATGGGAATGAATACCAGTCCATATTAAAGAACACTGAAATGAGCAATATGTGATTCATTTTGAGGAAACAAATTAGGACACTTCTTCACACAGATTATCTCAGAGGAATTATTGGTTAGACTGCGTTTAAGTTTAATTGCAAAGCTCATGGAACTACTTGGTTGTGACTTGATCTGGAACTCAGGTCTTTCTGCGTGACTTTGATGTATTTTGTGACCGAGTTGCTACATAGGTTAGGGAGCAATTCCTGTACATAGGGAGGGGGAGTGTTGAGTCAATTAGACAAGAAGACTTGATACAGCAACAAGAGCCTGAAGGATACAGTGGTGACACATGGAGGAGTACTAAAGGACAGAGAGAGGTCAGGAGGTCTGCTGGTGTGGCGGGGGGAGGCAAGGAGCAACCTGCAAAGGCACTTCTTGTCAGTAGACTCCACACAAATGCTCATGGACCAGAGTTGACCTTTCAGACAGTTTTCAGAGAAAAAAATAAATTTCCCTGTCTAAAATGGGAGCAACGTTTAATGTTTCAAATGGGAATCCTGAACATAACGTAATCCCCGTGTGCAGTGGACTGAATAAATCAACACCGACCACCAGAAGTAATGTTTCATTGCCATTTTGCATGACATACCCTACACCGCTATCAAATTTGCTGAGAACATCAGAATTGTTGGGTGGACACAGATAGGAAATGAACTTCATAAAGGAAATGATGAGCTAAAGTCAAGGCAAGAAGTAAGAATAGATAGAGGAACAAAAGACATAACATTTGAATACAAGAAGCAAGGATCCATTAACAATGGCGATGAGCATGCGCAATAGACGCCGCGGTGTTGAACGTCTCCCACCGACATAACAGGAAGGTAATGCGCAGGCGCAGTGTCGAAGAGGGTACAGAGCCTGCGCTGGATGAGTAATGGCGGTGGAGGGATGATCGTTCTTCGGATCCTTGCACAGGGTAAGGGTATGACATTGGAAACAGCGATGAATCAGTGAATGCTCAGACAGGCTTAGTTCAATCCTCAATAAGGAATTTATCTCACCTATCCATGTACACAGTGGGGCCTTGGCTCCCAATGGGGTGCCTGGGTAAAAGACGCCAGTCTTTATTGGGTCATTGTCCAGCGGGGCACATGCGCAGTTACCATCTTTGTCGGAGAGAGTCACAACCTGTCAATCTAGGTGATGAGGCAAAGAAGAAAGGAACAGGCAACACATCCTGCAACAAAAACAAAATTGCTGGAGGAACTCTGCAGGCCTGGCACCATGTATGGAGAAACAGAGTTAACGCTTTGAGTCTGGTGCAAATTCTTCATCAATTCCTGCCTCCACAGCCTTCTGTGGCAATGAATTCTAGAGATTCACCGCTCTCTGGCTGAAGAAGTAACTCGTTGTATCTGTTCTAAAAGGTCTTCCGTTTACTCCAAGGCTGTGCCCTCAGGTCCTAATCTCTCCTACCAATGGAAGCATCTTCCTAGCCTCCACTGTGTCCAGGCCGTTCAGTGTTCTGTATGTTTCGATTACATCCCACTGCAGTGTGGGCCTGTTAATCAGCATGAACCAGATCCCTCAGGATGTGGTACAGCAGGGATTAAGTTCAGCAAAGTGAGAATGGAGGGAGAGTGTGTGGGATGGAGATTTCCAGCTGTTTGGGAACGCGTGAGGAAAGAGAGTTTTGACATAAAATAGAATTGATCAAATGGGCTGATGTCCCAAGGAATTGGAGATGGAGTTTAATTTAGAGAAATGTGAGGTGTCACACTTTGGTCAAGCAATCCAGACAGGACTGACACAGGTAAGGGAAGTGTTGCAGAACAAAGAGATCTTGGAGTGCAGGTTCAGAATTCCTTGAAAGTAGAGTCTCAGGAAGATACAATAGTGAAGAAGGTGTTTGGTATGCTTTCCTTTATTGGTCAGAGCATTGAGTATAGGAGTTGGGAGGTTACATTGTGCTGTACAGGACATTGGTTACACCCCTTTTGTGTTCAGTTCTGGCCTCCCTGCTGCAGGAAACATGTTGTGAAACTTTGAAAGGCTGTTGTCAGAGTTAGAGGGTTTGAGGTACAGGGAGAGGCTAAATAGGACACGGTTATTTTCCCCAGAGTTTTGGAGGCTGAGGGATGCCCTTATAGACATTCATAAGGGGCATGGATAGTGTGAATATTCAAGGTCTTTTCCCCAGGATAGCCCAAAACTAGAGGGGATATGTTTGAGGTGAGAGGAAAATGATTGAAAAGGGACCTGAGGGGCAGCTTTTTCACGCAGAGGGTGGTGCACACATGGAACAAGCTGCCAGAGAATGGTGGAGGCTGGTACAAAGATGACATTTAAAAGACATCTGGATGGTTATATTAATGGGAAGGGTTTAGAGGGACATGGGCCACATGCAGGCAAATGAGACTAATTTAATTTAGGATATCTGGTCAGCACAAGCTGGGGTAAAGGGTCTCCTTCTGTGCTGTATGACTCTAAATATCTTCGGTGAAGACTGGACTTTCAGAGCAACTTTCAAAGATGTTTTGCCTTTACTGGGAGCAGGAGAAGTCACAATCAATTCTTTGATTTGTGAGACAGTAACTGAGTGAGTACATCTGGGATTTTGGTGGAAAGTGGGAATTCATTGCACTGTGGGGATGAAACCCTATCCTAGATTTAGGACAGAGATGAGGAGGAACTGCTTTTCCCAGAGAGTCAGTGAATCTTCATCAAGTATGTTCAAGACACAGTTGAATGGGTTTTTGCATGATAGGGGAATGAGGGGTAGTTGCGATAATCCATGGAGGAGGAGCTGAGACATTGGATATATCAGCCATGATCTTAATAAATGGCAGAGTCGACTCAACAGGACAAATGGCCTACGTCTGCTTCTGTTACTATGAAACTATAACCCTCCATTTCCCATGACTAACCCACCTAACCTGAACATCCCTTGACACTGGGGGCAATTTAGCATGGCCAATCCAAATTAAGGCCAGTGAGCAATGTAGTGATATGGAAAGGAGAGAAATATGTTAGCAATCAAAACTGGATTTGAAACATCACAAAAATTGAAACTAGAAACGAAGTGCATTGTAACAAAAGTGAATGAATTGACTGCACACATTGAAGGGAATAATTATGATCTGAAACTCCTTAAGAGATATGGTTTCAGGATGACAAGGTTGGATCCTGAATATCGAGGGGGTAGTCAAATGGGAAGCTAGGTAAAGGCAGAGGGTGGCAATGCTAAGCAAAGCACTGATCACAGGGTAGTCTGATGTCAGCTCGGATTTCAGGTCTTGATTTTTCTGTCATCTGTTGACCTCCCTGTTCTCACAGATTATGATGTCTGTTCTCAACTGTGGTGGATTCTGCTGCAGCTTTGACCTTTATGCCCCCCCCCCCACCGGGAACAATAAAATGTTCAGTCAATCAAGCCCCAACCCACAATCTCCTAGCCTGTCAACAATCCAGATACAGAGTACAGTCAGAGCAGGGAATCAAATGAGATAGATGAAACAACATTCAAAATAAATAGGTGCTCATTTTTAATGTTCATTTATTAGGAAGTAAACCAGAAATGGGGATCTCTGAGGATTCATATAATGCCTGACTTTAGGAATTCTCTCTCCCTTAGATCTAACTATTGGTACCCAGCTATGACTTACAACAATATTTACACCAGCAGAAATAAGGCATCTGTTCTCAAGTAGGCATAGAGATATACAGGATGGAAATAAGCATTTTCTCTCTCTCATGCACTCACTCACACATAAGTCCACAGGAGTGAATTTGTGTGCCTTACAGGAAGTTCTGGGATTTACATATTAAGGGTACCTGCAACCTTTTCGAAAATGTTAAAGTCTTAACAATCCAGGTTTGTTCAATATATCACTTCAGTGACAGGACACTGAAACGTTTTTCCATAAATTCTGTCTTATAATCTTATTCTTTGCAAGCACCTAATGAAGGATCAGCACTCCAAAAGCTATCACTTCTCAATAAAACTGTTGGACCCAAACCTGGTGTTGTGATTTTTAACGTTGTCCAGGTTGGGGGGGGGGGGCGGAATTTGCTGTGCTAAATTACCCATAGTGCCCAGGGATGTGCAGGTTGGGGTGGATTGGCCATGCTAAATTACCCATAGTGCCCAGGGATGTGCAGGTTAGGGTGTATTGGCCATGCTAAGTTACCCATAGTGCCCAAGGATGTGCAGGTTGGGGTGGATTGGCTGTGCTAAATTATTCATGATGTGCAAGTAAGGTATAGTACTCGGGGGTAAATGTAGAGCAATATGGAGAGGGGAGTTGTTGTGGGTTGGTTGCCCTTCGGAGGGTGGGTATGGACTCAGTGGGCCGAGTGGCCTGCTTCCACATTCTGGGGATTCTCTGAAGGGAAGACGTTTCTGCAAACGGGGCAGGGCAGCGCAGGCGCAGTGCGGGGTCCCTCTGCCGGCCGGGCCCCTTTCTCTCGCCTCGCCCCGCCCCTTTCTCTCGCCCCGCCCCTTTCTCTCGCCCTGTCTTCCTCACTCTCCCCAGACCCGACCCAATGATGACGTCACAACGCGGAAGTGGCCCTGTCCGTTTGTGTGAAACTGCCTCCCTCTGGGCAACTCTTCATCCTGGAACGGGGTGAGAGGAGGGGAAAAATTTATTCATTTGTCGCTGGGGAAGTGAATCCAGGGAGGGAGCAGACTCTGCAAACTCAAGTACGTCTCTTAATTACCCGGGTGAGGAGGAACGGAAGGGTGGGGGTGGAGCAATTTTTCCCACTGCACCAGAGTCTGAGGGGTTACAGAATAGACGTTTATAAAATCATGAGGGTCTTGGATAGGGTCAAGAGATAAGGTTTTTTTCCTTGGGATGGGGGATTCCAGAACTCGAGGGTTTAAGGTGAAGACGGGGGGGGGGGAGATGTAAAAGAGACCTTGGGGCAACTTTTTCACGGAGATGGTGGTGTTTGTGTGGAATGAGCTGCCAGAAGAAGTGGTGGAGGCTGGTACAATTGCAACAGTTACAAGGCATCTGGATGGGCAGATGAATACATCGAGATGTGCAGCAGAAACAGACCCTTTGGTCCAACTCGTCAATTCCGACCAGATAGCCAACCCAATTTAGTCCCACCTGCCAGCGCACAGCCCATATAGGAACCAAGTAATGGCAAATGTGACTAGATTAATTTAGGAAATCTGGTCAGCTCGGACTAGTTGGGCCAAAGGGTCTGTTCAGTGCTGTATGACTCGAATCATTATTTGGTGAATGCAGAAGTGTGGTTATGAAGACTGAACTTTCAGAGTAGCTTTCAAAGATGTTTTGGCCTGACTGGGAGCAGAAGAGTTTGACTGAAGTGTGTCAGTATTAGTGCCTTGATGTTTCATTTTGCTTCCACCTTCCTGGGGATGTTAACCATTTTGTGTTTGGCTTTTCCTGAAGAAGCTGCATTTGAGGTTCACCCTAAATTGACACTTTTTTTTTGCTTCCCAAAATCAGACATGTATACTTTCTGCAGTATCCCAGTGTTGATTTTGCTTTTCTGCCCCTGTAAGATCCTTCAGAAGAATGAGTGAGAACAGAGAGGGTGAGAGAGTGGGATGGTGCTTTCAATATTATGGAATAACAAAAGAAAAGAATATTTCACAGAAAGTAGAATTGCTTGTTTTGAATTTCTACCCTGGACTAACAGTGATGACTCTTGAAATTTTTTTTGCAGAGTATTTGAAGATCTGAAGACAGAAGTTTCAAAATGAACAGATGAAGACCTCGTGTCTGAAACATTAACGCTCCTGCTCGTTGGATGCTGCCTGATCTGCTGTGCTTTTCCACCGCTGCACTTTTTGACATTGACTCTCCAGCGTCTGCAGTCCTCACTTTATCATCAATGTCCGACGGTCACTCAATCCATCGGGACTGCGACAATTTTCAACTATGATTCTATGAGAAGGAGCAAAGCTTTTTGGTTCCAGTTTGAGTACGTTTTCAGTATCAGTGGAAGTGGATGAGAGACCCCACTGTTGCACCGCATTGTGTGTGGAGCCTGAAACAGTCAGGAAAGAGGAGTTCACGGTGGGGAGGGGCTCTACACGGGCTGAAGCTTTGGCCATGGAGAAACCCGAGGATTCCCGCCGTGTGGAGAAACTGCGGAAGTGTGGTGACTGTGGGAAAGGCTTCCATGTCCCGTCTGCCCTGGAGACTCATCGGTGCAGTCACACCGGGGAGAGGACATTCTCCTGCCCTGAGGGCCGGAAGGCCTTCAGCAGTTCCTCCAAACTTCAGACCCGCCGGTGGGTCCACACCGGGAAGAGGCCATTTTCCTGCCCAAAATGCAGAAAGGCCTTCAACAATTCCTCCAACCTGCTGAGGCACCAGCGGGTGCACACCGGGGAGAGGCCCTTCAGTTGTCCTGAGTGCGGGAAGGCCTTTACTCTGGCCTCCACCCTGCTGACCCACCAGCGGGTCCACACACGGGAGAGGCCCTTTCGCTGCTCCAAGTGCGGGAAGGCCTTCAGCAATTCCTCCGCCTTGCTGAGGCACCGGCGGGTCCACACGGGGGAGAGGCCATTCCCTTGCCCTGTCTGCAGGAAGAGATTCAGTCAGATGGACAACTTGCAGACGCACCAGCGGGTCCACACGGGGGAGAGGCCCTTCAGCTGCCCCGAGTGCGGGAAGGCCTTCAGCTATTCCTCCTCCCTGCTGAAGCACCAGCGGGCCCACACGGGGGAGAGGCCCTTCAGCTGCTCCGAGTGCGGGAAGGGCTTTACCCAGGCTTCCATCCTGCTGAACCACCAGCGGGCCCACACGGGGGAGCGGTCCTTCAGCTGCCCTGAGTGCGGAAAGGGCTTCACCCACTCTTCTACCCTACTGACCCACCGGCGGGTCCACACTGGGGAGAGGCCTTTCAGCTGCCCTGAATGCGGGAAGGGCTTTACCCAGTCCTCCAACCTGCTGAACCACCAGCGGGTTCACACAGGGGAGCAGCCCTTCACCTGCCCTGAGTGCGGGAAGGGCTTTACCCAGGCCTCCAACCTGCTGACCCACCGGCGGGCCCACACGGGGGACAGACCCTTCAGCTGCCCCAAGTGTAGAAAGGCCTTCAGCAATTCCTCTGACCTGCTGAGGCATGAGCGGGTCCACACGGGGGAGCGGCCGTTCAGCTGTCCCGAGTGCGGGAAGGCCTTTACCCAGGCCTCCAACCTGCTAAGGCATGAGCGAGTCCACACCGGGGAGAGACCCTTCAGCTGCCCCGAGTGCGGGAAGGCCTTCAGCAATTCCTCTGCCCTGCTCAGGCATGAGCGGGTCCACCTGGGGAGTGGCCCTCCAGCTGCCCCAAGCGCTGGAAGGTCTTCATCGATCCCTCCAACCTGCTGACCCACCAGTGGGTACACACTGGGAAGAAGCCGTTCACCTGCTCTCGGTGTGGGGGAAGGGCTTCGCCCGCTCCTCCAACCTGCGGAGCCACCAGCCGGTCCATGTGCCATCGCAGGGGGATTGAAGGAGCGACGGGCGAATGCTAATATCGACTGGACCATCAATCCAGTTCCAAGGGCTCCTGGGTTTGAATCCCGCCACAGCAGATGGCGGAATTGGAATTCAGTCAGAAATCTGGAGTTCCGAATCTAACGATGAAAACATTTTTGGGGAGGAGGGGTGGAGAGGGGGGGAGAGGGGGGGAGTGGAGAAAGGGTGGGGAAATCCCATTCTGATGCACTCACGTCCTTTTTAGGGAAGGAAACTGCTGTTGTGGGAAAGAATTCATTCAGTCGTCCCCAGCAAATGAGTTGGGAGAAACGTACTTGGATACAGGGTCTGGGTTGAAATTGCTGAGTGA